>NC_053026.1:224749270-225121265 GCF_003073215.2 Triticum urartu
CGGGTATGGCTGACACACTTGCCTCCATTGGCAAGGCGCTTGGTCCGGAGGAGTTCACCTCCTATGTCCTCAACGGACTGAGTGACGACTATGATAATTTTGTGGAGAATATCAATGGTCGTGACACTCCCATCCAGCCGCGTGAGTTGTACGCGCGTCTCCTCGCTACAGAACAGCGCATCCAGGCTCACCGCTCTACGTCGAGTTTCCCTTTCGCCAATGCTGCAACGCGTGGAAATGGCAAGCCCTACAAGCCACCAACCGGTGGCAAACCTCCACCGACCGTGCCTAGTTCACGGAACACCACCACCTCCACGGGAGGTCGAGTCTGTGCCTGCTGTCCTTCATGTGGTTCTTAGGCCCCTTGCCAGTTGTTGGCTTGATGGTCACCTTGCCGCCCGTTGTCATCATCACTTCAAGTAGGATTTCTTAGGGATCGGGAACAATGGCAAGGGCAATGAGAAGCAGGCTGCCCTGGCGAGTCATGAGTAGGGGCATACTCCTTCCTATCCAGTTGATGCATCTTGGTACATGGATACGGGAGCTACCAATCACCTGACGAGTGAGATGGGCAAGCTCTCTACACAGGAGCCATACCATGGACACGATCAGGTTCGCACCACTAATGGGGAAGGTATGCACATCTCACATATTGGTCAGGCATCACTTCTTACACGTCGATCCACACAATTACGTCTTCTTAATGTCCTTCATGTTCCCCCTGTGTCACGTAGTTTGCTTTCAGTTCCTAAACTTACCCTTGATAATAATGTTCTTGCTGAATTTCATCCTTTTCATTTTTATTTTGAAGGACCGGGACATGAGGGACGTACTCCTTAGAGGTCGACTGCGCAATAATGGTCTCTATGCACTTGATGTGCCACCAACTCCTAGTGCTTTTAGCGGTGTTCATGTGTCTCCATCACATTGGCATGCGCGCCTTGGTCATCCCGCCACTCCCATCGTTCGCCATGTACTTCATCGTCATGAGCTTCCAGTAGTGTCTAATAAACATGTTGATGCAGTTTGTGATGCCTGTCAGCAAGGCAAGAGTCATCAACTTCCTTTTTCTCAGTCGAGTCGTGTAGTCAATAAACCGCTTGAACTTGTGTTTTCGGATGTATGGGGCCATGCCCAAACCTCTGTTAGTCATAACTATTATGTCAGTTTCATTGATGCTTACAGTCAGTTCACTTGGCTTTATCTTCTTAAATGCAAGTCTGATGTGTTTAATGTTTTCTTGCAATTCCAAGCGCATGTTGAGCGTTTGCTTACTCATAAAATTATTCATGTGCAATCCGATTGGGGGGGGGGGTGAGTATCACAACCTCAATGCATTCTTTAATAAGCTTGGAATTACACATCATGTGTCTTGTCCTCATACACATCAGCAAAATGGTGTAGCTGAGCGTAAGCATCGTCATATAGTTGAGACTGGTCTTGCTTTGCTTGCCCATGCCTCTGTCCCTTTCCGGTTTTGGAGTGATGCATTTTCCACCGCATGCTTTCTCATTAACAGACTCCCTACACGACTTCGTCAAATGAAAACACCAGTTGAGCTCTTGCTGAATGAAGTTCCTGATTATACGTTTCTCAAGGTCTTTGGGTGCGTGTGTTGGCCACATCTTCATCCGTATAACCAACGCAAGTTGGAGTTTCGGTCTAAACAATGTGTATTTCTTGGTTATAGTTCTCTTCATAAAGGGTACAAGTGTCTTCATGTTCCCTCTCGCGTGATGTGGTGTTTGATGAGAATGTTTTTCCTTTTTCCACACTTTCGGTCACCTCCACCACTCCCACTGCACCTGAGAAATCTGTTTTACCTTTGCCTGGTCAATTTGTTGATGTTGCATATACCCCCTTGTTTCTACCTAACCATGGTGCAGGTACTGGGTGCGGAGCACGCCTCGAGCTTCTGGATGAGCAGCCACTCGCGTCCCCTCAGATGTCCGCCGAGCCCCTCGCGACGTCCGTCCGTCACCTGGCCTGCCAACCCGGCTGGCCGAGCCTGGCACTACAGGGCTTCCCGAGGCGTCGACCGAGTCGGCGTCCTCGCCCGAGCCGGCATCCCTGCTCGCGTCGGCTGAGCGGGCGTCCACTCCTTCCTCGCCTGGCCGGTCGCCTGGTGTTACTGGTTCTGCATATGGGGAGCAGTCTGCGTCATCATCGTCATCTTCATCGACCCCGTCTCCGCCGCCACCTCCGCCGCCTACCGTTGTTCTGCGTCCTCGTACCCGCAGTCAAAGTGGTATTGTTCGGCCGAAGGAGCGCACTGATGGCACGGTTGCGTGGATTGTGGCGTGTATGGCATAGTCAGATGCCGACCCCACTTCTGAGCCTCGACATTTTCAGGTGGCTCTTTGGGTTCCTCATTGGCGCAGTGCCATGGAGCAGGAGTTTCAGGCACTATAGAGGAATGATACTTGGCGCTTGGTTCCTCCTGTGTCTGGCGTCAACATCATTGACTCCAAGTGGGTGTTTAAGGTAAAGAAGCATGTTGATGGATCTATTGAGCGGTACAAGGCACGGTTGGTGGCTAAGGGGTTTAAACAATGGTATGGTCTTGATTATGAGGATACCTTCAGTCCAGTTGTCAAACCTACCACCATTCGTCTGCTTCTGTCCTTGGCTGTTGCCAAAGGGTGGTCTTTACATCAGCTTGATGTTCAGAATGCTTTTCTCCATGGGGTCTTGGAGGAAGAGGTTTACATGCAGCAACCTCCAGGTTTTGTTGATCCTGCACGTCCACATCATTTGTGTCATCTTGTTAAGGCTCTTTATGGACTTAAGCAGGCTCCTCGTGCATGGCATGCCTGACTTGGCTCGGTTCTTCGACGTCTTGGATTTGCTCCGTCCACTGCTGATACGTCTCTGTTCATGTTCCAGCGTCTTGAGGTTACTATGTACTTGCTAGTTTATGTTGATGACATTATTCTTATCAGCTCCTCAGTGACTGCTCCTGATCGTTTGCTGTCTGCTCTGAGTGGTCATTTTGCTGTCAAGGATCTGGGTGCTCTCCATTACTTCCTTGGTCTGGAGGTTTCATGGTCCCCTGCTGGCTTGACTCTCACTCAGCATAAGTATTCCTTGGACTTGTTGCGACGTGCTGGTATGTTGCAGTGCAAGCATGCTACCACTCCTATGTCTACGACTGATCGGTTATCAGCCTTGGATGGTGCTTTACTTCCTTCAGATGATGCCACTGAGTACCGCAGTATTGTTGGTGGCTTGCAGTACTTGACTATCACACGGCCAGACATTTCCTATGCGGTAAATCATGTGTGCTAGTATCTTCATGCTCCTCGAACTTCACACTAGTTAGCTATGAAGCATATCCTGCGCTATATCTCCCATACTGTCTCATATGGCTTGCATCTTTAGTCTACCTCTTCGAGGGCTCTCTCGGTGTTCACTGATGCAGATTGGGCTAGGAGTCTGGATGACCGGCGATCCACGAGGGGCTATGCTGTCTTGTTTGGTTGCAACTTGATCACCTGGAGTGCGTGCAAGTAGGCCACAGTGTCTCGGAGTAGCATTGAAGCAGAGTATAAGGCGGTTGCCAATGCCATAGCTGAGCTCATTTGGGTACAGTCTCTGTTGAGAGAGTTGGGAGTCTCTCAAGAGCAGCCACCGGTTCTTTGGTGTGATAATATTGGTGCGACGTATCTTTCGTCTAATCCAGTTTTCCATGCTCGTACCAAGCACATCGAAGTTGACTATCACTTTGTGAGGGAACGTGTTGCACAGAAGCTTCTTCATATCAAGTTTATCTTCTCCAAAGATCAACTTGCTGACATCTTCACGAAACCACTTCCACAACCTCAGTTTGAAAGTTGTAGGCGCAATCTTAACTTGCTTTGTACTTCAAGCCGCATTTAAGATTGAGGGAGGGTGTTAGACAATATTACGTAGCCTCTGTCTATAGTATGTAATCTTGAAATTGTACGCTTGACGTATGTCTATATATATAAGATAGCCACACCCGTATTAGGTGTCGAGCAGTTTCCCAAAATACTAAGTCTTATACTACTCAAGAAAAACTGTGAGGCTCTGCACCACTTCTTGGGCGACCCTATACGCGCACTGCTCTCTGCGCTGCCTCGCCTCCACCGTGTCGGATCACTGCCCACTCTTGCTCGAGTGTTCGCCCCAAACCTCCTCAAAGCGACGCTTTCACTTTGAGCGATTCTGGATCAAGCTGGACGGTTTCCACCAGTTGGTTGATGAAGCAGGAACTCTGTCGCCCCCGACGCCGACCCGTTTCGCACCATCTACTTTCGCCTAAAGGCTACCGCGCGACGGCTGCAGGGCTGGAGCGCGCGAAAATTTGGCCATGTCTCCACGCAAATCATGCTCGCCTGCGAGCTCATTCTCTGGCTTGACACCGCCCAGGACACCCGTCCGCTTGCTCCACCTGAGGCTTGGCTACAGCGTGAGCTCAAGCGCGCCTACCTCGGACTCTCCTCGTTGGGACCCGCGAACGGGCCCGATTCTGCTGGCTCAAGCCTGGTGACACCAGCACAGCGTTCTTCAAAATCCATGCGGCGCATCGTAGCAAGAAGAATTCGATCTCCTGCCTGCGCGTGGGAGACACGACCGTGTGTGACGACGAGGCCATTGCTCGGGCAGCCTTCGACCATTTCACTTCCATCATCGGCCGGGCTACCGCACGTGATTTCAGCCTCAACCTGGAGGCCCTGGACCCCTGACACTTTGACCTTGCTGAGCTCGACCGGCCATTCACCGAGGAGGAAATTTGGGCTGCTGTGAAGTCGCTCCCGCTCGGCAAAGTGCCTGGCCCGGATGGGTTCACCGCTGAGTTCCTTCGGGCATGCTGGGGCACTATCAAGGGAGACGTTTGCGCCGTTTTTGGCAAGATCTTCTCGATGAATGGTTGTGGCTTTTAGAAGTTAAACCAAGCTCTAATCACTCTCCTCCCCAAGAAGGCCGACGCTTCCAGCCTATTCGACTACCGCCCTATTAGTCTGATACACCTTGTTGCCAAGCTTTTTGCCAAGGTCTTGTCCTTGCGCCTTGCTCCGAGGATGGCGACCCTCGTATCTACTAACCAGAGTGCTTTTATCGCCAGCCGCGGCGTCCATGACAACTTCATGCTTGTCCAGCAGACGACGCGATTGCTGCACAATCTCAAAGCACCTCGGATCCTTCTCAAGCTAGGCATTGCTCGTGCTTTTGACACAGTCTCCTGGCCCTTTCTCCTCGAGATGCTCACGCACCTGGGCTTTGGGCGGCGTTGGCGTGCCTGGATCTACATGCTGCTCTCTACCGCGTCCACTCGTGTGCTTGTCAATGGCAACCCGGGGCCTCCGATCCATCATGAGCAAGGATTGCGCCAGGGCGACCCTGTTTCCCCCATGCTATTCGCCATCGTCATTGACACTTTAAACAGCCTGCTCCAGCATGCCGTCTCCAACGGCGTCCTTCAACGGCTCACCAACAGGCATGCGGCATCTAGCATCTCCCTCTTTGCCGACAACGTTGTGCTCTTCTGTCACCCAGACCCGGCTGAGCTGCGCACCATCCGCATGCTCTTGGACTCCTTTGGCAAGTCCTCTGGCCTCAAGACCAGTTTCGCCAAGTGCTCGGCAACTCCCATCAGATGCCCTCCCGAGATGCTGCCTGACATCGCTTCCACCCTGGACTGCCCCATCAAGCACTTCCCGATCAAGTACCTTGGCTTGCCGCTGTCCGTGCGCAAGGCCTCCTCCTCTGACCTGATGCCCCTGCTCGACAAGCTCCTCCTCAAGCTTGCAACATGGAGGGCCGCGCTGCTCAACCGTGGGGAGCGGCTCGCGCTTGTGCGGCATGTCCTCACCGCAATGCCAGCCCACATCCTTATGGCCATGGCCGTCTCAAAACCCATCTTGCGGCGAGTCACCCACATCATTCGCGACTTCCTCTGGCAAGGATGCAAAGACGCGCGCGCTGGTTGTTGCCTTGTCAGTTGGGCCAAGGTCTGCCGCCCTGTCGAGCTGGGCGGTCTCGGCGTGCGCGACCTCCACCGCACTGGTATTGCGCTGCGCACTCGATGGCTCTGGCTGCAGGCCACGGACCCGACGCGCCCATGGCGCCACCTGCACTTGCCGCTTGATCGTGAGGTTCAGCAAATCTTCAGAGCTTCCACTGTCTGGACGCTTGGCGATGGCAATACTTGCAGGTTCTGGACTGATCACTGGCTCCACGGCCAGTCCATTGCCGAGATCGCCCCCACCCTCGTGGCCTTGGTTCCACGGAGAAGAAGGCGCATGCGCCTTGTCCGCGATGGGCTTCGCAACCAAGGTTGGATATCTGACATCACCGGCGCCCTTGGGCCACTAGCGACCCTCGAGTACGTTGACATTTGGCGCCGCTTGCGGACGGTTTCCCTTACACCCGCTCCGGACGCGCTCTCTTGGCGCTGGAACGCGACGGGAGTATATACTGCCAGCTCCTGCTACTCCGCCCTGTTCGTTGGATCGACTACCGCGCCCTTCTGGAAGCTGATCTGGCGCAGCTGGGCACCTCTCAACGTCAAGTTTTTCCCGTGGCTCGCTTCCCAGAATCGATGCTGGACTGCTGATCGCCTGGCACGCCGCGGGCTGCCACACCCCGCCGCCTGTCAGTTCTGCGACCAGGATGGCGAAACCCTGCACCACATCCTTGCCGGTTGTGTATTTGCGCGCATCACCTGGCACGAAGTTCTCGCGTGGTGCAGACTGCCGATCCCCCCTCCGTTCGGCCAAACCGAGTTTTTCGAGTGGTGGTCCGCTTGCACGCTTGCCGCTCCATCATGCTTCCATAAAGGCTTTGCTTCTTTGGTCATCGTCATGGCCTGGGCCATCTGGAAGCACCGGAACAGCATCATCTTCGATGGCATGCAACCTTCCCATGGCGACCTCCTAGCCACGATCAAAGACGAGGCTCGACGCTGGGCCAGAGCCGGCGCCCAAGGATTAGATAGGATCCTCTCTGTAACCTGACCACTGTACCTTGGGGCTGAGCAACCCCCTCTCTCTGGCTCACCGGTCGTCCGAATGCCGCCTCACAGTGTACGGTTTTTAGGGCGACCAACAATGTACTCTCTTCTTCTTCTATCAATGGAATGATGCGCCACAATGCGTATTCGTGAAAAAAAACTATGTTGCTACCTCGAACAGATCACCGAAGCGATTGAAATTAGTTCATGTGCTAGTACTACGACCCGAAAACGAAGAGAGCAGCGACCCGGACTCCTCCGCGGTCTGTGCCTCGCCTCGGCCCAGAATCTGGGCTGTTTGCTCAGAACGGCTGGTGCACCTCTGCCGCGTCGCCCATCCACGAGCCACCGCACCGCTTCGTCAAGCCGGCCGCGCTTCTGCGCCAAGCCGCCGTCTCCTCTACGGCGCTTGGGCCGCCACTGTTTTAACCAGATCGACCCGCCCTCACACAAAGCTCGCCCTGTGGCTCTGAGTCGGCCTCGTTTCTGCTGCGGGTCGCCGTGGGCAAGTCACCTTCCGCTAATGCGACTGCGCCCGCCCATTTCTACAGCTGCCGTGCCGTGCCACAAGCTGCCGCTGGCCAGAGCCGCTGTCGTGAGCCACTGCAGAGTCGCTGCGCCGACCGGCCTTGAGTTGCCGCCACGGGCCGCCCGCTGCTGCTGCCCCGCCGAGCCGCCGCAGCTACTTTGCACCGATGGGCTCCTCATTGTCGTGTCATTATGGCTTGCACAGATTTTTTGATTTCCTTGAGGAGTCGCCTGGCAAGGTGCTGCACAGTTTGAAGGCTCAAATCCAACGACGACATTTTAGTTATTTTAATTGAGAAGGGTCTGAGACTAATCATTGTTGGTGGTACGGCAAGTTGTCAGCCCCTCGAAAAAGATGTCAGTGCAATACAATTCTTAAAAGGCTTCACCCCAAGGTCGCCGTCGCCTACGCGTTGAACCGCCGGAGCCACGTCGAGCTACTTCTGCCACTGTCTCACGCCATCATCGCTAAGTCGCCAGCGCATCGCTCCGCCATCGGGCGTCGAGTCGCCCTCGTGCTGACCCGCCGTCTGAGCCTGCAGGGCTGCTGCTGCCATTTGCACCGGCGGACAAAGGAAGGTCACGTGAGTATTGTGCCACATCACATCAGGGGAGCTCAATGTGCTTATACTATTAAGTATTATTTGGCATTTGCATCTGCATTTATCTGATAAAAAAACAAAATCAGATGTTATTCCTCCTTTATATTTTTATCATTACATTTTTAATTCCTGTTGGCACCGTTACGTTGCCCTATGGTGTTTTTATACGCATGTAAATTATTCATTACAAAAGTATTGCTATACTGCGGATATGAAGCACGTGCCGGCGTCAGTGTGTACTGACGTTCGTCTGTGTTGTATTGCTCGACGAACACGCGTGCGAAGCCGCAGCTTCGGTGGCACAATTTATATCAACATGACGCGTTTGACTCGCTCGTCTGAGCGGCTTACCGGACCTATAATAAACTCGCCCGTCCGCACCGGCTTACAAACGCCGCGGCCGACTCATCTATCTGCTCCCGTGACCGACTCGGCCGTGATTGATATCAGCTTCACCATGGTGATCATTGTCAGACTCAAGGTTCGAACACTGGGGTGCGCATGAAGATCTCCCCCTACCAACTCACGCCCTCAACCTCGCCACGATCTCAAAGGCAAGCTCGATGAACTCGCAACACAAGGGACACAAGATTTATACTGGTTCGGGCCACCGTTGTGGTGTAATACCCTACTCCAGTGTGGTGTGGTGGATTGCCTCTTGGGCTGATGATGAACAGTATAAGGGGAAGAACAACCTCCTGAGGTGAGGTGCTCTTGTGCTTGGTGGGTGTGAGGCGAAGGGTGGAATGGCTCCGATCCAAGATGAGGTCGATGAGAGCTCTTGTCCTCCCCCGCCTATTGTGGTGGCTAAACCTATTTATAGATGCCCTGGTCCTCTTCCCAAATATTGAGCAGGAAGGGAGTCAACAATGACCAATTTGAAAGGGGACAGCTAGTACAAGTTATCCTGACAAAAGCAGTCTTCGCCTGCCAAAGGCTCTGGTGGTGACACCGCCTTGGGCTCCATGGTGACCTCCGTCTTGCCGTCCTGCTGGTTTTGGTCTCATTGCACCAATATGAAAACCTTTGCTTGACGCCTCGATACTCTTCGTCCGTGCTTGCCTCCTTAGCACCAAAGAAGAAACAAGGACATTGTGCGCGCAGGCGCCCGCCTGGTCTCGATCATCATGGCTCACGTCATTGGAACCTCGCGAGGTTTACCTGGCCTTGATCTCCCCGCCCCTCGCGAGCCAGCCTGGTGAGGCCGCTCCTGAGGAGGTCTTGTGTCGTCTGCCTCGCGAGGCTTGGCCCCTCGCAAGGGTCTTGAATGCTTGTTGGTGAAGATGGGCTGTATGGGCCCGCTTGCAGAGCCACGTCGTGGGCCGCAGGCAGGCAAGTCTGGGGACCCCCATTCACAGAACGCCGACAGTAGCCCCTGGGCCCAAGGCGCGCTCGGGCTTGGCTTCGAGGCAAAGCCAAAGGGCAAGTGCGGAGCGCGGCGGGCCCCAATAGCCTACGGCCTTGGTCGACGCGTGGCGGTTGATTGGACGTGGGCATCTCCGCTTCCCCACATTGTCTCGGCAACTGCCTGGCTGTCAAAAGGCTGGCGTAGACAGTGCTTGCCTTCATTGCTTCCTTTTGCCTTGCTCCAGATCCCCTTTCTTGCTCCCTGCTTCCGAAATCTCCATATCTACTCCCATCCCCTTCCGTATTAGCGACCAATGGCGCCCCGGAGGGTCCAGCCTGCCTCGTCGCCGGCTTGGTACGAGCCAGCTCTCGACGCGCCCAACGTCTCGGACAAGAACCTCGCCGCCAAGCGCTTGCTGACTGTGGGGGAAAGCAACGAGAGGGGGAAGACTGAGCCCCGGGTCGGCTCCGACGTGCCGTAGCCCGAGGGAAGCACCTTCTCCCCCTTCTTCATGAGTAGCATCGTCGCAGGGCTGGTTCCTCCCCCTCTGACTTCTTCTACGAGGTCCTTGGCCACTACAGGCTTCAGGCGCTGCATCTTCACCCCAACTCTATCCTTCTCTTGTCGATCTTTGCCTACTACTGTGAGGCGTACCTCGGCGTGATGCCGTCCGTGGCTCTGCTGCGCCACTTCTTCTTCCTCCGCATCAACGAGGGTCATACCTCCGAGTGTGCCAATTTCATCGCGGACGGCAAGGCTAACTCAATCTTGAAAACTGGGAAGAAGGCCGACGGCTTCAGGGGCAAGTGGGCCATGATGGACGCCAAGTGCGTCCACCCACGCTTGATGCTGCCAACGGAGATGCCCCAGTCTGACAAGGGGTGGTCTTGCGTGAAACTCACTGATGAGCGGGCGACCTTGGTGCTGGAGCACATGAACGCCGACCAGAAGCCGGGCAATGCGAAGGCGGCAAAGGTGACAAGGGCCATGCTCCTGAGGGAATTCCTGATGCTGCGCATGGCCCCACTTCAGGCGCGTATGCGCCCCTTGTGGGAGCTTGGGGGCGAAGAGGACAAGGTTCGTCTGAGCCCGGAGGCCTTGTCCGACGGTGAGCTGGCTGCGGCTCTCCGCCTCTTGGTCGGGGACGACCAGGAGTACCCGCCGAGTGTCTTCACTCCCTTGTTCCGCCGCAAGGACGGGGCGCAGGTCGTGGCCGCTAGGCCGACCATCCACACCCTTCCTGACGACGACGATGCTGACGCCTGCCAGGAGAAGGGAGAGCCGCCCGTAAACCTGACGAGGGGCCGATCAACGCTGATCTCCCGGGATGCTGCTTCTGTTCTGGAGCCTCCTGGAGCCGCTTCCGGCTCAGCTCCTGCTCCTGCTTCTGCTTTCGGAGCCGGCGCGCCCGCGCCTCGGGTTGCGAAGCTCTCTGGCTTCAGGCTCCCGAAGCGGAGGGACTACGCCGCGGTGGATGAGTAAGTGTTCTCGTCCTGCCTTGTTCTTACTGCTGATGCTTGCTTCTGACTCTTCTTCCTTGTTGTGTAACTAGGCCTACGCCTGCGGCGAAGAGGAAAAGGGAGAGTGAGGTGGTGCTGCTTGAGCCCAGGTTGCCTCCTGCGGCTGTGCCCCTCTCCATGAGCAAAGGTGGGGATGGTGCTTGCGCTTCTCCAGCCCGATCATCCTCGCGAGGCCGGGTGGAGCATCCTCGGGAGAATTCAGCCCCCGAGGCCCCGCTGACTCGGGGGGTGCCAGAGTCCGGCTCGGGTGCTGAGGTCCAAGAGGCTCAGGAGCTTCCAGCCTCCTAGGCCATGGTGACGACGACGCCTCTTCCTCCTCCTTCTGCCGTGTTGCCGGCCCCAGGTTTTCCGCTTCTCCTGACGTCCTGGAGCGGGCCCTTTCTGAGATGGCTCGGCTATGAGAAGATCTCCAGAGCAACGAACCCCTCCTGGAGACTGGGTGTCTGGAGCTGGTCTCTGGTTGGCTTCATTCTGACGTGTCCGTTCGGGCGGTGCTGAGCCAGGTCGCGGCGACCTCTAAGAGGGAGAAGAGAGCCACAGCTCAGGAAGCAGTTGCTCATGAGGCGGCGCTGAAGGGCGCCGAGGCCGCCCAAGGTTGCTGCCGGGTGCTAGAGGCCGAGCTAAAGATGCTACGTGAAGAGAGTGCCGAAGATGCCCGTGGCCGTAAGGCGGAGGAAGAGAGGATGAAGGCCCGGGAGGACGCCGTCAAGGGTCACGACGCCGAGATGGAGCTGCTGGCACAGGCGCAGGCCACTGAGCGCGGCCGACTAGAGGAGCTGAAGCAAAAGGTGCAGGCTGAGAAAGCCGTACTTGACGCCAAGACGAAGGTTCTGGCCGAGGACCGCGCGGCCTTCATGCTTCTCGAGAAGAGGTCTCACGAGGCTCTGAAGTCACTCTATGAGAAGGGCTTGGAGAAGCCGTTGGCCACCAATGAGGACGGCCCCGCCCAGTTGCTTCCCTACTTGGTCGAGGCGCTTGAGGAAGTCGTGCGCGGGATCGGCCCCATGGCAGAAGAAGAGGCTCGCATCCTTTCTTCAGCCGCGCTGACGCGTGTCTTAAGCCACCTCCATCTTCGCGATCCTGCCGCCCGCCTTGACGAGCTGCTGGAGCCTGTGGCTGATGAACACTGCGCAGCCGCCGCCGTAGCTGTGAAAGGTCAGGTGGAAGCCCTGCTGAAGAAGTTCGACGCCTTCGCCCCCGCGCCTTCGACCGGTGGTGCAGGTGAAGGCGACGCCACCCAGGAGGGGGCGCCTCTTGCGGGTGCCGGCGGTATCCAGGGATGACTGGCTTGCGGCTCCTTTCCTGTTGAAACTCTTGCAGCATGTAACGTGCCTCGTGGAGGCGTTTAAACTTGTGTTTGATATTCGGAGAACAATATGTCTTGTAATATTTTCTTTGAGATTTTGTGATTTCCTTCCCATTTGCTTTACGTTCTACGTCGGCAGAGCCCGACCCCGTGCATACCTCAACCGCCATTGGGCCGACCGGATCACCAGGACGGACCAAGGAGTGAGGGGCTACGTGGTTAGTTAGGCTCCTGAGTCGCGATGCTCAGCAATCCCCCTTGATGCGCAAACAGCTTGTGGAAAGCAGGTGCAATGGTAGGTCTAGTGTTCTACGTCAGCAGGTCCCGACCCCGCGCATACCTCAGCTGCCATTGGTCCGACCGGATCACCAAGACGGGCCAAGGAGTGAGGGGCTACGTGGTCAGTTAGGCTCCTGAGTCGCGATGCTCAGGAGTCCCCCTTGACGTTCAAACGACCTTCATACCTTGGTTCCGCTTGGGAGGGCGCACGACGACCAGGTCCGCGGGACCTAATAGGGTGGCGTATGCTTGTGCGTGACCCGAGCGTAGCCCCCGTGCCCAGCCCCCTCGCGCGGCTCTCCCGAGGGGAGGCGTTGTGATGGGGCCAGACACCGAGCCCGGAGGCTCCCTGAGGTTGATACGGCCATGAGGCCGCCCTTAGTTGTTTATCACCAGGACGAACCATGGCGCTTTTGCACTTGCACGGACATAGCCGCTCCTCGGCAATGTTGACTGCCAGCATGGATCATGGTGCTTCCACTCGTACGTGGGAGGGGACTCCCTACTGCGGAGAGCCCCCGGGGTGTGTACAGCCCCGCCCTGACACGTGGCTTGCACGGCAGGGCTAGACGAGGTGTGTCTGGGCACTCGTGAGCCAGCGCGGGACTCACGAGGCCCTATCTCAAGGCGGGTTGCGCCTGGTCTTGATTCTTGTTCGCTGTGGTGGTCCTGCAAGGTGGTTAGACAACCTGTGCCGGACGAATCTCCTGAGGTTATCGCGTGAGAAGGCCAAGCACCAACGGCCCCAGGAGGTGACGTGAACAGGACCGACCCATCAGACAGAGCTGAGCCGTTGGATTTATCGACGCTGCAGGGACGGGCCCGAGCACAAACGCCGTTCCTAGCCGTCTCATGCGAAGGATCCTGAAGAAAGACGACCGGCGCGCGGCTCCCATGGTGGGTGACAATCAAGCAAGTGATAACCATAGATAGATTACGCATGAAAAGCAACATGCCATTGGGTCAGGCCCGAACGGCTTGGGGATGATGCAGCCCGAGGGGCGCCCCAGCAAGGTAAGCTAAAAGACATAAACAAGAAGGGATACATGCCACAGGGACAGACCCACGTGGCCTGGAAATGATGCAGCCCTGAGGGCGCTCCCAGCTAAATAAACTTGGAAAATGTCACCTGATTCTGTTGATGAAGGGGTGTTGAGGCAACTGAGGGTACGCGATGAAGGGGTTGCCCTCACGAGCCACCGGGGCCCTGAGCCTCGGGAGGCTCTGGGGTCCAGGCGGTTCCTTGAGGACCATCGCCATCTCCGCCAGGACTGCGTGATGCCTGTCCTCCTGACCCGCCATGATGCTCCGCAGGTTGCGCTGGAAGGCAGCAGCCATGCTCGGCAGGCCGAATGGCATGCGAACGTAGCTGTGCGGTGGGCCCTCGCAGCGTCCCACACACGAAGGCCAGAAGAGCTCCTAATATGCGGCCCTATTGAGCCCTGGGATGAAGACGCAGACGCGCAACTCACCACCGTCGCCTGGGTGGGGAGCGACGCCAGGTGGGCGGCAGTCGCCGTGAATTGCTCTTGCTTCCTGAAGCTCCTGAGTGGTCTTGGTGATGAACTCCTGAGTGCTGGGTGCTCCTCGCCCTGTTTCTTCCTGAGGGAAACGTGCCACAAAGCACGCCTCCAAATGGTGCCCGTGCGCCTCTCTCGTAATGTTGGCAAGGTTTGAGGCCCTCCGGAAGAGAGCCCCCGAGCCCTGCCCGACGAGGGCGCCGGGCGCGCCTTCCTATGCGACAGAGGGAGGCGCCCCAGGTGCGGGCGCTGATCCTGACGTGGTGCCACTTGCGGCGCCATTCTCCTGAGGCCCAGTACGGAGTACTCACCCTTGCTGTTGGGGTCGTCGATTGCTGCAGCTTGAAAGGCACACTCGAGGGAGCACACCGCGTCTCTTTCTTCGCAGGGGACTATGATGATTCCGCCGCTTCCTGGCATCTTGAGGACGTTGTAGCCGTGGTGGGTCACCGCCATGAACTTAGCCAGGTCTGGATACCCAAGCATGGCATTGTACGGTAGACGGATGTGGGTGACGTCGAAGTCGATGAGCTCGGTGCAGTAGTTGTCGCACTGTCCGAAGGTGACTGGGAGGCGGACCTGACCTATCGGGGTGGTGGCGCCGTCGGTCACTCCTGGGAAAGGCTTGGTAGGCTGAAGCTGATCATAGGGTACTTGAAGGTTGTCGAACATCTCGATGGATAGGACGTTAAGCCCCGCGCCGCCGTCAATGAGAGTCTTGGTGACTTGCACGTTGCTGATGATGGGTGAACAGAGCATCGGGAGAGCACCAGCGGTGGCCGCGCACTTGAGCTGGTCTGCCGAGCTGAAGGTAATAGCGCACTTGGACCACCTAAGCGGGCGTGTAGCCTCGAGCTTGGGAGGGGCTGCGTTCACCTCGCGAGCGAACTGCTTGAAGATACGCCGCGAGGCTAAGGCTTGAGCTCCGCCCAAGATGCAGGCGATAGCACGCGGCTCCTGGAAGCCCCCAGCCCCCTCGTCTTGGTGGTGGTGGTCGTTCCTTCTTGGCGGTGGCGGCAGTGGAGGAAGCCCAGCATTGCCCTGAGGACGGTCCTCGCGAGGCTGATCCCTCCAGGCACCTTCGCGAGGCTGATCCTGCTAGTGGTCCTCACGAGGTTGGTCACGCCATTCCTGGCGTGGGCCTCAGTCGTCCCAACGTCCTTTGCCATGTTCTCCTCCTCGGCCGTAGCCTCGGTCGTTGCGCTCGGGGCGTCGACCGAAGTGTCTATCATGAATGGCCCTGAGCTCTTGCAATCGTTGGTGTTGTGGTTGTGCACATTGTGGAAGGCGCAGAACGGTCGACTGCTCTTGGATGACTCAGGCTGGTCTCTGCCGTGCTTCGTGTCCGGCTCTGCCGCGAGTACAGCCGCTCCCTTGCGCTTCACGTCCTTGGCCTTGGCCAGGTCGTCAGCTGGGAGCTCGAGAAGGGAAAGGCGCCCTTCCTCAGCCCTTGCGCACTTGGTCGCCAGGTTGAACAACTCCAGAGATGTGCACAACTCCTCGTGGATAGCGAGCTCCTCCTTCATCTTGACGTCGCGGACCCATCGGAGAACGCAGAGATGATGGCCTCGTCCATCACCTTGGGGATCTTGATATGAACATTGTTGAAGCGCTGGATGTACTTCTGGAGGGTTTCCCCTGGTTGTTGCTTGACGCGGCACAGGTCACCCGCGGCCGGTGGGCGGTCGCGAGTGCCCTGGAAGTTGGCAATGAAGTGGTCGCGCATCTCGTTCCAGGAAGAGATGGAGCCTAGAGGCAGGTTTAGGGCCACGAGCATGCGCCATCCTTGAGAGCCATGGGGAACCAGTTCGCCATGACTTTCTCGTCGCCGTTGGTCGCCTCGATGCTTAGCTCGAAGAGCTGCAGGAACTGCGTGGGGTCGAGGGTGCCGTCGTAGCGCGGAGGCATGTCCGGCTTGAACTTGCCTGGCCATGTGACACTACGCATCTCGGGGGTGAAAGCGCGGCAGCCCGCGGTGGCCACCGGGACCCTTTGCTGATGTGGAGCCTGGCTTGACGCCCTCACACCACCATCACAGGCGGCGCACAATCTTGTCATAGTGGCGCTGGGTGCACAGGACCGTTTTCTTGCGGACGAGGGACTTCTTGGCAGCTTCCTTCTTCGCGTACAAGCGCCCGACACGGTGGATCACGCTGGGGGGCCGCACGCCTTGGCACCAGGGCGCCGTCTTGGGGCAGAGGTGGTGGAGGCGCTCCATGAGCCACGTCGCCCGCAGCTGGCGGAGGGCGAGGCAGTGAGAGGGACAGCATAGGGGACCCCCCTGCGGCGCTGACAAGCTCGGCGATGCGGTCGAGCCAGTCCTCGTAGAGGTCGTCGATGGGGTGGTAGCGCAGGAGTTCGCGCGCCATGCACAACGCAGCCTGCGCGTCTGTGGGGGCGCGACGGGCGTGAGACGACGAGCCGGCCGGGGTCAGTGATGGAGTGGCAGTGCGGCCGTCCCGCCGCACTGAGGGGTGCAGCGAGGAGGCTTGCTGCTCGTTTCCCGCCGGGCTAGTGATGGCGTTGGCGGCAGGCGATGGAGAACGACGGGGTGGCCCGCCGACGGGAGCCGTCTGAATGATCCGGGCGGCGAGGGCGGGCCGGTGCTCAGCGCGAGCTTGGCGAGCGTCCCACATGGAGGTGACGAAGCGACAGGACGCGGAGCGACAGAAGGAAAGCTTCGGCGCACCCCTACTTGGCGCGCCAAATGTCGGATCTCGGGTTCCGGCAAAACCCTCAAGGTTCGAACACTGGGGTGCGCACACATATCTCCCCCTACCAACTCACACCCTCAACCTCGCCACGATCTCAATGGCAAGCTCAACGAACTCGCAACACAAGGGACACAAGGTTTATACTGGTTCGGGCCACCGTTGTGGTATAATACCCTACTCCAGTGTGGTGTGGTGGATTGCCTCTTGGGCTGATGATGAATAGTACAAGGGGAAGAACAACCTCCTGAGGTGAGGTGCTCTTGTGCTTGGTTGGTGTGAGGCTAAGGGTGGAATGGCTCCGATCCAAGATGAGGTCGATGAGAGCTCTTGTCCTCCCTCGCCTACTATGGTGGCTAATTGATACGTCCATTTTGCATCATGCTTTTATATCGATATTTATTGCATTATGGGCTGTTATTACACATTATGTCACAATACTTATGCCTATTCTCTCTTATTTTACAAGGTTTACATAAAGAGGGAGATTGCCGGCAGCTGGGATTCTGGGCTGGAAAAGGAGCAAATATTAGAGACCTATTCTGCACAGCTCCAAAAGTCCTGAAACTTCACGGAAGACGTTTTCAGAATATATAAAAAATACCGAGCGCAAGAAGTTCACCAGGGGACCACACCCTGCCCACGAGGGTGGGGGCGCGCCCTACCCCCCTGGGCGCGCCCCCTACCTCGTGGCCCCCCTGGTGGCCCTCCGATGTCCATCTTCTGCTATATCAAGTCTTTCGATGAGAAAAAAATCATAAGCCATCTCGTCGGACGAAACTCCGCCGCCACGAGGCGGAACCTGGGCGGAACCAATCTAGGGCTCCGGCAGAGCTGTTCTACCGGGGAAACTTCCCTCCGGGAGGGGGAAATCATCGCCATCGTCATCACCAACGCTCCTCTCATCGGGAGAGGGCAATCTCCATCAACATCTTCATCAGCACCATCTCCTCTCAAAACCCTAGTTCATCTCTTGTATCCTATTCTTGTCTCCAAGTCCGGGATTGGTGCTAGTAGGTTGCTAGTAGTGTTAATTACTCCTTGTAGTTGATGCTAGTTGGTTTATTTGGTGGAAGATCGTATGTTCAGATCCTATATGCATATTAATACCCCTCTGATTATGGACATGATTATGCTTTGTGAGTAGTTACGTTTGTTCCTGGGGACATGGGAGAAGTCTTGCTATTAGTAGTCATGTGAATTTGGTATTTGTTCGATATTTTGATGAGATGTATGTTGTCTCTCCTCTAGTGGTGTTATGTGAACGTCGACTACATAACACTTCACCATTATTTGGGCCTAGAGGAAGGCATTGGGAAGTAATAAGTAGATGATGGGTTGCTAGAGTGACAGAAGCTTAAACCCTAGTTTATGCGTTGCTTCGTAAGGGGCTGATTTGGATCCATATGTTTCATGCTATGGTTAGGTTTACATTAATACTTTTGTTGTAGTTGTGGATGCTTGCAATAGAGGTTAATCATAAGTGGGAATGCTTGTCCAAGTAAGGACAGTACCCAAGCACCGGTCCACCCACATACCAAATTATCAAAGTACCGAACGCGAATCATATGAACGTGATGAAAACTAGCATGACGATATTCCCATGTGTCCTCGGGAGCGCTTTTCTCTATATAAGAGTTTGTCCAGGCTTGTCCTTTGCTACAAAAAGGATTGGGCCACCTTGCTGCACTATATTTACTTTTGTTACTTGTTGCTCGTTACAAATTATCCTATCACAAAACTATCTGTTACCACTTATTTCAGTACTTGCAGAGAATACCTTGCTGGAAACCGCTTATTATTTCCTTCTGCTCCTTGTTGGGTTCGACACTCTTACTTATCGAAAGGACTACGATAGATCCCCTATACTTGTGGGTCATCAAGACTCTTTTCTGGCACCGTTGCCGAGAGAGAAGCGCCTTTGGTAGGTGGAATTTGGTAAGGAAAAATTTATATAGTGTGCTGAAATTTAGTGTCACTTGTTACTATGGAAAGTAATCCTCTGAGGGGCTTGTTCGGGGTATCTTCACCCCGACCAGTAGAGAAAAGAGTTGCTCCTAAACCTATTGAACCTACTGAAAATGAAAATGTCTGCTTTGAAATTCCTTCGGGTATGTTAGAAAAACTGCTAGCTAATCCTTCTGTAGGAGATGGAACAAAGCATCCTGATGAGCATCTAATATATGTGATGTTCTTAAGAAGAAGGTCTTCCCTTTATCTTTGAAGGGAGATGCATCGACATGGTATATGCTATGTGATGATACGGGGTCATGGAGTTACAAACGATTGAAATTGGAATTTCATCAGAAGTTTTATCCTATGCATCTTGTTCATCGTGATCGCAATTATATATATAACTTTTGGCCTCGCGAAGGAGAAAGCATCGCTCAAGCTTGGGGGAGGCTTAAATCAATGTTATATTCATGCCCCAATCATGAGCTCTCAAAACAAATGATTATTCAAAAATTTTATGCTCGGCTTTCTGATAGCAATCGCACCATGCTTGATACTTCTTGTGCTGGCTCTTTTATGATGAAGACTATTGAATTCAAATGGGATTTATTGGAAAGAATTAAACGCAACTCTGAAGATTGGGACCTCGACAAAGGTAAGGAGTCAGGTATGACACCTAGGTTTGATTGTGTTAAATCTTTTATGGATACCGATGTTTTCCGTAAATTTAGCACTAAATATGGACTTGACTCTAAGATAGTAGCTTCTTTCTGTGAATCTTTTGCTACTTATATTGATCTCCCCAAGGAGAAGTGGTTTAAATATCATCCTCACATAGAAGTAAAAGTAGCTGCACCTATTAAAGTTGAAGAAAAGACTATCACTTATAATGATCCTATTGTTCCTACTTCTTATGTTGAGAAACCACCTTTCCCTGTCAGGATAAAGGATCATGCTAAAGCTTCAACTGTGGTTCGTAAAAGCAATATTAAAACTTATACACCTTCTGAGCAAATTAAAGTTGAACCTGATATTGCTATTGTTAAAGATCTCTTGTCTGATAATATTGATGGGCATGTTATTCATTTCCTTGATGAGACTGCTAGAATTGCTAAACCTTGTGCTAAAGATAAAAAAAGACCTATGGTAGGCATGCCTGTTATTTCTGTTAAAATAGGAGATCATTGTTATCATGGCTTATGTGATATGGGTGCCAGAGCTAGTGCAATACCTTACGCCTTATACAAAGAAATTATGCATGATATTGCACCTGCTGAGATAGAAGATATTGATGTCACAATTAAACTTGCCAATAGAGATACTATTTCACCAATGGGAATTGTTAGAGATGTTGAAGTCTTGTGTGGGAGAACTAACTATCCTGCTGATTTTCTTGTTCTTGGTTCCCCACAAGATAGCTTTTGTCCCATTATATTTGGTAGACCCTTCTTAAACACTGTTAATGCTAAGATAGATTGCAAAAAAGGATGTTGTTACTATCGGTTTAGATGATATTGTTGGGGAACGTTGCAGAAAACAAAAAAATTTCTACGTTTCACCAAGATCAATCTATGGAGTCAACTAGCAACGAGAGAAGAGTGCATCTACATACCCTTGTAGATCGCGAGCGGAAGCGTTCAAGAGAACGGGGATGATGGAGTCATACTCGCCGTGATCCAAATCACCGATGACCAAGTGCCGAACGGACGGCACCTCCGCATTCAACACACGTACGAAGCGGATGACATCTCCTCCTTCTTGATCCAGCAAGGGGGAAGGAGAGGTTGATGAAGATCCAGCAGCACGACGGCGTGGTGGTGGATGCAGCAGTGATCGCAGCAGGGCTTCGCCGTGCTTCTGCGAGAGGGAGAGGTGTAGCAGGGGAGAGGGAGGCGCCAAGACTTCAGGGTCCGGCTGCCCTCCCTCCCCCCCTTTATATAGGCCCCCTAGGGGGGTGCGCCGGCCCTAGGAGATGGGATCTCCTAGGGGCGGCGGCAGCCAAGGGGGGTGGAGTACCCCCCAAGGCAAGTGGAGGCGCCCCTCCCCTAGGGTTCCCAACCCTAGGCGCATGGGGGGCCCAAGGGGGGGCGCACCAGCCCACTATGGGCTGGTTCCCCTCCCCACTTCAGCCCATGGGGCCCTCCGGGATGGGTGGCCCCACCCGGTGGACCCCGGGACCCTTCCGGTGGTCCCGGTACAATACCGTTGACCCCCGAAACTCTCCCGATGGCCGAAACTGCACTTCCTATATATAATTCTTCACCTCCGGACCATTCCGGAACTCCTCGTGACGTCCGGGATCTCATCCGGGACTCCGAACAACTTTCGGGTTACTGCATACTCATATCTCTACAACCCTAGCGTCACCGAACCTTAAGTGTGTAGACCCTACGGGTTCGGGAGACATGTAGACATGACCGAGACGACTCTCCGGTCAATAACCAACAGCGGGATCTGGATACCCATGTTGGCTCCCACATGCTCCTCGATGATCTCATCGGATGAACCACGATGTCGAGGATTCAAGCAACCCCGTATACAATTCCCTTTGTCAATCGGTACGTTACTTGCCCGAGATTCGATCGTCAGTATCCCAATACCTCGTTCAATCTCGTTACCGGCAAGTCACTTTACTCGTACCGTAATGCATGATCCTGTGACCAGACACTTGGTCACTTTGAGCTCATTATGATGATGCATTACCGAGTGGGCCCAGAGATACCTCTCCGTCATATGGAGTGACAAATCCCAGTCTTGATCCGTGTCAACCCAACAGACACTTTCAGAGATACCCGTAGTATACCTTTATAGTCACCCAGTTACGTTGTGACGTTTGGTAAACCCAAAGCACTCCTACGGTATCCGGGAGTTACACGATCTGATGGTCTAAGGAAAAGATACTTGACATTGGAAAAACTCTAGCAAACAAACTATACGATCTTGTGCTATGTTTAGGATTGGGTCTTGTCCATCACATCATTCTCCTAATGATGTGATCTCGTTATCAATGACATCCAATGTCCATAGTCAGGAAACCATGACTATCTGTTGATCAACGAGCTAGTCAACTAGAGGCTTACTAGGGACATGTTGGTGTCTATGTATTCACACATGTATTACGATTTCCGGATAACACAATTATAGCATGAATAAAAGACAATTATCATGAACAAGGAAATATAATAATAATCCTTTTATTATTGCCTCTAGGGCATATTTCCAACAAATATGTCTCATGAATTTAATTTCTCTAAATTTAGTAGACAACATCATGAAGAAGAATTACCTAGTAAGGATGAAATTATTGGTCTTGCTTCTATTGCCGTATCTCCTAGTGATCCTCTAGAACAATATTTGCTAGACCATGAAAATGATATGTTTATGAATGAAAGAAGGGAAATAGATGAAGTATTCTTTAAACAGGAACCTATTCTGAAACACAATTTGCTTGTTGAAATCCTAGGGGATCCTCCTCCACCCAAGGGTGGTCCCATGTTTGAGCTTAAACCGTTGCCTGATACTCTTAAATATGCTTATCTTGATGAGAAAAAGATATATCCTGTTATTATTAGTGCTAACCTTTCAGAGCATGTGGAAGAGAAATTATTGAAAACTCTGAAGAGGCACCGTGCTGCTATTGTGTATACTCTTGATGATCTTAAGGGCATTAGTCCCACTCTATGTCAACATAAAATAAATTTGGAAGAAGATGCTAAACCAGTTTGTGATCATCAACGACGGCTGGATCCTAAAATGAAGGAAGTGGTAAGAAAGGAAATACTAATGCTCCTTGAGGCAGGTATAATTTATCCCGTTGCTGATAGTCAGTGGGTAAGTCCTGTCCATTGTGTCCCTAAGAAGGGAGGTATTACTATCGTTCCTAATGATAAAGATGAACTGATTCCTCAAAGAATTATTACAGGTTATAGGATGGTAATTGATTTCCGCAAATTAAATAAGGCCACTAAAAAGGATCATTACCCCTTAGCTTTTATCGATCAAATGCTAGAAAGATTATCCAAACATACACATTTTTGCTTTCTAGATGGTTATTCTGGTTTCTCTCAAATACCTGTGTCAGCCAAAGATCAATCAAAGACTACTTTTACTTGCCCTTTTGGTACTTTTGCTTATAGACGTATGCCTTTTGGTTTATGTAGTGCACCTGCTACCTTTCAAAGATGCATGATGGCTATATTCTCTGACTTTTGTGAAAAGATTTGTGAGGTTTTCATGGACGATTTCTCCGTCTATGGATCTTCTTTTGATGATTGCTTAAGAAACCTTGATCGAGTTTTGCAGAGATGTGAAGAAACTAATCTTGTCTTGAATTGGGAAAAGTGCCACTTTATGGTTAATGAAGGTATTGTCTTGGGGCATAAAGTTTCTGAAAAAGGTATTGAAGTTGATAAAGCCAAGGTTGATGCTATTGAAAATATGCCAATGCCCCAAGGACATCAAAGGTATAAGAAGTTTCCTTGGTCACATTGGATTTTATAGGAGGTTCATTAAGGACTTCTCAAAAATTTCCCGGCCTCTGACTAATTTATTACAAAAAGATATACCATTTGTCTTTGATGATGATTGTGTAGAATCATTTGAAATACTTAAGAAAGCATTGATCTCTGCACCAATTGTTCAGCCACCTGATTGGAATTTACCCTTTGAAATTATGTGTGATGCTAGTGATTATGCTGTAGGTGCTGTTCTAGGGCAAAGAGTAGATAAGAAATTAAACGTTATTCAATATGCTAGTAAAACCCTAGACAATGCTCAAAGAAATTATGCTACTACTGAAAAAGAATTCTTAGCAGTTGTATTTGCTTGTGATAAGTTCAGACCTTATATTGTTGATTCTAATGTAACTATTAACATTGATCATGCTGCTATTAAATATCTTATGGAAAAGAAATATGCTAAACCTAGACTTATTAGATGGGTTCTCTTGCTACAAGAATTTGACTTACATATTGTTGATAGAAAGGGAGCTGAGAACCCCGTTGCAGGCAACTTGTCTAGGTTAGAAAATGTGCTTGATGACCCACTTCCTATTGATGATAGCTTTCTAATGACTGATGGTGGTTCACATTTTATTCATGGTGCTTTCCGTAAAATGCTTGCTAAGTATGATGTTAATCATAGAATTGCATCCCCTTATCACCCTCAGTCTAGTGGTCAAGTAGAATTGAGTAATAGAGAGCTCAAATTAATTTTGCAAAAGACTGTCAATAGGTCTAGAAAGAATTGGTCCAAGAAACTTGATGATGCATTATGGGCCTATAGAACTGCATATAAAAATCCTATGGGTATGTCTCCGTATAAAATGGTTTATGGAAAAGCATGTCATTTACCTCTCGAACTAGAACACAAGGCATATTGGGCTATTAAAGAGATCAATTATGATTTTAAACTTGCCGGTGAGAAGAGGTTATTTGATATTAGCTCACTCGATGAATGGAGAACCCAAGCCTACGAAAATGCCAAGTTGTTTAAAGAAAAAGTTAAAAGATGGCATGGTAAAAGGATACAAAAGCGTGAGTTTAATGTAGGTGATTATGTATTGCTATACAATTCTCATTTAAGATTTTTTGCAGGAAAACTTTTCTCTAAATGGGAAGGTCCTTACGTTATCGAGGAGGTCTATCGTTCCGGTGCCATAAAAATCAACAACTTCGAAGGCACAAATCCGAAGGTGGTGAACGTTCAAAGAATCAAACATTATATCTCAGGTAATCCCATAAATGTTGAAACCAATGTTATTGAAACCGTAACCCCGGAGGAATACATAAGGGACACTTTCCGAAACGTTTCAGACTCCGAAAAGGAATAGGTATGTGGCACGGTAAGTAAACCGACTCCAAAACAGTTTTTAAGGCAATATTTCTCCATTTTGGAATATTTAGAAAAATAGAAAAATAAGAAGCAGTCCGGGAAGGACACGAGGGCTCCACGAGGGTGGAGGGCGCGCCCTACCCCCTAGGCGCGCCCCCTACCTCGTGGGCACCTCGTGCACTCTCCGGACTCTGTTTTCGTACACGACACGTATTTTGGTGGGTAAAAATTCATTATATAACCTCCCAAAGGTTTTGACTACCGTATCACGCAAAAATATCTTTTTCTTGTTTCGAGCTGTTTTCTGCCAGGGTTGTCGAAGCTAAGCATCATGTCGTCTCCCTCCTCCTCCAACAATGAGGGCAACGATGCTTGGCTAATGAAGATAGAGCTGAAGAGAGAAGAACCCATGGAGATCAACAAGGATGAAGGGATCAAGAAGGCCACGGAGGACCAAGCTCCGGCAATAGAAGACATCCTTCAACTTGATCACAATCTTCTTACCCCAACTGAGATCGAAGCTTTCAAGATGATCGAGTTAGCTCGTATACAAAATAAGTATCTCACACGTGAAAATATTTTGTTGAAGGAGCATATCATCGCACTCAAGGGCATTATCTGCAAGTTAGAAGACCTCCTACGCTCGATGTGCAACTATCCATCATCAACAATTCCACCTTCTTCACCAACAAAGGAGACACAATCACATGGGTATGGGCACTCCCCTTGGCAACTGCCAAGCTTGGGGGAGTGCCCCGGTATCGTATCACCATCACTTTTATCTTTATCGTTTTTCTTAGTTCGATCCTTTTGGTAATATCTTGATCTAGTAGAATAAAAGTTCTTAGTATGATCTAGTTGTGAGTTTTGCTTTATAATTATTCTGTGTAATCAAGTCCGTGAGCTATGTATAATAAAGATTAGTGTTGAGTCAAGGGCTTGATTATTTTGCCATGATCCTAAGTGAATAAAAGAAAAAAGGGGATAAAAAAGGAAACAAAGAGATCATATCGATCTTATGGAGAGTAATGAGCTCACATAGAAAAAGTATGATGAATAAAAGTTGTTGAGAGTTGACAAACATAGTTTTGGTCATCGTTGCAATTAATAGGAAGTAATAAAGAAAGAGAGGTCTTCACATATAATATACTATCTTGGACATCTTTTATGATTGTGAGAACTCATTAAAATATGACATGCTAAAGAGTTGACGTTGGACAAGGAAGACAACGTAATGGGTTATGTTTTCTTGCATCTGAGATAAATTATATTGGCATGGATCGTCCAACATGGCTGAGCTTGCCTTGCCCCCTCATGCTAGCCAAATTCATCGCACCAAGTAGAGATACAACTTGTGCTTCGAAATACCCTTAAACCAGTTTTGCCATGAGAGTCCACCATACCTACCTATGGATTGAGTAAGATCCTCCAAGTAAGTTGTCATTGGTGCAAGCAATAAAAATTGCTCTCTAAATATGTATGACTTATTAGTGTGGGAGAAAATAAGCTTTATACAATCGTGTGATATGGAAAAAATAAAAGCGACAGACTGCATAATAAAGGTCCATATCACAAGTGGCAATATAAAGTGACGTTCTTTCGCATTAAGATTTTGTGCATCCAACCATAAAAGTGCATGACAACCTCTGCTTCCCTCTGCGAAGGGCCTATCTTTTACTTTTATCTCCTACCTTGCATAAGAGTCATGGTGATCTTCACCTTCCTTTTTACATTTTATCCTTTGGCAAGCACATTATGTTGGAAAGATCCTGGTATATATGGCTAATTGGATGTGAGTTTTCATGAACTATTATTGTTGACATTACCCTTGAGGAAAAATGTTGGGAGGCAAAACTATAAGCCCCTATCTTTCTCCGTGTCCGATTAAAACTCCATACCCATAAGTATTGCGTGAGTGTCAGCAATTGTGAAAGACTATATGATAGTGGAGTATGTAGACTTGCTGAAAAGCTCTTATATATTGACTCTTTCCTATGTTATGATAAATTGCAATTGCTCCAATGACTGAGATTATAGTTTGTTAGTTTTCAATGAAGTTTACGATTCATACTTGAAATTGTGATTGAATTATTACTCTAGCATAATAAATCATATGACAAGAATGTAAGTTGTTGTTCTAAGAATGATCATGATGCCCTCATGTCCGTATTTTATTTTTATCGACACCTCTATATCCAAAAATGTGGACATATTTTTCGATTTCGGCTTTCGCTTGAGGACAAGCGAGGTCTAAGCTTGGGGGAGTTGATACGTCCATTTTGCATCATGCTTTCATATCGATATTTATTGCATTATGGGCTGTTATTACACATTATGTCACAATACTTATGCCTATTCTCTCTTATTTTACAAGGTTTACATAAAGAGGGAGATTGCCGGCAGCTGGGATTCTGGGCTGGAAAAGGAGCAAATATTAGAGACCTATTCTGCACAGCTCCAAAAGTCCTGAAACTTCACGGAAGACGTTTTCAGAATATATAAAAAATACCGAGCGCAAGAAGTTCACCAGGGGACCACACCCTGCCCACGAGGGTGGGGGCGTGCCCTACCCCCCTGGGCGCGCCCCCTACCTCGTGGGCCCCCTGGTGGCCCTCCGATGTCCATCTTCTGCTATATGAAGTCTTTCGATGAGAAAAAAAATCAGAAGCCATATCCTCGGACGAAACTCTGCCGCCACGAGGTGGAACCTGGGCGGAACCAATATAGGGCTCCTGCAGAGCTGTTCTGCTGGGGAAACTTCCCTTCGGGAGGGGGAAATCATCGCCATCGTCATCACCAACGCTCCTCTCATCGGGAGAGGGCAATCTCCATCAACATCTTCATCAGCACCATCTCCTCTCAAAACCCTAGTTCATCTCTTGTATCCAATTCTTGTCTCCAAGTCCGGGATTGGTGCTAGTAGGTTGCTAGTAGTGTTAATTACTCCTTGTAGTTGAAGCTAGTTGGTTTATTTGGTGGAAGATCGTATGTTCAGATCCTATATGCATATTAATACCCCTCTGATTATGGACATGATTATGCTTTGTGAGTAGTTACGTTTGTTTCCTGAGGACATGGGAGAAGTCTTGCTATTAGTAGTCATGTGAATTTGGTATTTGTTCGATATTTTGATGAGATGTATGTTGTCTCTCCTCTAGTGGTGTTATGTGAACGTCGACTACATAACACTTCACCATTATTTGGGCCTAGAGGAAGGCATTGGGAAGTAATAAGTAGATGATGGGTTGCTAGAGTGACAGAAGCTTAAACCCTAGTTTATGCGTTGCTTCGTAAGGGGCTGATTTGGATCCATATGTTTCATGCTATGGTTAGGTTTACATTAATACTTTTGTTGTAGTTGTGGATGCTTGCAATAGAGGTTAATCATAAGTGGGATGCTTGTCCAAGTAAGGACAGTACCCAAGCACCGGTCCACCCACATACCAAATTATCAAAGTACCGAACGCGAATCATATGAACGTGATGAAAACTAGCATGACGATATTCCCATGTGTCCTCGGGAGCGCTTTTCTCTATATAAGAGTTTGTCCAGGCTTGTCCTTTGCTACAAAAAGGATTGGGCCACCTTGCTGCACTTTATTTACTTTTGTTACTTGTTGCTCGTTACAAATTATCCTATCACAAAACTATCTGTTACCACTTATTTCAGTACTTGCAGAGAATACCTTGCTGGAAACCGCTTATTATTTCCTTCTGCTCCTCGTTGGGTTCGACACTCTTATTTATCGAAAGGACTACGTTAGATCCCCTATACTTGTGGGTCATCACTAATCCTATTTATAGAGGCCCTGGTCCTCTCCCCAAATATTGAGCGAGAAGGGAGCCAACAACGACCAATTTGAAAGGGGACAACTAGTACAAGTTATCCTGACAAAAGCAGTCTTCGCCTGCCAAAGGCTCTGGTGGTGACGCTGCCTTGGGCTCCATGGTGACCTCCGTCTTGCCGTCCTGCTGGTCTTGGTCTCATTGCACCAATATGGAAACCTTTGCTTGACGCCTCGGTAGTCTTCGTTTGCGCTTGCCTCCTTAGCACCAAAGAGAAACAAGGACACTGTGCATGCTGGCGCCCGCCTGGTCTCGATCGTCATGGCTCACGTCATTGGAACCTCGCGAGGTTTACCTGGCCTTGATCTCCCCTCCCCTCGCGAGCCAGCCTGGTGAGGCCGCTCCCGAGGAGGTCTTGTGTCGTCTGCCTCGCGAGGCTTGGCCCCTCGCGAGGGTCTTGAATGCTTGTTGGTGAAGATGGGCCGTATGGGCCCACTTGCAGAGCCACGCCGTTGGCCGCAGGCAGGCAAGTCTGGGGACCCCGTTCCCAGAACACCGAAAATCATCAACTCCGCGGTGGATAATTACTGGCCTGGCGTATCAGGTGAAATCCATCCAGTATATTTCTATATTTCATATTGCTTTCTTTGAAAGAACAATTACTCCCGTTTGCAAGTTCTTTAAATGCAGGGCAAGTTGTCTACTGCAAAAGGGACTATTATATCACTGAGCTGTTGAATGACTCATACCGGTTTATATCATGGTCAAATTTGGAGAATCTCAAGACAACTCCTCGAGTCGTCTTAAGACTCGGGGGCTACAATGATATGACTCGGCAGAATTGTCCGGTTCAGTGACTTCAAGAACTCCAGGTCATTGGAGGGAAAAATAACCCGGTCTCGGAGGCTACTGCCCTATTGGCGAAAATCTAAAGGCCGCCAGAAAATTTCCGGCTTAACAAGAAGGATTCCGGTTCAAAATCCGGTTCAAGGGAATCTGTCTCCTACAAAGCGCTGTAGCTCTCAATATCCGGTTTAAATTCCGGCTCAAGAAAAATCTGTCTTTCACAAAGCTTTGAAGTTATCAATACCTGATTTACAATTCCGGCTCAAGAAGAATTTGTCTCTCGCGAAGTTCAAGTATCAGGGAAAATTAAAGGTTGCTAAAGAGAACTTGCTGGCATAATACGCGGTTCAAACATGGGTATCCTGCCTTATTGGCTCATCAAATGGACATTTGGGGGCTTCCTGCTCATATTTGAAGCATAGCTGTGAATATCCCTCTTGATCCGGTGCAACGCCACATCGTCACATGGTCATTTGGGGGCTTCCTGCTCGTATTTGAAGCATAGCTGTGAATATCCCTCTTGATCGGCGCAATGCCACAATTATGGTCACTTGGGGGCTTCCTGCTCGTATTCGAAGCATAGCTGTGAATATCCCTCTTGATCAGCGTAATGCCACACTTATGGTCACTTTGGGGCTTCCGCTCATATTTGAAGCATAGCTGTGAATATCCCTCTTGATCGGCGCAATGCCACACTTATGGTCACTTGGGGGCTTCCTGCTCATATTTGAAGCATAGCTGTGAATATCCCTCTTGATCGGCGCAATGCCACACTTATGGTCACTTGGGGGATTCCTGCTCATATTTGAAGCATAGCTCTGAATATCCCTCTTGATCGGTGCAATGCCACACTTATGGTCACTTGGGGGCTTCCTACTCATATTTGAAGCATAGCTGTGAATATCCCTCTTGATCGGCTCAATGCCACAAACTACTTGGGGGCTTCCTGCTCATATTTGAAGCATAGCTATGAATATCCCTCTTGGTCCGGCTCATACGCCATGGTTACAAAGCACATGGGGGCTTCCTGTTCAAACATAGGTGTATTCACCAAAGAGAACATAGCGTTACTACCCTCGTGAGCTGGCTTGGAACACCAGGTGTATTCACCAAAACCTTCCAGTATATTTTGAATTGCGCCATGGGAATCATGCGCTTATAAATCATTGGATTATTACCTTCACTGGGTATGGCAATGTAAGCCAACTGTATAAATCAATCCTACAGGTATGTTTTCCTGGTTATATGAATATGCGAGGTTTGATAACCCGCCCTGGCTTTTGACATTAAGTCGCCAGGGCGTATGTTGCTTAAACTCTATGCAGGATTTGCAGAACTATGACTTATATAAATGATTAAGTTCAAACTCATCATCAAAATTGATGTTTCAAAAGGGTTATCCATTTTGGATTTTCTCAAAGGATATAAGCCGCTGGGTTATAAAAATTCCGGCTTACAATGAATGTGCATTAAGCCTTTGGGGGCTACACGTTGCTATTCAAGTCTACATGATCATATCTACAAGTCCCTAGGTTGCTGCAAGCATGACAACCCGACACTTGGGGGCTACATATGTGAAATATTCAGTTTTGACTAGTGACTGAGATGAACAACTAGGATTTCTTCAAGGTTGCAATATTTATATTGAAGCAAGTCTTAAGCTGTTACTACGATCCCTTCTTAAGACTTGGGGGCTACAAGTGATATGCATATAAGGGAGGTATGTTTTCAAGCTTGATGTTAGCAACAATTATGACCCGTTAACAGCAATATTCACAAGTCAATAATTTTGGCAAGTTTTTCATCTTCAAGCCGACTGAAAATCATATGAGTATTTCAAGATCAATATTTTTGTTAAGCATTAGGAGCTGAATCAAATGAATTATTCTTCATAATATTTCTATGAGAAGCCAATGTCAGCAAATTGATTATGAAGCTGGTCTATTGACCCAGACTGTCCAGAAGAAGGAAATGACAAGGACTTAAGGATTATCAGGTACCAGTTTACAAGAATTTTTAACCCGGAGCACAACCTGTCAAATTTGTTCTTGTGTTTATTTTGCAAGATCAGTTTAACATGGATAAATCCAAATTAAACTAGGGGCTTATGTCGGGGATATACCCCGCGGTATGACCCAGCCGGACTTGGCGACTCACTAATGACCCACCTTAACTTGGCGACTCACGAAGTGACCCGCCCGGATCTCTCCACTCACTGATGACCCGGCCGGGCCTGTTCACTCATTGGGGACCCGGCAGGCGGGTCAGAGGAGTGACAAGACCTAGTGGCTCAGAAGGTGGCTCGTGGGATGGCCGGCGTACGTTATGGTGGGCCGGCTTAAGAGGAAAGCATAAGGAATATTCCCTTACAAAGGAAGTAAGACTAGGACTCCACTTGTAATAGAGTAATCCTAATCCTACTAGGACTAGTCATGTAACCCGCCTCTTCAACTTATATAAGGAGGGGTAGGGCACCCCAAGAGGGACAAGGTAGGTTTAGATAGACAAGTCAATAGCTCTTGAGATAGAGCACCCTTGTAATTGTGATCATCATCATCAATATCAATGAAGCAGGATGTAGGCTTTTACCTCCACCGTGAGGGGCCGAACCTAGGTAAAACCTCGCGTCTCTCGTTCCACTCAACCCCTCTCAAGCTACCACATAGATGTGTTGGCCTCACGACTAAGTCCTCACACTAAGGACATCTGCCGTGACAATTCCACGACACCCACCAAGGATAGAAGCGCATATCGGAGACGCTTTTGCAAGGTGGATATCATTACATCATACCATTACATAATAGTTGGGATACATACAAAATGCAAACAATTGCCGCATGAATACATCAACATCATACATGAGAACAACATCCGACTACGGATGAAACACAAACAAAAACTCAAACGACATCCACCCTGCTAGCCCAGGCCGCCGACCAGGAACCTAACCCAAGATCGACGAAGAAGAAGAAGAACTCCAAGACAAGCAAACATCGCTCTCACGTGATGACCATCGCATTACCTGTACCTGCAACTATTGTTGTAGTAATCTGTGAGCCACGAGGACTCAGCAATCCCATTACCATGGGTATCAAGACTAGCAAAGCTTAAGGGGTATGGAAAGGGGGTAAGGTGGTGAGGTTGCAGCAGCGACTAAGCATTGTATGGTGGCTAACTTATGAGTACAAGAGTAAGATGAGAAACTACGCAAATGGTCACAAACTAGAAATGATCAATAAGTGATCCTGAACTAATTATGTTCAAACATAACCTGTCGTGGATATGGGACACGGGTATCCTCATGGAGGTAGGCCGTGGCCCATCATGGGAGGTGGCCCAGCAGGCCGACTTAAACAGTTTGAATAAGACCTGGATTGCTATCCGTCTTGTAATAGAAAAGAGACTAGTCCTAATCCTACTAGGACTAGTCATGTAAGCCGCCCCTTCAACATATATAAGGAGGGGCAGGGCTCCCCAAGAGGGACAAGTTCCACAAGTTTGATAAGTTACACAAGTTAGGTTTAGACAGACAAGTCAATAGCTCTCGAGATAGAGCCCTCTTGTAATCGTGATCATCATCATCAATATCAATGAAGCAGGATGTAGGCTTTTACCTCCATCGTGAGGGGCCGAACCTGGGTAAAACCTCGCGTCTCTCGGTTCCGACCAACCCCTCTCAAGCTACCACATAGATGTGTTGGCCTCATGACTAAGTCCTCACATTAGGACATCTGACGTGACAATTCCACGACGGTGGGCGTCAACTGTTGTGGAATTGTCACGGCAGATGTCCTAGTGTGAGGACTTAGTCGTGAGGCCAATGCATCTATGTGGTAGCTTGAGAGGGGTTGATCGGGACAAGATACGCGAGGCAGATCATCACACAAGACAAGGATTTAGACAGCTTCGGGCCCCGGGAAACATCATCCGGAATACCCTACTTGCTGTTTGTGGCTAGGTCTCATTATGCTCATGAGGGAGTCGCCGCATAAACCGGCTCTCCTCTAGTTGTGTCTAGCCTTAGCTATTATCTTCTCTCCCTTTTGGGAAGCCCTGCCCCTCCTTATATATGTTAAACGGGCGGTTTACATGACTAGTCCTAGTTGGATTAGGATTACTCTATTACAAGTGGAGTCCTAGTCTTGCTTCCTTTGTAGGAGAATATTCCTTGTGCTTTCCTCATAAACTGGCCCACCATTAACATGAACTGTCCTTTTGGGCCTTGGGCCTTGTCATCCGCTTGACCCGCCCGCTGGATCACCAGTGAGTCATAATGTTCAGGCGGGTTGCTTGTAAACCGCCAAGTCAGGGCGGGTCGCCAGTGAATCGCCAAGTGTCTGCCGGGTCTCAAGTAAACCGCCAAGTCCGGCCAGGTCATATTTCCGTCCAAGTCATACCGCGGGGTATATCCCCGACATAACCCAACTGTGTTCTCTTCTCGAACGCACCCGAAAAGAGATAGTCATGGTTACGCACGCGGTCGGTGTATTTTATTTGAGTTTTCTTCAAGTCCTATACAACCGGATATTAACAAATTCCCATCTGCCACATAACCATGGGCACGACTCTCAAAATTTTATACCCTGCAGCCTGCAGGGGTGTCCCAACTTAGCCCATGACAAGCTCACTACCCACGGAGACAATCCTCCATCGCGAGACCCTCCGACCAGACTCGGAATCTCGATGCACAAGACATTTCAACAATGGTAAAACAAGTCCAGCAAGCCCTCCCGATGCACCGACCTAGCCTCATAGGAGTTGCGCGTATCTCGTTCTTAGGGTACACCGGATGGGACAAGCTACGAGTAAAACCAGCCCTCGAGTTTCCCCGAGGTGGCCCCGCAGGCTGACCGTTTGGGACCAACACCATCAGCACTGGTCCCCCTGCTATGGATAAAATCCTCGGGTTCATGACGCCCTATGACAATTAATTATTAGGTTCAAGTATTATTATGGCAAATGTTAAAACCAATGTTGGGCCTGGCTGGAAGAGTTTTATTCAAAGCGAACTGTCAAGAGGGCCCCATAACCCTCACCGTATTAGGGACGCAAAATCAAGGAACATAACACCAGTATGATGGAAACTAGGGCGGCAAGAGTGGAACAAAACACCAGGCATAAGGCCTAGCCTTCCACCCTTTACCAAGTATATAGATGCATTAATTAAATAAGAGATATTGTGATATCCCATGATATCCATGTCCCAACATGGAACAACCTGCAACTGCACATGCAACTAGCAAAGCTATAAGAGGGGCTGAGCAAAGCGGTAACATAGCCAAACAACGGTTTGCTAGGATGGGTGGAAAGGTTAGAGGCTATCATGGCAATTTGGGAGGCTTGATAAACAAGTGGTAGGTAGCGTGACATCATGATCACATCAAGACAACTAGCATAGCAAAGATAGTAGTGAGATCCAAGGTGACGGTCATCTTGCCTGAAATCCCACTAGAAGAAGAACGAGTCCATGAAGAAGACAATCCCACGTAGTCGAACGAATCCTCACAATCGCAACGAAACAGGAACTATCAAGAAGGAGCACAACCGGAAAGAAGCAAACAACATGGTAAACACACAACACATAAACACGACATGATGCTCAACCAATTGTGATGCATGACAAGGCTACATGATGCTACTCATGGCAACAGATTATGCATACAAGAGCAACACATCAAAGCAAATTGAACTAAGGCCGGAAACAACATATAACAATTCCGGTAAGTCCTCGTATGCAAATTTCGAAATTGGTCCAGATATGAATAACACATAATGTTGAAGTTATTAAAAATCAAGTTAAAGTGCACCAAGATGATCTTTGCATCTTTCCTGTCAAATTACATATAAAGTTTGTTTAATTCGGAGATACGGCCTAGAAGATATGAGCAAAACAAGTTAAACATGACATTGATGCAAAACGCACACAAACATCAAGCAAACACGCTCAAAACATGAGTGCAACAAGGCATGATGAAACTACATGGAAAACCTAGCAAGTTCATATAGAGCATACTCCAAACGGAGCCACGGTTCAACACATACACTCAATACAAGTTTCAAACACAATCTGCCCAAAATAGCAACTAAGCACTTTGCAATCAAGGAAACAACATGCTACAGGAATCATATGGGCATAACTTGACATGTACTCAAAGTACAAACAACACGCTCCAAAAAACATTAAGGTTCAAGTTCATAGGCATCAGGATTAATCCAACATGAACAATGCAAAAAGCTACTTAATAACACAGATTATGACTTAGTGAAAAACAGGGCATACATGCGAGCAGAAATAACATGTTGACATGTTGGAGGCATGCGACAATGATGCTACAGTGCAAGAACATAACAAGCAAAAGCATGGCATTAAAGTACAGGTTAAACATGGCAAAAAATGATTACTAAGCATCTCCATATGAGCCCTAGATCAATGGCAATCAACAAGACAAGATGCAACATGACATAAGCTGATTCTCAGACTTAGAGGAAATATGTGAATGCAAAACTATAACATTATGATGCTGACTTTGAAGGCACATAACATCAAACATAACAACTTTAATAATTATGCAAAAGACAAAGGCATGTAGTAGACATGATATACTTCAACTTAGTCCATGGGCACAAGTTCATATGATGCATGGAGTAATTACTATGATTCATGCAAAAAGGAACATGCTGTTAACAGGATGACAGATTTAGCATGATGGCAACTTGAGAGCAAGAAAGAGACAAGCTACAACAAGTTATATGGCAACCAAGTTCATGGTATCAAAGTACACATAACAAAGAGCAAATAACATCAATGCATCATAACCATATGGCTCAAGGACTAGTGGGGACCAACAAGACAAGTTTGAAAATTGTAACAGTTTCAGCAAGTGTAAAACAACAACATCAGCATAGCATGTTTGAAATCTTGGAACAGAGGTCATATGAAGTCCAAAATTAACAAACTTGGCATGCGGACAAAGTAATAATAGCATACTTCAAAACATGTAATTGGAGCATCACCAAAACAGGCATATATTGATCAATAACAAGCTCACAACATGGCATCATGAAGTTAACAGAAAACTGGAACATCATTTAGGCATGTTCAAGGCAATGAAAACATATGCTACAGGACACATATGAGGCATCAAATGGCATTTTATGATAGAGCATAACATGGACATCAAAACATGTCAACTAGGCATCTCCATATTATGCATGAAATTGATGGTAGCATCAAGTTAACATGGCAACATCAAGTAATAGTTACAGACTTAGCAAAATCACTAAGTCTCGGAAAACAACAAACATCAAGTAGCACACTTCACAAGCTTGTGCTACTCACCACAAGGCACATAAAAATACATGGATGGCTGCTACCTCTTGAGCACTGCTTTGGTTTTCCCTTGAAGAGGAAAGGTGATGCAGCAAAGTAGCGTAAGTATTTCCCTCAGTTTTTGAGAACCAAGGTATCAATCCAGTAGGAGATCACGTTCAAGTCCCACGCACCTACACAAACAAATAAGAACCTCACAACCAACGCGATAAAGGGGTTGTCAAGCCCTTCACGGTCACTTACGAGAGTGAGATCTGATAGATATGATAAGATAATATTTTGGTATTTTTATGATAAAGATGCAAAGTCAAATAAATGGCAAAGGAAATAACTAAGTGTTGGAAGATTAATATGATGAAAGATAGACCCGGGGGCCATAGGTTTCACTAGTGGCTTCTCTCAAGAGCATAAGTATTACGGTGGGTAAACGAATTACTGTCGAGCAATTGATAGAATTGAGCATAGTTATGAGAATATCTAGGTATGATCATGTATATAGGCATCACGTCCGAGACAAGTAGACCGAAACAATTCTGCATCTACTACTATTACTCCACACATCGACCGCTATCCAGCATGCATCTAGAGTATTAAGTTCCTAAGAATAGAGTAATGCTTTAAGGAAGATGACATGATGTAGAGGGATAAACTCATGCAATATGATATAAACCCCATCTTTTTATCCTCGATGGCAACAATACAATAAGTGTCGGTTCCCTTTCTATCACTGGGATCAAACACCGCAAGATTGAACCCAAAGCTAAGCACTTCTCCCATTGCAAGAAAGATCAATCTAGTAGGCCAAACCAAGCTGATAATTCGAAGAGACTTGCAAAGATAAACCAATCATACATAAAAGAATTCAGAGGAGAATCAAATATTGTTCATAGATAATATGGATCATAAACCCACAATTCATCGGATTTCGACAAACACACCGCAAAAGAAGATTACATCGAATAGATCTCCAAGAGAATCGAGGAGAACTTTGTATTGAAATCCAAAGAGAGAGAAGAAGCCATCTAGCTAATAACTATGGACCCGTAGGTCTGAAGTAAACTACTCACACATCATCGGAGAGGCCATGGAGTTGATGTAGAGGCCCTCCGTGATCAATGCCCCCTCCGGCGGAGCTCCGGAAAAGGCCCCAAGATGGGATCTCTCGAGTACAGAAGGTTGCCGCGGTGGAATTAGGTTTTCGTGGTGCTCCTGAATGTTTGGGGGGGGGGGTACGTGGATATATATAGGAGGTAGAAGTACGTCCACGGAGCAACGGAGGGCCCACGAGGGTGGAGGGCGCGCCCCCGGCCTCGTGCCTTCCTCCCTTGTTTCTTGACGGCCACTCCAAGTCTCCTGGATCACGTTTGTTGAGAAAATCACGTTCCCGAAGGTTTCATTCTGTTTGGACTCCGTTTGATATTCCTTTTCTTCGAAACCCTAAAATAGAAAAAAAACAACAATTTGGGTTGGGCCTCCGGTTAGTAGGTTAGTCCCAAAAATGATATAAAAGTGTAAAATAAATCCCATTAACATCCAATATAGATAATGTAATAGCATGGAGCAATAAAAAATTATAGATACGTTGGAGACGTATCAATGGCACCACTGTAAAGATGGCATGAATATGCTCCTAAAACATATTGACATGATGCTCAAAAGATGAACACACAAAATGATATGAAAAAGATAAATCAGCAAGTTATCACAATCCTCACCAGTTAACATCATATAGCACTCTTGCAACAATGATTAAGGCATCAAGATGATCAGTAACATGCATGCAAACTACACCATCATCTAGATCACTCAGAGATGAACAATTTGACATATCATACACGCAAAACGGAGCAGCATGCACACAGTTATGGCAGGTCAAAGATGCACACATGATGCTGGAATCTCAGGACTTGGTGGAAATTATACCCTCCGAAAAAGTCAACGCGGGACGAGGAGATCCGGGACGGAGCGATCCGGGCGCAGGGAGGCCGTTTGGATGGGTTCCCGGTGGATCTTGTCCCGATCTAGGGGCGACGGGTCCAGCGACTCCGGCGAGGTGGGCGGTGGCGGTGCGGGTCTGGCGGCACAAGGGGCTACAGCAGCGTGGCGCGAGGCGGCGGGGTGCGCGGTGGCCGGTGCGGTGCGGGGCGGGGCGGCGCAAGGCGGCGGGCGGCGGCGGCGGGTGGCATATGGTGCAGGCGGTGGAGCGGGGCGACGGGTGGCTCGGGCGCGGCTCGGGCGGAGCCCCGGCAGAGTTCAGGCCAGGCGGGCCCGTGATGGGCTGCGGCGGGCCTCGGCGGCGGGAGGAGAGAGAGGCCGGCGGGAGGCCACGTGGCGCTATGGGATTGGCTGCGGGGATGGGTGGACGTGTCCGGTCGCCGGGCGGACATGTCCGGCGACACGGGAAGGGGTGGATCTAGGGTTTCGTCCGCGGAAATGGAGGGGGAGGACCTATTTATAGGTAGAGGGAGCAAGGAGAGGCCAAATGGGGTGCGGTTTTCGCGGGCACGATCGTGATTCAATGACGGAGAGCATGGAGGGGGTTTAGTACGGGCCATGTTATCATGATTCCTATTGTTAAACCCGCGTTGGTTTGAATCTGGTCCAAATTCAAATTTAAATTAAAGTCAAAGTTTAAAGTTTTCAAATTGTCAAAACTAAAATGTTCAAAGTGTGGCAAATAATCCTTGGATATTTGTCATGTTAGAACCAACCTCTTTTGGGTTCCCAATTGCCCATGGAAATTTATATAGTGGTGCATCAACATATTAATTGGCTTATTTCAATTTACCAAAAATGCTTAAACAAGTCCTTTGGTTCTGACACTTTTTATGCAACGCTACAATGTTGCGTCTGAATTATATGTTAAGTTTAACTTTCAACTAAATTCATTTGGTCACTCAATTAAATACAAACCAGTAGCTAATTAGATACAGAAAAGGAAAAGGAGAAACCAAAATAGAAACAAAAGAGAAAAGCCTTTCCCCCTCACCCTGGACCTTGGCCCAGCCAACATGCCAGGCCGGCCCACCTACCAATCCCTCCTCCTCCTGTTCATGAGGGGGGGGGTCGTGGAGGGCATCGGCCATGGCGTCGGCCAGATGCCGCCCATCCATCGCGCCCTCCTGCCTACATATGGCCGGCGCCCGTCCCCGGTACCCGAATCCTAGCTACCCCATGTCACTCCCCCTTTTCTCGATCTGGATCGGGGAATCCCCCTCGCGCCCGACGCCGTGACCCGCCGCCGTCGTCCGCCACGACGACCGTCGCTCCCCGTCCCGCATGATGTGTCCAGGAGCTCCCTCTTCCTCGCGTACGTTGACTACCTCGCCCTGTTCGAGCTCAGCGCCACCACAACGCTAAGGACGAGGTCATCTTCAACCTCCAACCACCAAGCTCCGCCGAGTCAGATTCGTCGCCCCCTCCCGCTCCTAAGTTGTCGCTCAGCCTCCATGTGCTCCGATGTGAGCTACCCCCCTCCTTCCCCTCCTCTCTGTGTCCCGCCGTAGTCCACGATCACGCGAGCCATTGGTTCGGCCCCATCTGCTCCATACGTACGGCCGCCACGGCCTTGTGTGCCTGCTGCCCCGCCCAGTCGTGCTCACCGCTCGTTCTCGCCTCGACCATGCCCCTGGCTGCCTTGCGCGTGGCCCTACCGACCGCTGCCCTCGTTGCTCTACCTGCTACTTCTCCTACATGTGTCCCCGCTGGACGCCGCTAGCGCAGCTGCTGCCCGCGCCTCGCCATCCACCCGTGCCCGTCCCCTCCTGCCTCGATCACCGCCGCCGCCATCCACTGCCGCTGCCTTGCCGCACCACCAGTGTGCTCCTCCATCTCGCGCTCCTCGGTGTCGGCCATGGCCACCCGCTGCTGCCGCCGGTGCCCGCCCACGGTCACTCGCATCGCCGGCTGACCACTGAGGGAGTCCTAGATTAGGGGGTCCTTGGACAGCCGGACTATATACTTTGGCCGGACTGTTGGACTATGAAGATACGAGATTGAAGACTTCGTTCCGTGTCCGGGTGGGACTCTCCTTTGCGTCGAAGGCAAGCTTGGCATTTCGGATATGTAGGTCTCCTCCCTTGTAACCGACTCTGTGTAACCCTAGACCCCTCCGTGTCTATATAAACCAGAGGGTTTAGTCCGTAGGACAACAACAATCATAATAATAGGCTAGCTTTTAGGGTTTAGCATCTACGATCTCGTGGTAGATCAACTCTTGTAATACTCATATCATCAAGATCAATCAAGTAGGAATAGGGTATTACCTCCATCGAGAGGGCCCGAAGATGGGTAAACATTGTTTCCCCCGCCTCCTGTTACCATCAGCCCTAGACGCACAGTTTGGGACCCCCTACCCGAGATCCGCTGGTTTTGACAACGACATTGGTGCTTTCATTGAGAGTTCCACTGTGTCGTCACGATAAAGGCTTGATATCTCCTTCGATCATCGACAACGACGTGATCCAGGGTTAGGTTTTTCTCCCCAAACAGATCTTCGTATTCGGCGGCTTCGTACTGCGGGCCAACTTGCTTGGCCATTTGGAGCAGATCGAGAGCTATGCCCCTGGCCATCAGGTCAGGTTTGGAAGCTTGAACTATACTACCGACATCTGCGGAGACTTGATCTTCGACAGATTCGAGCCCATGTCAGGTGCGCCGCACAGCCACGATGAGCATGACTTAGCCCTGCCGTCGGACGGTGTTCGGGAGATCACACCTGCGGCTACTCCGGCCCTCAATCCGGAACAGATCGTGCCGTCCGAGGACAGGTGGATGGACCCCGCCACGGAGGACGCACACTTAGCGGCGATAGAGCAGAATGCTGACTTCACCTCCTATGAGACCTGTGTCATCGGACCCTTGGATTCGTCCCTGGCCACAGGCTCCAAACCGCTTGCGTCCATGCCTATCGAATCTGATTGGGCACCGATCATGGAGTTTACCTCCGCGGATATCTTTCAGCACTCTCCCTTGGGCGACGTGCTAAATTCATTGAGGTCTCTCTCCTTGTCAGAAGACCCTTGGCCGAACTATGTCCGGCTTGAGTGGGAAGCGGACGACGAAGAAATTCATTCCCCACCCACCACCCACTTAATAGCCATTGTCGATGACTTAACCGACATGCTGGATTTCAGCTCCGAAGACATCGACGATATGGACGACGATGCAGGAGAAGAACTGGAACCACCGCCCACAGGGCACTGGACAGCCACCTCATCATATGATATATATATATATATATATATATGGTGGACACCCCAAAGAAAGCGATGGCAATAAGGCAACGGAGGATAATCCCCTCGAGAAGCAATCTAAGCACCGGCATCATCGGCGCCGCTCTAAGCCCCACCATAGCAAAAGCAGCGATACCCGCACAAGAGACAATATCGTTGTGGATAGTGCCGAAGACGAAGACAATCCCCTCCAGCCAGGCTTCGAGTGGGAGGATGGGCAAGCTAGCCAGCCCTAAGGAACATGCGACAAATGGAGAATCAGAGGATGACAATTACATGCCCCTCTCCGAAGATGAGGTGAGCCTCGGTGATGAAGAACTCATCGTGCCTGAGGATCCCGTCGAGCAGGAGCGCTTCAAGCACCGACTTATAGCCACAGCAAAAAGCCTGAAGAAAAAGCAGCAACAACAGCTTCAAGCTGATCAAGATCTGCTAGCGGATAGATGGACCGAGGTCCTGGCAGCCGAGGAATACGAACTCGAGCGCCCAACCAAAAGTTACCCAAAGCGCAGGTTGCTACCCCAACTCGAGGAGGAAGCATTAAAGCCTACACTACCAGCGTATGATGCGGCTGGCCGGCTACCTCGTGGCCGAGACAAAGCGACATATCAGCCCGAAGTCCAGCCCGCACCCCGTCGCCAGTCAAACAAAAACCCCAAGGCCCGAGGCTACACGCAGGACCTGCGAGATGTATTGGAAAACAAAAGCAGGACATACAGGATCGATCTATGAATCACGGGGGCGCGCCCCAACGCGTGACGACGACCGTCACGCCGGATATACGAAAAGCAAATCCGACCGGGCCGAATACAGTAGACAAGACTCGTATGAACTGCGTCGTGATATAGCCCGGCACAGAGGCGCCGCACACCCCCTATGCTTCACCGACGAAGTAATGGATCACGAATTCCCAGAAGGGTTTAAACCCGTGAACATTGAATCATATGATGGTACAACAGACTCCGCGGTATGGATTGAAGATTTCCTCCTGCACATCCACATGGCCCGCGGTGATGATCTACATGCCATCAAGTACCTCCCACTAAAACTCAAAGGGCCGGCTCGGCATTGGCTGAATAGCCTGCCGGCAAACTCCATTGGCAGTTGGGAGAACTTGGAAGACGCATTCCTTGACAACTTCCAGGGAACTTATGTGCGACCACGGGATGCTGATGACTTGAGTCACATAACCCAACAGCCCGGGGAGTCAGCCAGGAAATTCTGGACTCGGTTCCTAACTAAAAAGAACCAAATTGTCGATTGTCCGGATGCCGAGGCCTTAGCGGCATTTAAGCATAACATCCACGACGAGTGGCTCTCCCGACACCTCGGCCAAGAGAAGCCGAAGTCCATGGTAGCCCTCACGACACTCATGACCCGCTTTTGTGCGGGCCAGGACAGCTGGCTGGCTCGCAACAACAACACATCAAGAAATCCTGGCAATTCAGATGCCAAAGATAGCAACGACAAGCCACGTCGCAACAGACACAAGCGCCGCAACAACGGCGACAACGTCGAAGACACGGTAGTCAATGCCGGATTCAGTGGCTCTAAATCCGGTCAGCGGAAAAAGCCATTCAAAAGAAGCAATCCAGGCCCGTCCAGTTTGGACCGCATACTCGATCCCTCGTGTCAAATTCATGGCACCCCCGATAAACCAGCCAACCACACCAACAGAGAATGTTGGGTGTTCAAACAGGCCGACAAGTTGAATGCCGAAAACAAGGAAAAGGGGCTGCATAGCGACGACGAGGAGGAGCCCCGGCTGCCGAACACAGGAGGACAGAAGAAATTTCCTCCCCAAGTGAAAACGGTGAGCATGATATACACAACCCATATTCCCAAGCAGGAATGGAAGCGTGCACTAAGGGACGTCTATGCGATGGAGCCATTCGCCCCAAAGTTCAACCCATGGTCTTCTTGTTCGATCACTTTCGATCGCAGGGACCACCCTACTAGTATCCGTCATGATAGTTCTGCTGCATTCGTCCTTGACCCCATCATTGATGGATTTCACTTCACTCGAGTCCTCATGGATGGTGGCAGCAGCCTGAACCTGCTCTATCAGGATACAGTGAGCAAAATGGATATCGACCCCTCGAGGATCAAACCCACAAAAACCACCTTTAAAGGTGTCATACCAGGTGGAGAGGCCTATTGCACGGGCTCAATCACACTGGAAGTGGTCTTCGGATCTCCGGACAACTTCTGAAGCGAGGAGTTGATCTTCGATATCGTCCCCTTCCGCAGTGGCTATCACACACTGCTCGGACGAACCGCATTCGCCAGATTCAATGTGGTACCGCATTATGCATACCTCAAGTTCAAAATGCCAGGACCTCGCGGGGTTATAACAGTTAATGGAAACACAGAACGCTCGCTCCATACGAAGGAGCACACTGCGGCCCTCGCAATAGAAGTACAAAGTACCCTTCTGAGACAAACCACCAATTCGGGGATAAAGCCCCCGAACACCTTCAAGCGAGTTTAGAGTACCCTGCAATAGGATCGCCCGGCACGTTCAGAGCTCGCCTAGCAATTCGGCCTCCGTCCTAGTCCCAGTCAAGCGGCGAAATTTGCGCCGCGCTACATAATTACGCACTCAAGATACTATGGGCATAGGCGGAGGCACAACTATGGCACGACCCACAATGCGGCTCAACCGCCTCGGGACCCGTATATCTTTTCCATTTTCTTCCTTTCAGGACCCTATTCTCTGAAGGCCCTCTTCGGTAGCCTGATTATCTGACCCATCACGGGAAGGAAACACCAAGGAAGCAAGAAGCTTTGACGTACAAGGGAATCCCCAGGTGGTCTCTGATAACGATCGCTATGCCTGTTTTACATACCCACACGCAGCTTGCCCTTGGATAGGACATGTTAAATAGTCATATTTCTTGCTTATTGCACTACTTGTATACATACGCTTTGACGTATCATTTAAATAACAATGTACATCGTTATCTTATTATTGCATTTCTTCATATTTTTTCCATGTCTGCTTATTTACAAAAAATTGCACCAGTACATTCTGGTACGTCCAGTGTGCCAGGGGCTTCAGTGTTCCCCATAACACGGCAAGAAAAGTTCAAACACTTTCGACAGTGCGGCACCCCAAACTTATAGCATTATATGCATCAACTCTGAATCATGTCTTGGGTCAATAGTTGAGTTTGCCCGACTCCCATGTTTTGGTACCTTATGTTCCGCTATATCGGCTAAGGTAGCACTGGGAGAACTACTGCGATTGTGTCCCAGTTCTTCCGGACGAGCACCTCAATAGAGAAAGCCGAAAACTGTCTGCCATGATGTGGCGAGAGCTGGTCGCTGTTCGAGAGGTCTCAAATCCTTAAGGATTTTTTCCGCTTCGGGCGAGGAATCGGCCTTGTCCGATTTAGGCGTATATAGCGTCCCAAGTTTGGCCTTCCGAATACTAGGGGCTTCGCCAAAATTTTGAATTGTAGACTTCTATGGCTAAGTGAGAGTGATAAAGCTATATAGTCCGATTGCCTTGTTCGCTGTGCTAAACACCTCCTTAAAGGACCAATTTTTTTTGGATAAAGAGTGTTTAAGATTTATCCCGAACACCTCAGTACTAGTTACATGGGGGAGAAGCCGACGACTGGCCAACTCTCAGATTTTATAAACATCCATGCAGAAGGTAATGTTTTAAATCAACAACCGTTATATAGCGCACATGAACTCGTTTTCATATTACAGGAACATGAGTACATTCATTCAAATATTACATCCTTAGCACATTCCTCTGCCACAAGGCGGGCACCCTTCAGGACACTGTCATAATATTTTTCGGGGTGGCGATGCTCCTTGCCCTCTGGTGGCCCCTCCTTCACCAGCTTTTCGGCATCCATCTTCGCCCAGTGCACTATCCAACGGGCAAAGGCCCTGCGCGCACCTTCAATGCAGACAAACCGCTTTATGACTTCAAACCGTGGGCAGGCATTCACAAGCTGCTTCACCAGGCCGAAGTAGCTGGCAGGCAAGGGCTTGCCAGGCCACATCCAGACTATGAGACCCTTCATGGCCAGTTCGGCCGCCTTGTGAAGCTCGACCAGTTGCTTCAGCTGGTCGCTCAAGGGTATCGGATGTTCGGTCCCAGCATATTGCAACCAGAACAACTTTTCCATCGAGCTCCCTTCCTCGGCCCGGTAGAACTCCGCAGCATCCGATACACTGCGTGGTAGATCTGCGAACGCTCCTGGAGAGCTCTGAATTCGGGTAAGTAAAAGGAAAGTCTCCTTCACATGCTTTCTTTGCATAATGAATGCCTTACCCACCGCTATCTTCTTGACCACCTGAATCTCCTGGAGGGCCTTTTGGTCTTCGGCCTTGGCATTTTGTGCATTCTCGAGGGCCTTTGCAAGCTTGAACCCCTGCGTCTTAGAGTCACGCTCCAAGGACTCGTATTTCTTGACGAAATCCTGGAGCTCTTACTGAACCTTGCCGACTCGGGCCTCTTGCTTCTCGCGCTCGATGCGCTCCTTGGCCGCTCTGTCTTCGGCCTCGGATAGCGCCTTCTTCAGGGCCGCCACTTCGGTCGTGGCCCCTAGCAAAATTCATGATGATCCTATGTTCTAATGACCACTTTTTTCTTTATTAATATACATACGGGATATCACTTACCTTTGTGCTCTTCGATCTGCCTCTTGGTAAGGCCGAGCTCTTCCTCGGACCGCTCAAGGTTCCGCTTCAGTTTGGAGACCTCCGCAGTAAGAGCGGTAGCGGCCAGCAGCGAAGCCTGCTTATTCACATAGACACATTATGATTAGACTCCTGTGATTGTTATTTGATCCTCTGTTTGACCTTTCTTTGCGAACACCAAACAGAGCATCAGGGGCTACTGTCTATGCTGTGATATTTTCTCATAATTTGATTACTTACCTCAAAGCCTGTTAGGAGGCTGGCACATGCTTTGGTCAATATGCTTTTGGCAGACCGAACCTTCTCGACCACCGCACTCATGATGGTGGGGTGCTCTTCGTCAATGGAAGCACCGTGAAGCGCTTTCAGCAAGTTGTCTGATGCCTCTGGATGGACAAAGGCCATCGGCACAGACGGCTCGCCCCCCTTAGCGAGGGGTCACCTGACAGAATCCGGAACCACTGGAGGTTCTGGCGCTGTATCCGGCTGGGGGCCAAACTTGCTACGGCCCCCGTCATTAGAACCCATGGGAGTCTTACCCCCCATGCGCCCGGCATCTAGGATGTCGCCTTGGGGCGCCTCCAGAATTATCTCCCCTTGGTCCAGTGCCCTTTGAGACAACACCTCGATGTCGTCCGTGGGTCGAGGGGAAGTGGATGTTGGGAGTGAATCGTTGTTCATCGCCGACTGGCCCAAAGACTCATCCGAAGAGGATACGTCGATATGGGCTTTGGATGGACTGCACGATCATGTTTGACATGATAAGGAGCAATAAAACAAAACATACAAGAACTATTATAGTATCCGGATACTTATGACTTCGCCAGGGGCTTGTCCCTGGGCAACCACTCCTCGTTGCTGTAAGCGGCTGTTGTGGAGTGGTCCAGGAGGAGGGTCCTTCCCTTCTTGGACCCTTTGGCCTGCCCAGATGGGGTGGCCTTTCTTTTCTTCTCCCCCCGGTTGGGGGGGGGGGAGAACTTTCCTCTTCCGCCTCCTCATTTTCTTGGGAGGAGTACGCCTCGGTGTTTTCGGACGATGAGTCCAATACAACCTTGCGCCGGAGACCTTTCCTGGTCCCCGCGGCCTTCTTCTTGGCCTTCTTCTCTGGCGCCTCATAGGGCGTCGGAACCAGCATCTCCGTTAAGAGAGCCTTTGCTGGATCTTCGGGCAGTGGGGCCGGACAATCAATCCGCTCCGCTGTCGGTACCCAGTCCTATTAAAAAATGGCATGGAGGCTCAGATCCCTCACATGATTATACTGGGGAAAGGAACATCTTGTGAGATATAAAGAGCTTACCGGATTGGCAGGGCGCTTTGCGCTGAGTCCGCGATCCTCGGTAAGGGGAGGAGGAACCTCGGCGGCCTTGAGCAGCACCTTCCAGACGTCTTTGTGCGTCATGTCGAAAAGCTCTCATAGCGTCTGGTGCTTGGCCGAGTCGAACTCCCACATGTTGAATGCCCGTCTTTGACACGGAAGGATCCGGTGGAAGAGCTTGACCTGGACCACGTTGACAAGTTTGATTTTCTTGCTTATCATATTTTTAACACAGCTCTGGAGTCCGGTCAGCTCCACCGATGAACCCCAGGATAGGCCCTTCTCTTTCCAGGAGGTGAGCTGTGTGGGGATGCCGGATCGAAATTCGGGGGCCGCCACCAGGTTGGTGTCACGCGGCTCGGTGATGTAGAACCACCCCGACTGCCACCCCTTCATGGTCTCCACATAGGAGCCTTCGAGCCAGGTGACGTTGGGCATTTTGCCCACCATGGCGCCTCTGCACTCCGCTTGCTGACCCACCACCACCTTCGGTTTCACGTTGAAGGTCTTCAGCCACAGGTCGAAGTGGGTCTTGATGCGGAGGAAGGCCTCACACATGACGATAAACGCCGAGATGTTGAGGATGAAATTGGGGGCCAGATCATGGAAGTCCATCCCGTAGTAGAACATGAGCCCGCGGAGAAATGGGTGGAGGGGAAATCCCAGTCCGCGGACAAAGTGGGTGAGGAATACAACCCTCTCATGGGGTTCTGGAGTAGGGACGATCTGCCCCGCGTCTGGGAGCCGGTGCGCGATGTCTGCGGCCAGGTATCCGGCTTCCCTGAGCTTCGTAATGTCCTGCTCCGTAATGGAGGAGACCATCCACTTGCCTCCTGCTCCGGACATGTTTGGAATGGCTTTGCAGAGAAGATGAGAACTTGGGCGCTGGAGCTCGAGTGCGCGAGAATGGATGGGCAGGGGAAGAAGAAGGCGTGGGTGAAAAAGAGGAATCCTTGTCCCTTCATAAAGGCGGTAGAAACTGTGTGCCTCCCCACTTGCCCCATAAAATTGCTTATTCCCCAAGCGCCGCGATTGATGGCACGATTGGGTTACCCACACCCGTATTGATGAGAATACCGTGATAAGGGGAACACGATCTCTGCTTCCACAAGACGTGCCAATAAAACCGCCTCGCAACACGTGAAGTGGCAGGCTGGGAAAAACGGTTCGTAATGACCGGACCACGGCAAGATGTCACATTATGAAAAGTTGTCAGCGGATTAGATTTGTGGAATATTGTACTCTGTACGGTGGTATATGGAATTTGTTTTACAGAGCCGGACACAATCCTTGTGTTCAAAATCTTCTATGGAGTATTCGGAGAAGGAACCCACCTTGCAATGCCGAAGACAATCTGCGTGACGGACTCATCGTCATTGAAGCCTGGTTCAGGGGCTACTGAGGGAGTCCTAGATTAGGGGGTCCTCGGACAGCCGGACTATATACTTTGGGTGGACTGTTGGACTATGAAGATACAGGATTGAAGACTTCGTCTCGTGTCCGGGTGGGACTCTCCTTTGCGTGGAAGGCAAGCTTGGCAATTCGGATATGTAGATCTCCTCCCTTGTAACCGACTCTGTGTAACCCTAGACCCCTCCGGTGTCTATATAAACCAGAGGGTTTAGTCCGTAGGACAACAACAATCATAATCATAGGCTAGCTTCTAGGGTTTAGCCTCTATGATCTCGTGGTAGATCAACTCTTGTAATACCCATATCATCAAGATCAATCAAGCAGGAAGTAGGGTATTACCTCCATCGAGAGGGCCCGAACCTGGGTAAACATTGTGTCCCCTGCCTCGTGTTACCATCAGCCTTAGACGCATAGTTCGGGACCCCCTACCTGAGATCCGCCGGTTTTGACACCGACGGCCACCTTCCCGCCGTGCCACTGCCGCCGCCCGCTCCAGCCGCCACGCGCGCTCGCTGCCCCCCCGCATCGCTCATTCCCTGCCTTCTGTTGTTGCTGCTGTGCTGCTCCACTGCCGCTGCGCTTGGCCGTGCCACTCCGCCAGGACCTTGTCGGCTCTGCCCGCTCCACCCCCTACGCCGGCCATGGCCGCTCGCCGCGCCGGCGCATTGCCACAGCCAGTGCCCGGGCTCACCCCGTGGGGCGCCCGTGGCTGCGCCCGTTCGCCGGCTCCGCTTTGCCTAGGACCCGCTTAGGCCATGGGCCACTGACCACGCGGGCCCATGCCATGAAAAACAAAAACAATGTTAATAATTAATTAATTAATTAGATAGTTAATTAACTTAATTAATTTTGCCTAATTAGCTAATTAGTTAGTCAGAGGACTCTATGACAATGGGGCCCCACCCCTAGTTAGTTTAATTTAAACGCCCCTCCTTTTAAAATATGTGACACTGATAGATGGGCCCCATTGACCCTATTGACTGGTCAACATTGACCCAGTCAACGCTGACTGTACTGTTGACTGGGCACTGACCGGCCCCACACGTCAGGGTCGACCATGGTTAACTCAGCTGACTCCTAACGTTATGATGATGTCATGCTGGTGCAATAACCCTATTTTAGATTAAAAATTATTTCAGAATATTGTTTAAATCTTTGAAAATTCATAAAAAATAATCTGTAACTCGGATGAAAAAGTTTTATACATGAAAGTTGCTCAGAACGATGAGACAGATCCAAATACACAGTCTGTTCGTCTATCACACGTCCCTAGCATAGAGAACATCGAACCTTTCCCCTCCGATTCGTCTGTCTGAAAAAGCCTAACCCCGGGAAAACTTTCCAAGATGTTTTCACCCTTCACCTATAATGTGTAGCACTGCGTTAGGGCACACCTAGCACCGCTTAAGGTCATATCATGCATCTTTGTTGCATCTTTTTGCTTGTATTTACTGTTTCTTCCCTCGTCTTCTCTTCGGTAGACCCCAAGACCGATTCCGATGCCCCTGTGATCGACTACGTCATCGACGACCCCTCCTTCTCGTCTGAGCAACCAGGCAAGCCCCCCCTTTGATCATCCCGATATCGCCCATTCCATTCTCTCATGCTTGCATTAGATTTTGCTACTATAATTGATTTCTTCTATCTGATGCATAGCCTGCTTTTGTACCTGCTTATTGTTACCTTACCTGCTTATCCTAAACTGCTTAGTATAGGTTGGTTAGTGATCCATCAGAGACCCCCACCTTGTCCTTGTTGCCTTGCTTCGTCATCGACGACTCGATCAACGTGATCGACGACTAGAGCCCGACACCTCACATCACGTCACACCCCTTTTATCGATCGACTCTGCAGAGTTACAATCGAGTGCCGAGGGTGGAACCTCATACATCACTCCTGATGAGATCTATGTAGTGTAGCTATTTGGTCATGGTCAACGAGGGTGGTTTCTCCTTCACCATTCTCGATACGACTCTGTCGTGCAACCCCTCAAGTGTGAACCTCGAGGGTGATTCCTCTTACGTTCACCTTGATGATTACATCGAGTGGAATCCTCTGAGGGTGGTTCCTCGGGTTTTCCCCTTGATGTTTGGACACACGGTTACCTTGACTTTACTTCAGACCATTGTTGAAGTCGGGCTGGCCCTGAGGGGTACCCGCGAGTTGATGTGAAAGTCAGGCGGGCCTGTTGAGCACCCACGAGTTTTCCACGAGGCACGGCCAGGCATTCTGGGCCATTGTCGTAAGTCCACGAGACGGGGTGATGGGGTCACATTATCGTGAGTCTCTGCTTGTCTCCGCGAGCCTCCAATGCACTAACAGGTTTGGATATTTGTTAGTTGGCCTTTGGCCTTTATGCACTAACCACCATCGAGATTAGTTATGGGCCTCGACGTCGCAGTATCAGCTGAAGCTTTGTCATACATCCAGTTCAGCATGGCGGCACAGTCAGATCGTGCTGGCCATCCGAGGCAGTGCTGGTATTCACCCTGCGCGCAATGACCTGGAGTGCAACGGGCGATGGGCCCAAGACCCCGGAGCACTTAGGATGTAGACCGATGGGGACCTCTCTGTTGAGCCTAGGTACGGCTGCGACGTGTTGATCTTTCGAGGCCGGGCATTGACCCAGAAAAGTGTGTCTGGCCAGAGTGATCGAGCGTGTTGGGTAACATGGTGCACCCCTGCAGGGAAGTTATCTATTCGAATACCATGTCCATGATAATGGACGTTCAGACTTATATCCTGATCTTTTACAACTAGAAATGGATACTTGAGATATGTGGCCCCGGGATTGCTTTCTCACAGGGAGTCAAGGAAGGATCTTTGGGAATTAATGTTACAACATGCTTGTTAATTATAAACTGGTATTCTCTACTCTTCTACATGCTGCAAGATGCTTGGAGCTGCTTGAAGATGCTAGTCTTTGATAGGCTAGGCCTTCCCCTCTATTCTGGCATTCTGTAGTTCAGTCCACAAACCCTTCCATTTGATACTAATGCATACTTAGTATAGATCTAATGCTTGTGAGTACTTTGCATGAGTACTCATGGTTGCTTTGCTACCCCCCTTTTACCCTTTTGTTCCTTCTTTCCGGTTGTTGCAACCAGATGGTGGATCCCTGGAGCCAGATGCCACCACCGACGGATACTACTTCATGGCGACCGCTGACGACCAGGAGTATTTAGGAGGTCCCAGGCAGGAGGCCTTGCCTCTTCGACCGTTGTTGTGTTTGTGCTTGCCTTCTTAAGGCAGTCTTGTTTAACTTATGTCTATACTCAGATATTTTTGCTTCCGCTGACGCTTGTGTATCGAGCTATGTATTCGAGCCCTCAAGGCCCTCGGCTTGTAATATAAAGCTTGTATTATTTCAATTTGTGTCTAGAGTTGTGTTGTGATATCTTCCCGTGAGTCCCTGATCTTGATCATACACATTTGCGTGTATGATTAGTGTATGGTCGAATCGGGGGCGTCACAAGTTGGTATCAAAGCCGACTTCCTGTAGGATCCCCCTTTCCATCTCCTTGTCCGAAGTTGAGTCTAATCCTTGAAAAACTGCTTTACTGACATGGTTGTGTGGCTTACACGCCCACGTCGCCATTGGGTGGTATTAGGATATTTTATTTCTCGTCTATACTCTAGGAATCTGATCTTTCTTCTATTCGGGTTAAATAATTTTGCTAACTCTAATTCTAGGTTCTCGTAAATACTTTCTCCTGGAGAGCCCCTCACTCTAGATGATTTCTTGGTGCACCAGAAGATTCTGAAGATACTCTCCATTGTTTTCCCGAGACCCTTGTGCCCTTCGCCATTGTAATCCATACCACCAATAAATCCTTATGGGTAACTACCTACATTGTCGTTCATACCTTCATCCCCATCTGCTCTTTTTAATACAAGATGTCCTGAAATACTCTTTGATGTTCCCAGAATCCTTTATGCTTACTGCCTTATAGTTCCTTCTCGCATGAATAACACTATGAATAGTTCCTCACCCTTTTCGAGGATTTGTTCATTCATAGCTGATCAAGTGATTCACAAGATACTTTGGAATACTATCCGATCTTCCGATAATCCTCTCCAACTATTGCTCTACAAATACTTGTCTACTTGCATTATGGATACTTTCCATATGTCTGGCAATATTCAGTAGTATCCTTTATCATCTTTATTTTGAACATTTGATTCGATATGCTTGTGAATGCTTGAAATCATCATTCTCAGTTAGAATTCTTCCCTCCAGCTCAGACATCACCCAGGACATGAGCCGGTGTTCGACAAATCAAACCTTGATTGATTGTCGATCTATGTCTATTCAACTTGCTTGTCTTTGATAAGAGCCTCTGCTTCTGATCCCCCGATTTTGAATTTGTAATTCCGTTACATTTGAGTTTTGAATTAGTCAGTTGTTCCTATAATCGGATCTCCTTGCATTCTTTCTTCTTCTGGGTGAGTACAATACTCAGATTAGATCCCTTGTGGACCACAAGGTCCTTTATTTGGTTTTATCCGACAACGTCCTTCGTATTCAATCAGCTTGTGAGCCTTTCCTCGGATACATAATTCCTTTGGTAAATTGTATCCTCTGCTTCCTCAACCATGCTCTACTTTCGAGCTTGAGTTACTTATTCCTAAAGTTTTTGGTATATGTTCCTAAGATGCCCCGATGGGTTGAATTTATGTATTCCCTAATCTGTGTGAATCCGAAGATTATGCGAGTTATATCTACTGGCGTTTCTTTGGATAAATTTTGACCTCTTCAAAGTCGTCGAAGATGGGAAGTAAATGGAAGGTTATGTGTTGATGAAGTGGGAGTCGACCTTGGACCTCTGTGTTCATGCCCATGGACCCGATGTAGGACTTATTATTGAAGCTTCTTGTAATAATAATAATCCCCTTGTGATAAGTTCATCTTGTATCTATGTTTGGTCCTTTGCAACCGTGGTTCCGGCCATATTTTTTTCTTTGATACCATTTCTCGGAGAAGTTAAAGTACTTGTCTTCTGCAGATCTTTTCATCTGTCCAACCGCTATCCGGTTCTACCTTCGAATATTACCCTCTGGTATCTCGAGGATATCACGGAACTTCATAACTTCTTATGAGTTCTTCATCAACTATTACGTCTCGCCGATCCAAACTTTCCATAGTTTTTGAGTTGTTAAACACTCAAGAACACCGATAACTGATTCGAGTCTACACTTTACTTTCCATTGTTTTGTTTAACCTTTCTGGTAACCTAACATACGTGAGCAGTGATAATTCACTGCTTGTGTAAACGCCTCGATGTACAACTCTGTCAGTAAGACCCTGTTACTATTGTGGGTGACATTTCGGTAACCACCGATGGATGAGAACTTTGCCTATTGGTCCGCCTCGTTTCAACGAGCAGGAAAATGATTCTCTTTGTCCCTCGCCCTTGGTACCAACGTTGTTACCAACATAACTGACAGGCTATCCTCTGAGCGCCTTGCTATCATGTCCGTGCAAAATGTTAGCACCGTCCTGCTTTTAACCCACATGGTGGGCCCATAACACATAGTTCCACAGGATCGAAACCCGACTCTCCTATAAATCCCTATTTTTTAGTTATCCCTCGCGCCTGGCTTCTTATGTAATTCGCGAGCCACCTTCCTTGTGATCTGTTCTGGTATCAGATGTAATTCTTATTCTCGATGCTTTGAGCCCCTTTCACACTCCGTTTCAGACATGGAACGATTGCCTAACCACTTGAAGCTTTTTATTGCAACTTCTTACCTTGCTCGCGATGACTTTCTTGCATTTCAAACTCGAGAGATGCCTCTATGCCACGTTCACTAAGTTAGTACCCAGGTACCTATCTTGTGTTGAGCTCCGTCCTTCCCGAGTCCTTCCCACTTACTCCACCTCTTAAATCTCGGGATGAGATTTCTTGTAGTGGAGGAGAATTGTGACGCCCGGATACTTAAGCTATAGTAATTCCCTACTAATGATGCCATGTCATCATGATTCCTGTTGTTAAACTCGCATTGGTTCGAATCCGGTCCAAATTAAAATTTAAATTAAAGTAAAAGTTTAAAGTTTTCAAAATGTCAAAACTAAAATGTTCAAAGTGTGGCAAATAATCCTTGGATATTTGTCATGTTGGAATCAACCTGTTTTCTGTTCCCAAGTGCCCCTGGAAATTTATATAGTGGTGCATCAACATATTAATTGGCTTATTTCAATTTTCCAAAAATGCTTGAACAAGTCCTTTGGTTCTGAAACTTCTTATGCAACACTACAATGTTGTGTCTGGATTATATGTTAAGTTTAACTTTCAACTAAATTCATTTGGTCACTCAATTAAATACAAACCAGTAGCTAATTAGCTACAGAAAAGGAAAAGGAGAAACCAAAATAGAAACAAAAGAGAAAAGCCTTCCCCCCTCACCCTGGACCTTGGCCCAGCCAACAGGCCAGGCCGGCCCACCTACTCCTCCCTCCTCCTCCTGTTCACGAGGGGGGTCGTGGAGGGCATCAGCCATGGCGTCGGCCAGATGCTGCCCATCCATCGCGCCGTCCTGCCTACATATGGCCGGTGCCCCTCCCCGGCACCCGAACCCTAGCTACCCCACGTCACTCCCCCTTTTCTCGATCTGGATCGAGGAACCCCCCTCGCGGCCGCCGCCGTGACCCGCCGCCGCCGTCCGCCACGACGACTGTCGCTCCCCGTCCCCCACGATGCGTCCAGGAGCTCCCTCTTCCTCGCCAACGTCGACTACCTCGCCCCGTTCGAGCTCAGCGCAACCGCAACGCCAAGGACGAGGTCGTCTTCAACCTCCAACCACCGAGCTCTGCCGAGTCGAATTCGTCGCCCCCTGCCGCTCCTAAGTTGTCGCTGAGGCTCCATGTGCTCTCATTTGAGCTACCCCCTCCTTCCCCTCCTCTCTATGTCCCGCTGTAGTCTGCGACCGCGCGAGCCATTGATTCGGCCCCATCTGCTCCTTACGTACGGCCACCGCGGCCTTGTGTGCCTGCTGCCCTTCCCAGTCACGCTTGCCGCTCGTTCTCGCCCCGACCATGCCCCTGGCCGCCTCGCGCGTGGCCCTACCGACCGCTGCCCTCGTTGCTCTACCTGCTACTTCTGCTACCTGCATCGCCGCTAGCGCAGCTACTGCTCGCGCATAGCCATCCACCCATGCTCGTCCCATCCTGCCTTGCTTGCCCACGCCGCCGTCCACTGCCGCTGCCTTGCCGCACCACCAGTGTGCCCCGTCGTCTCATTCTCCTCGCTGTAGGCCACAGCTACCCGCTGCTGGCGCCGACGCCCGCCCGCGGTGCTCGCATCGCCGGCTGGCCACCTTCCTGCCGTGCCCCTGCCGCCGCCCGCTCCAGCCGCCCACGCATGCTCGCTGCTCCCCCCGCATCGCTCCTCCTCTGCCTTCTGCTGTTGCTGCTACACTCGGCCGCGCCGGCACCATGCCGCGCCGCTCCGCCAGGACCTCGCCGGCTCTGCCCACTCTGCCTTTCCGCACCGGCGCATCGCCACGGCCAGCGCCCAGGCTCACCCCGTCGGGCGCCTGATATGTCTCCAACGTATCTATAATTTATGAAGTATTCATGCCAAGTTCACAATAGTTTTATATGATTTTGGTGATTTGATTAGAACTAACCCGGACTGATGCTGTTTTCAGCAGAACTACCGTGGTGTTGTTTTTGTGCAGAAACCAAAGTTCTCGGAACACGATGAAAATCAACAGAGAATTTTTCTGGAAAATATAAAAAATATTGGAACTAAAATCTACCGGAGGGGAGTCCCATGGGCCCCACAAGGGTGGGGGCGCACCCCTGTGCCTCGTAGACTTCCCGTGGGCCCCCCTGACTTGTTCTCGATGCCAACCTCTCCTATAAATGCCCAAACCTCCAGAAAATAACCTAGATCGGAAGTTCCGCCGCCGCAAGCCTCTGTAGCAACGAGAAATCAATATAGGCCCTCTCTGGCACCCTGCTGGAGGGGGCCATCAACACCGGAGGCTGTGGAGGAGGATCCCGGAGGGGTTATCATCACCACGAAGCCCAAGGACCAGAGGGAGAACCTCTCCCCATCCAGCGGGGAGGCTGTGGAGGAGGAAGCACAAGGGGGGAACCTCTCCTCCTCTCTCTCTCGGTGGCACTGGAGTGCCATCGGGAGGGGAATCATCGTCGCGGTGATCGTCTTCATCAACATCACCATCATCATCACCGTCGTCATCTCTTTTACGCGGTCCACTCTCCCGCACCCCGCTGTAATCCCTACTTGAACATGGTGCTTTATGCCACATAATATGATTCAATGATGTGTCCACCTCGCCCTCTTGCTCTCTTTGCGCCCCTGGTCTTGGCGTTGCTCTGGCTGTCTTGCGCTCCGGCATCCCTCCTCTGCCCTGCTCAGTGCGGCCGTGGCGCGGCTCTGACTGCCGTGCACAAGTAAAGGGGTGTAAAAGGAGATCCCCTACTTTTGTACACCGACAAGCATGTTTTCAATTTTACTTTTTGTTTGAATAAAATCATTGGATCTGAAATCTTGAATGAAAAAGAATCCTCCCAAGGCTAGTTAATTATTTGACTACTCAGTGTTCTTAACTTATATCTTTTTGGAGTAGTTTGTCATTTACTCACGTGCTTCACATATATCCTATGAGTAAATGGTTGAATGAATTGAATGTTATAAATCTGAATTTATATACATTTCATATGCTTACAACATGGGTAGTAATGACTTCACACATAATAAGTATAGGTAGAAAACTTATTGGAAGTTAGCAAACGCAGAATTGGTCACTTGAACAATTCATGAAAGAATATTGAAGGAAGAGAGATTTCACGTATAAATATACTATCTTGGACATCTTTTGTGTTTGTGAGCACTCATTAAAATATGACATGCTAAAAGGTTGATGTTGGACAAGGAAGACAACTTAATTGGTTATGTTTTCCTATATTCGAAACATTATATTGTCTTGGATCATCCAACATGTTGAGCTTGCCTTTCCCTCTCACGCTAGCCAAATTCTTTGCACCAAGTAGAAATACTACTTGTGCTTCCAAACATACCTTAAACCAGTTTTGCCATGAGAGTCTACCATACCTATCTATGGATTGAGTAAGATCCTTCAAGTAAGTTGTCATCGGTGCATGCAATAAAAATTGCTCTCTAAATATGTATGATCTATTAGTGTGAAGAAAATAAGCTTTATACGAACTTGTGATGGGGAAGAAATAAAAGCGACGGACTTCATAACAAAGGTGTTTATCACAAGCGGCAATATAAAGTGACGTTCTTTTGCATTAAGATTTTGTGCATACAATCATAAAAGCGCATGACAACCTCTGCTTCCCTCTGTGAAGGGCCTATGTTTTACTTTTATCTTCTACCCTTATACAAGAGTCGTGGTGGTCATCACCTCTCCTTTTTACACTTTTTTCCTTTGGCAAGCACTTTGTGTTGAAGCGATCTGGATATATATATATCCACTTGGATGTAGGTTTTCATAAATTATTTTTGTTGACATTACCCTTGAGGTAAAAGGCTGGGAGGCGAAACTATAAGCCCCTATCTTTCTTTGTGTCCGATTAAAACTTTGAACCCATAAATATCACATGAGTGTTAGCAATTGTGAAAGATTAAATGATAGTTGAGTATGTGGAGTTTGCTGAATCAAAGCTCTTACATAGACCCTTCCCAAAAATAAGATGAATTGCAATTGTTTGATGACTAAGAGCACAACTTGTCAGTTTTCAAGAAGGTTTATGATCTATACTTTAACATGTGAATAGCTTGTTACTTGATCATGAGAAGTTTCATGAGTTGAGCTACTGTTATGATATATAATGATGCTAGAAAAAGTTATTAGAACTATCATTGATAAAACTTATGCACTTGCTAGTATTCACACTTCATAAATTATTTCTTTTATCATTTACCTACTCGAGGATGACCAGGAATTAAGCTTGGGGATGCTGATACGCCTCCAACGTATCTATAATTTATGAAGTATTCATGCCAAGTTTACAATAGTTTTATATTATTTCGGTATGATTTTATTAGAACTAACCCGAACTGACGTTGTTTTCAGCAGAACTACCATGGTGTTGTTTTCGTGCAGAAACAAAAGTTCTCAGAACGCGGTGAAAATCAACGGAGAATTTTTCTGGAAAATATAAAAAATACTGGAACAAAAATCTACCGGAGGGGAGTCCCGTGGGCCCCATGAGGGTGGGGGGCGCACCCCTATGCCTCGTAGACTTCCCGTGGGGCCCCCTGACTTGTTCTTGACGCCAACCTCTCCTATAAATGCCCAAACCTCCAGAAAATAACATAGATCGGAAGTTCCGCCGCCGCAAGCCTCTGTAGCCACGAGAAATCAATCTAGGCCCTCTCTGGCACCCTGCTGGAGGGGGCCATCATCACCGGAGGCTATGGAGGAGGATTCCGGAGGGGCCATCATCACCATGAAGGCCAAGGACCAGAGGGAGAACCTCTCCCCATCCACGGGGGAGGCCATGGAGGAGGAAGCACAAGGGGGAGAACCTCTCCTCCTCTCTCTCGGTGGCACTGGAGTGCCATCGGGAGGGGAATCATCACCGCGGTGATCGTCTTCATCAACATCACCATCCTCATATCTTTTACGCGGTCCACTCTCCCACACCCCGCTGTAATCCCTACTTGAACATGGTGCTTTATTCCACATATGATGATCCAATGATGTGTTGCCATCCTATGATGTTTTGAGTAGATATCCTTTCTCTTTGGGTTGATTGATGATCTAGATAGGTATGAGTTGTATGTTTTATTTTGGTGCTGACCTATTGTGCCCTCCGTTTCGCGCAAGCGTGAGGTATTCCCGCTGTAGGGTGTTGCAATACGTTCATGATTCGCTTATAGTGGGTTGCTTGAGTGACAGAAGCATAAACCCGAGTGAGGGAGTTGTTGCGTATGGGATAAAGGGGACTTGATGCTTTAATGCTATGGTTGGGTTTTACCTTAATGATCTTTAGTAGTTGCGGATGCTTGCTAGAGTTCCAATTATAAGTGCATATGATCCAAGAAGAGAAATTATGTTAGCTTATGCCTCTCCCTCATATGAAATTGCAATGACGACCACCAGTCTTGTTAACAATTGCCTAGGATAATTCTGCACACTAACCCATCATTATTCCACACTCGCTATTTATAATATTTAGTAAATATATTCTAACTTTTTGATAACAGCACCTACTTTTATATTTTAGCTCTCTGATATCATGGAAAGTTATCCTCTTCATACCCACAATGTAGTTTTATTTCTCGTTTCTAGTTGGAAGCAAACGTTCGGTGTACGTACAGTCGTATCAGTGGCAGATAGGACTTGAGAGAATATTAATCTTACCTTTAGCTCCTTGTGGGTTCAACACTCCATACTTATCACTTCCTCCTTTGGGAATTTCTACGGCGATTCCCTGCACTTGGGGATTATCAAGCTCTTTTCTGGCGCCGTTGCTGGGGAGCAATAGCGTGGGGTTGATATTCTCGTGTCTGCTTGTTTGCTTTATTAACTAAGTAGATTTTGTTTTTCCTTTTTTGTTTCTGTTTAGTTGTGGGTAAAACATAAAAAAAATTAAAAGAATTAAAATACAAAAAAATTACTTGCCTCTCACACCTAAAAAGTTTTTCAATAACATAAGTGATTGGAAGGTGATGCATTGGAGAAGTGAGGGTCGACCTTGAACACTTGTGTTCATGCTCATGGGAACAATGTAAAACATTTCATGGAATATTCTCTGAAAATAATTATCCCCTTGTATATATAAATTGTATTATAAAAATATTGTGCCAAGCCTTGGTTTTAGGATGATTAGATTGCTTGTTTACTTTGTGCAATAGAAAAAACAGAAACTTTGGCTGTAGCGCGTGAATTTACATTTTTTACTGGAAAGTAAAATGGGTCTGAAACTTTTTGTACATTACTTTTGTACAAAATTTTTAATTTTTCATATTTGTTTTATAATTTTTGGAGTTACATAAGTATACTAAACTCCCAGATTACTGCAGACTGTCCTGTTTTTGACAGATTCTGTTTTCTATGTGTTGATCGCTTATTTTGATGAATCTATGGGTAGTATCGGGGGGTATGAACCATGGTGAAGTTGGAATACAGTAGATATAGTTCTAATATGAAATTGGAATGCGTTTGCAACAGTACCTAAAGGTAGTGATTTGCTTTATTATACTAACGGATCTCACAAAGTTTTTGTTAAAGTTTTGTGTGGATGAAGTGTTCTAAGAACGAGGAGTTACTGATGTGAGAAGCATAAAGAGAGGCAACAGCTCAAGCTTGGGGATGCCCAAGGCACCCGAAGTAAATATTCTAAGGATACTCAAGCATCTAAGCTTGAGGATGCCCCGGTTGACATCCCATCTTTCTTCTTCAACAATTATCGGTATACCTCGGTTTTTGTTTTGTTCACATGATTTGTGTCCTTTGTGTTTTTTGTTTTTCCTATAAAAACCATGCTAGTATGAGATAGACCTTCATTGATTTATAGAATGCTTCATGTGCTTCACTTATATCTTTTAAGTATGATCTTATAGAATTGCTCTTTGTGCTTCACTTAAATCTTCTGAGTATGGTTTTATAGAATGCTTCGTGTGCTTCACTTATATATTTTGATCTTGGATATTGTTAGTCTATATTAATTGTAGAATGCTCCATGAACTTCACTTATATACTTTGGAGTATGAATAATACTATAATCTAAAGTGGATTTGGAAGAGTGTCAACTTTAGTTAGTAATGATTCCACTATTTCGGAGAAGGTTCCCATTGATTATGAGAACAAAGTTGTTATCAATGATGATTGTTGTGACGACATGTATGCTATAAAGAATAATGTTAACCATGAAACTTGTCATCATGATTTTAATTTTCAATTGGATTATGCCTCACATGTCAGTTACTTTGTTGAGTTTGCTCCCACTATTCTGAATGAGAAGAATTTTGCTTATGTGAAGACCAGTAAAATTTCTATGCTTGTAGATCATGAACAGAATGCTTTATGTGCTAGTTATATTGTTGAAATCATTCATGATGCTACTGAAAATTATTATGAGGGAGGAATACATGCCTGTAGGAGTTGCAATAATATCAAGTTTCCTCTCTATGTGCTTAAAGTTTTGAAGTTATACTTGTTTTGCCTTCCTATGCTAGTTGATTCTTGTTCCCATAAGTTGTGTGCTCACAAAATCCCTAGGCATAGGAAGTGGGTTAGGTTTAAATGTGCTAGTCATATTCTTCATGATGCTCTCTTTATGTTTCAATTCTTATCTTCTCTGTGAGCATCATTGAAACCATCATGCCTAGCTAAAAGGCATTAAAGAAAAGCGCTTGTTGGGAGACAACCCAATATTTACCCTTACTGTTTTTGTGTGTTATCATGATTAAGCTACTGTAGTAATCATGTATTATGGAATTTGTTTCAATAAAGTGCCAAGTAAGACCTTTGGGAAGACTTGGGTGAAAGTTAATGTGATCTTGATGTAAAAAACAGAAACTTTGCGCTCACGAGATTAGCTGTCGTTTTTTACAGAAGAGTACAATTGAGTTGATTCTTTTTTAGAAGATTAATAGAAAAATTTATCACGTACAACAATTTATTTCATAATTTTTGGACTATTAGAAGTATGGTTTCTGTTCAGATCATTACGGATTGTTCTGTTTCTGACAGATTCTGTGTTCATTGCATAATTTGCTTGTTTTCTGTTGTCTATGGCATATATTTCTCAATATAAATTGTAGAAATGATATGGTACAGTAAGCATTGTGTGTGAAAAATTATGAATCTTGTCTTTGACAGTACCAAAGTGAATGGTTCACTCTTTATCATACTAACCTATCTCACGAAGTTTTGTTAAGTTTTGTGTGATTGAAGTTTTCAAGCTTTGGGTGAGATATCGATATTGGGAGAATAAAGAGTGGAAAGACCATAAGATTGGGGATGCCCAAGGCAACCCAAGGTAATATTCAAGGAAGACTCAAACGCCTAAGCTTGGGGATGCCCTGGAAGGCATCCCCTCTTTCGTCTTCAAAACTATCGGTATACCTTACTCGGAGCTATATTTTTATTCATCACATGATATGTGTTTTGCTTGGAGCTTGTCGGTGGGAAATGACACCTATGGGATCATTCGGATCCCTTCTACAGTTGGCGGGCGCGGGGTTCTGCAAAGAGCGGGTCTGGTGGTCAGCACACAAATCGTTTACCCAGGTTTGGGTCGCAGAGACGCGTAAAACCCTAGTCCTTCTTTGATGTATATTTGAGTGTTCTTGTGTTCTTGAACTAGCTGCGATGTCTGTCTAGTCCAAAAGATCTGAATCCCTCTCCAGTACGCCTCGGGCCTCCTTTTATAGACAAAAGGGGTCGCCGCAGTGGCACATAGGAGGTGGAAAGGTGTACAGTGATTGAGTCTATCCTCTGGCATCGTCGGACAAACACATTTAATGCGCTGCCGACGTGCCCCTCTTGCTTTATTGGGGACGACAAAGAAGCTCGTCCCAGTTGTCGTTGCCTCGCCCGACTCTGACGCGCGTCCAAGCTGACGAGGCGTTGTAGCGCCACGTTGGCTGGCTGCTAGGCTGGCGTGGTGGTGGAGTGTTCACGAAGATCTGGATGCCACCAAGCAGGTGCTTGCTGAGTTGGTGTGGAGGTTGCGCACTGCCACGCAGATGCCTGCCTAGTTGGTCGAGCTGGCAGCTGCATGGGAGTGGCAGTGGAGTCTTGGCAGGCATGGGCCTGGCTGTGGCCCCACAGGTGTCTTCGGCAAGGGCCTTGCCGGGGGCCCGACAAGGGTCTTGCCGCAACATCGCGGTCGTCCTCGGCAAGGATCTTGCCGGGGGTCTTGTGGACTTCCTTGGCAAGGATCTCGCTAAGGATCGCCTTCTTCTGGTTCTCGTCTGATCTTGTGTATTTATGATCTCTACAAAGATCTGCATGCCACCACGGAGGTGCCTCTCGAGCCTTGGTTCCAATATGGTTGATGGTGTTGGAACCCCTTGGGATCAAGGGTGGCGCGCTCTGCTGGCGTCAGGCAAGTTGCCCCGGCAAGGATGTTGCCGGGGCTGCGGAAGCTGCCCCGACAAGGATCTTGCCGTGGCTGCAGAAGCTGCCCCGGCAAGGGTCTTGCCGGGGGATTCCACCTCACCCTCTTTCTCTCTTTGCGCCCCTGGTCTTGGCATTGCTCTGGCTGTCTTGCGCTCGAGCATCCCTCCTCTGCCCTGTTCAGTGCGGCCGTGGGCGCGGCTCTGACTGCACGTGCACAAGTAAAGGGGTGTAAAAGGAGAGCCCCTACTTTTGTACACCGACAGGAGCCCCCGGGCCTGGGCCACACATAAGTGCGATGCGTTGTTGGTCTAGGTCCAGAACGATGCACGAGTAGGCGGGGCGGATTTTTACTACAGTAACTTCTTCGTCCGCTGCGCTTCCCCATGACCCGCGTTGAACGTGCGATGTGGGGGGGGGGGGTCATGCGTGACGTGGGGATCATGCGTGGGGCGGTTTTCGCATGCATGTGTCACATTGTGGTAAAGAGGCGGTTCGCGCCTTCCCCATAAAAAGAGGAAAACACAGAGGCACAACTCATTTACTAAGTGGGCTTGGGTCGTAGTCTTCAAGGCGCCCGCGCCCCACAACCACGGGGCGGAGAACGGTCGCCTCATCCATCCCCTCGATTTCCGCTCGCCCGCCATGTGTCCCCCGTGCTCCGAAGATGGTAGGCGGTGGGTGCAGGCCTTGAATGACGAGGCGGGGAAACGGGCCGCTGCTGATTGGGGTAGCGGGTCGGCCTCGATTCTCTGCGCCCCCGATGGTCGGATTGGCCGAGTGGGGCGGCCGAGTCCTGACCCCGCCCCTTTATAAGAAGGGGGAGGGGATGGCACCCCACAATCTTTCATCATCTATCTCCTTCCACCTCAGCTCCGCTCTTTCATCTGCCATGGCGAGAGGGGGCGCCGGTCCTTCGTCGGTGGGGGCGAGGGTCTCTGCTCGACAGCGCGTCCATCCTTCCCAAGAGCTCGCGGAGGCGGAGCCGGCCATGAGAGGAAGGGGGAGGGGGCGAGGCCAAGGTCGGTGTGGCGCTCGGGGAAGAGGGGGACGGGGCGGCGCACCGGCCTTGCGTCCGCCGGCGATGCCTCCCCCAATAGAGGGCCATGTCGGAGACTAGCCTCGTGAGTTCTTCATCAGGCTGCGTCGGCCACCGCACCGTCGCCTCCGTCTCCCTATGCCATTTGCTCAGGAGATGGAGCTCGATCCGCCCCAGACCCTAAAGTTGCATACGAGAGGCTGCGGGAATGGCGACACGCGGGTTGACGTTGAATTTCCCGCCCCTCACATCATGTATCTTCGTCGCGGATGGAAGACTTTTTCTCGTATCCACAGCCATACGACGGGGCTCGTTCTCTATTTCAAATTAATGGAGAATGACCTGCTCTCCATCAAGGTCTTTGGAGACTCTGGAACTCGCCTGAAGTGCTACGTGGGGAACTCCTCCGATGATGAAGACTCCTCCTCAAGCGGGAGTGACGAGGAGGACGGCGACAGCGACAGTGACGACAAGGACATCGAGCAAGGGCACGTTGACCTCGTCTTTGACTGACCGCGTCGCCCCTCCCTCCGCTGTGCGCTCTGCCGAGGGCCTTCCTCGTCAAGCTCTCTATCGACGCATTCCCCGTCTCCTCCTTTTTGCCTTCACCTACCGCACCTGGGAGGAAAAGGGCAAGAACGGGGATCATGGGGCACTTATCTTTTCTAGTTTGTAAGCCTTCGGCCATTTGTTAAATTTTAAGATTTGTAATCCCCTTGCTCGTGTAACCATTCCGTATGAATTGTACTTGTTTGCAATGTATGAATGAAAGGAAGGGTGTTTGCCGGGTTTCATTTGTGCGTGGGCGAGAGCCACACCGAGGAACGCGTCCTCGTTGTCTTAAGATAAACATGGTATCCCGGCAACAGGCCTTGCCGTCCTCCTGCTCTATGGCTCGACTACAGTCACACTCTTGGTGGAGGTAGGGGCCGAGTAGGGTTAGGCCCTTCGCTCGCCCTCTTCCCATCGCACTACAACCAAGTTCTGGTCCAAAGTAGAGTTTTTGGACACGGGACAAAGGGGGCAAGATGGTACAAGAGCGAGCGAGCCTTATACGTTCAAGGTTCATACGGGGGCATAGAGTGGGGGAGAAAAACTTATCTGATGTTGCAACTCCCGGCAACCTTGGCTTGCCGCGGTTAGATCCTTGTGTCTGTAGCCCCCGCAACCTTGGCTTTCCGGGGCCGATGTGCCAGTTTGTTCTTTTTCTTCCCAATAGATCAACAAAAAATGTCCATGTACCCTGTGAACCAAAGAGGACGGAAAGGAACAGAGAGACGCACACTCGACCTCTATTCTAGGGGTTAGCCGCCACTAAGCACTATCAACCCTAACCGAGGGAGAGACTCAACCTAGCATGCATGCTAAAACTTAGGGCGCCAGCACTTCATTTATTTACTCTCAGGGTCTGCACCTGGCTTTGTGCAAAGGGTTACATACCTTGCCGGCAAGGCTTGTACAAAAGGTGGTTTGCCGGGGAGCCTGGCAACCGCGCCTTATGGATGAAACTTGTGAAGATGTTCAATGTTCCAGGAGTTGCTCACTGGAATGCCATCTTCGGCCCCTAGGCGGGCTGCGCCAGGCCTGGTGACTCGTATTACCCGATAAGGGCCTTCCCACTTCGGCGTCAAGTTGTTGGAATTCTTGGCCGACTGAACGTGCCGAATAACAAGGTCGCCTTCCTCAAAGCTTCGGTCATGAACCTTGCGGCTATGGCGGCGCCGCAAGGCTTGCTGGTTGCATGTTGCTCGTACAGCCGCCCGAAGACGATCTTCCTCAAGGAGCATTGCGTCATCTTGCCGCAACTGCTCTTGCTCAAGCTCATCATAAGCGAGCACTCGAGGTGACCCGTATGTGAGTTCCGTGGGGAGAACTGCTTCTTCCCCGTAAACGGAGGAGAAGGGTGTCTGACCGGTGGCTCAATTTGGCGTCGTTCTGATTGACCAAAGAACCGCCAGCAATTCATCAATCCAGCATCGTCCGCACCTGCATAGCCTGTCAAAAGTCCTTGTCCGAAGGCCTCGCAACACTTTAGCATTTTCCCTCTCATCCTGGCCATTGCTCCGTGGATGTGCAACAAAAGCAAAACAGACTTTGCTGCCGAGGTCCTGGATGTACTTCATGAAGGCGTGGCTCGTGAACTGTGTGCCGTTGTAGATGATGATTCTATTTGGCACACCGAAACGGCAGACTAGCCCCTTGAAGAATTTGACGGCTGATTGTGCGGTCACCTTTCTCACTGCCTCCACCTCCGGCCACTTTGTGAACTTGTCGATTGCAACGTACAAGTACACAAAGCCCCGACAACACGGGGAAAGGGGCCCAGTATGTTGAGTCCCCAGACCGAGAATGGCCAGGAAAGAGGGATTGTTTGGAGCGCTTCAGCTGGTCGATGAAGCTTCTTCGAATGGAACTGACATGCTTCACACCTGGTTACTAGTGCCATTGCATCCTGGAGGGTAGTGGGCCAGAAGAAACCTTGCCAGAATGCCTTGCCGGCGAGGGCCCTCGACCCTATGTGAGAGCCACATATGGCTCAGTGTATCTCTGCCAACAGCTCTAGTCTTTCCTCCGGGGAATGCACTTCAATTTCACACCATTTGGTCTTTTTCTGTACAGGACATCATCGACGAACTGATACATGGCAGACCGACGGGCTACTTTCTCCGCTTCTTCCCGCTCCGTGGGGAGTTCCCCTGCTTGCACTACAAAAAAATACACTTCCGTGATGATACGTGTTTGTCACATTAGGTCACGTTTTCTGTCATGCATGTACATTCATGAAAAATTTATGACAAAATCAAGATAGTCATACATGTGCTGTCGTAGAAGTGTTCCATGACATTACCAAAATTATCATCACGGAAGTGTCCACTTCCATGACGATAAATCGCGCGTCACAGAAGTGCTTTCGTCAAGGGTGACTGACACGTGGCATCCACCATAACGGAATGCCGTTAAGCTATCGGGTCCGATTTTGGATCCGATAACCCGTTAACATCCCCGACCAATGGGGATTTTCCATGTGTAAAATCATCATTGGCTAGAGGAAACACGTGTCGACTCACCGTTGGGACAGATGTCATCCACTCATTGGACCCAAAGCGCCTATGATACACCGACACGTGGCACGGCCCAACAGAGGCCCATTCCTATGAAAAGGCCGGCCCGTTTGACTTGGTCAAAAGGTGGCGGGCCGGCCCACGGCAAGCCTGTTAATGGCATGTTCGCATATAGCCCATTTACAGCCCGCTATCCTAGGGCCCGTTTACGGCCTATCCAAATTAGGCCCAGTAGCGTCATCTGGGCCGTCCAATATAATTCCAGTCCGTTTTAACTTCCGGCCCATGTATGGCCCATGACGTCTTTCGGCCCATATGAGGCCCTTAGTAACCCTCGGCCCCTTAATGGCCTGTGGTAAAACTGGCCCGTAATGAACAGTGTACCACTTTATACCCATTAACGGCCCATTATTCCGTTGGGACGTTTCCAGCCCATGATATCTTTCGGCCTTCTCAGGGCCCATTTATTCTTGGGCTCATTTCTAGCATTCGGTTACTTACGGCCCGTTACTGTCATTTTCTGCTTGTGGGCCAAATTCAGCCCGTGGTTACAGTTGGCTCGTTTGTGCCCCGTTAATACGTTGGGCCGTTTTCATGTCGAAAAAACCCGTTGGGCTGTTTTCATAGAGTTATCAAATACGGCCAATAAACTGCCCGTTATTGTCCATGAATAGTACAACCCATGATTGGTGAAATGACGATACACTCCGTAGAAGGCTCATGGATCCTACGGCCCGTAAAAGGCCCATGGATCGTACGTCCCGTAGAAGGCCCATGGATCCTACGGCCCGTATAGAAGGCCAATGGATCCTATGGCCCGTAGAAGGCCCATGGATCATACGGCCCGCAGGAGGCCCATGGTTACAACAGTCCATGTGTTGCCATGATTATTTTGGCCTAGTTTCCAAAAATAGGTTATTGTGGCCACTAGAAAAACACAGAAAAAGAACTGCAGTGACTACAAGCATCCAACTAAACAAGACAATAAGGAAACAAATAAGCAAGCAATTAACGCTAGCCTATTACCGCTATTACACATATTACATCCACTGGGCATCAAAGCTCGCCACCAGTGCAAATATAGGGAACAAAGCAGCATATTACATACACTGGCCGTCAAAATTGGCCACCAGTGCAAATAAACGCGGCAACAAAATGAGAACATAACTGAAACAACTTCAGAAGAGATCAAGAAACGTGGTATCCACCATGCTGGCAATAAGCTTAGCAAGCTTATCAGCTTTGTCCTGTTTGGTGCTAAAATCCTCCAACGCTTGCTGTTGCACTAGAAAGTATGCATTTGAATGCTCCAGGGACTTCCACAGTCCCTTTGCTTCTTGTCGCAGCAAAGCTGATCGATGTCTTTCAGCTTGTAGTTGAGACTCAAGAAATCGAACTGATTTAGATAGTGAGTTTGAATAGCTTTTGCAAGTGGTAGTGGCCAATAACTCCAACACTAAACCAAGACAGGACTTTGGGGTTGTCTCACTGTCTTCGAGATAGTCTTCCTTAGCTGTTTTATTAGCTTTGTTGGAGACCAACAAGGATGTGTCACTATCCTGAACCTTATCTGCATTACTTCCTTTACCATTGCTTAATAAGGCACTCTTCCCCAGATTCTGTCAGTATTCTAAAAGAAGAAACAAGCAGACACATAACAGTTTAGCATGTACTAGTATATGAAACTCATTTCGGTGAACCAGTTCATTAGTAAGGTGGACAGGATTAAACTACCAAGTCTTCTATTGCCAAGTACTAGTACATAATAAAAGCATCGAACAAACATATATCTATGTCCTATGGTCACTTCATTGTCTTGCCAAATCAAAATAGAGACACGGTTCAAATCATATCAGTTCAAGATAAAGCAGCAGTGAAAGAATACAAAGCGTGGGAAACTACATGGCACAACAAGATTTCAGATGGGTACCACGGGTCTACATGTACAACAACACTATTGGCTCTGTTGTGATGCTAGTAATGTGCATGATATGAGAAGTCAACTATATACACAATTGAACTTGAAATCAACAAAGCTATTGATAATAACAAGCCTGTTAAAGAAACATGTGTGAACATACCTGCTGTGACATTGAAGTTTCGATTGGATCCTTCAATTTAAAAGTAAGTTTGTATGAGTAAATATAGTGATACAAGAGCAAAGCAGTATGCACGATAGCAATCATAGTTTAAAAAGGCACGCCCAAGCGAGTGCTTAAGCGCGCCTAGGCTCTAGGCGTTGGCGAAACGTATTGCGCATAACTACACTTAATCTGTGCATAACTGCGCATAAACAAGGCGGTGGCAAAACGCACAATTAAAGCCTAGCGCTTTTTTGAACTATGATAGCAATGGAATCTTAAATTAGAACAGTTGTTCTTCAGGTTTAGGCACTTGTTCTACATGAACAGAGTACAGTAAGACGCAAGAATATAGTACTTAAAAATAGAAAATGAGCTTATAGACCTTACCACATTCTTGGTTCGGGACCAGTACAGAACAAGGCATTCCCAGTCATCGTCCAGTAAATGTGTTTCAGGAGAACGTAAGGGAATTTGATGAGTTTCTTTGCTGGTGTAGTACGTTTTCTTTAGGTAATTCCGATACTGCCACCAAGCATTCTTGTAGATAGCAGAGGTATTAGCACAGGTTACCTCATCCTGAGTTTCCAAATCGGTCCTTCTCTATTAGAAAAATGGGAAAATTTGTTGTATTATAACCATCATGGAGGTAGGATGTATGGGACAAAGCAAAGTAATTGCCATGAATAACATTACTTACACATAACTCGTGGAAAAACACCTGCAACTGGCATTTTCCTTCATCTTCAGTATAATATTTCCAAGATGGGAAGATACGCACATACGATTTAACAACATCAAATGCGATAGATGCTAAACTACGACTAGCTGGTTGTGCTTCCTCCACAGGAATAGGCATACTAACCGGTGGAGTTGGGGTTCGCTGTGGTAGTACTGGCCCTTTGGGCACTGGAGCTGCCTTACTAACTGCTCTTGTTTGGGAGCTCTGTGGTGGAGATGGTGCTGTGTCAACAGGAACTAGGTTACTATCTGCTGGGGTTGGGGTTAGATTGGGTGAAGCTGGTTCTCTGTCCATCACAGTAGGGGTACAATCTGCGAGAGTTTGGGTTATGTGTGGTAGGGCTGGTTCTTGTGCATGTACTACCGGGGTGCTATCTCCACCAAGAGGTAGCACTGTTTTATTTGAAGATCGTGTTTTTAGTCCGCTAGATGCTGGCATCACCCGCTCCAATTCAAATGGCTGATAAACAGGAAACATAGTTGAATGTGTAGACATTGTATGAGAGACACATGCAATAGATAGTGTGGAAAAAAGAGGGCATGAAATAGTTGACATGTATACTGTTTAACTAAAACGGATAGCATGACATAATTTCACATATATGATGTCTATCTAAACTGGATAGCATAGCATAACATAATTCAAAGATATGATGAATAACTAAACAGGATCGCATGACATAATTCACCTACATGTTATCTAAGTAATCAGGATCGCATCATTTAATTCACATATGTGATTTATATGCTAAACAGAGGGCATTAGATATGATGTCTGAACTAAGAACATGGTGTTGAATATTGTGTATATGATGTCTAATCTATGCAATGCAAGACACCATATGCATGATATGAGTAGTATAACCATGCCAAGTTAGAGCATACACCTCGGTGGGGGAATAGGACTGGTCATCTGTCTCTGAATCCGTCTCTGAGGAGCTATCGGGACCCAACAAGAGATCTTCTTCGACAGGTAGCACTATCTATGCTGAAGGCCTTGTTTTCACTCCAGATTTTTGTAACGCCCTCGATGCGGCTATATCTCCCACGTGTCGAAGCACGACTTAGAGGCATAACCGCATTGAAAGCAATGTCGCAAGTAAGGTAATCTTCACACAACCCATGTAATACATAAGGGAAAGAGATACATAGTTGGCTTACAATCGCCACTTCACACAATACATGAATTAAAGCATTACATCAACCAGATACAATCAAGGTCCGACTACGGAACCAAAATAAAAGAAGAACCCCAAATGCGACAAGGTCCCCGATCGACCCCAACTGGGCTCCACTACTGATCAACTAGAACGAAACAACACAAAGGACAAGATCTCCATCGAGCTCCTCCTTGAGCTGGGTTGCGTCATCTGCACGGACTCATTGGCACCTGCAAGCTAGTTTTGGAAGTATCTGTGAGTCACGGGGACTCAGCAATCTCGCACCCTCGCGATCAAGACTATTTAAGCTTATGGGTAAGGTAAAGGTATGAGGTGGAGCTGCAGCAAGCGACTAGCATATATGGTGGCTAACATACGCAAATGAGAGCGAGAAGAGAAGGCAAAGCACGGTCGATAAAAGTATGATCAACAAGTGATCCTTGAACAACCTACGTCAAGCATAACTCCAACACCGTGTTCACTTCCCGGACTCTGCCGGAAAGAGACCATCACGGTTACACACGCGGTTGATGTATTTTAATTAAGGTTAACTTTAGGTTTTCTACAACCGGACGTTAACAAATTCCCATCTGCCCATAACCGGGGGCACGGCTTTCGAAAGTTCAAATCCATGCAGGGGTGTCCCAACTTAGCCCATGACAAGCTCTCACGGTCAACGAAGGATATTCCTTCTAGCGGGAAGACCCGATCAGACTCGGAATCCCGGTTACAAGACATTTTGACAAGGTAAAACTAAACCAGCAACACCGCTCGAATGTGCCGACAAATCCCGATAGGAGCTGCACATATCTCTTTCTCAGGGCACACCGGATTGTCTAAACTTCCGGTAGGCCAGCCCAGAGTTGCCCCTGGTGGTCACCGGCGGCTGACGAGGTGGACCAACACTCAGAGGAGCATTGGCCCGGGGGGGTTAAAATAATGATGACCCTCGAGAGAGCGACTCCCAAGGGAAAAGTAGGTGGGGGTGAGGCAAATGATAAAACCAAGCTTGGGCATTACTGGAAGAGTTTTATTCAAGACGAACTGTCAAGGGGTTCCCATTATTACCCAACCGCATAAGGAACGCAAAATCCAGGAACATAACACCGATATGACGGAAACTAGGGCGGCAAGAGTGGAACAAAACACCAGGCATAAGGCTGAGCCTTCCACCCTTTACCAAGTATATAGATGCATTAATTAAATAAGATATATTGTGATATCCCAACAAGTAAACATGTTCCGAACAACGAACAACATCTCCATGTTCCAACAAGGAACAAACTTCAATCTTCACCTGCAACTAACAACGCTATAAGAGGGGCTGAGCAAAGCGGTAACGTAGCCAAACAACGGTTTGCTAAGACAAGGTGGGTTAGAGGCTTGGTTCAACAATATGGGAGGCATGATAAGCAAGTGGTAGGTATCGTAGCATAGGCATAGCAAAAGAGCGAGCATCTAGCAAAGCAAAGATAGAAGTGATTTCAAGGGTATGATCATCTTGCCTGAGATCCCGCAAGGAAGAAGAACGAGTCCATGAAGAAGAAAAACGGACGTAGATGAACGGATCCTCAACACACGATGTTATCGGAACCAACCCGAAGAAGCAACACCGTAAAAGGAGCAAACAACATAGTAAACAACCAACACATGAACATGGCATGATGCACAATCAAGTATGATGCATTTCCGGTTTAATGAAGCATGGCATGGCAACATGCACAAACAATCCTACAAATTAAGTGGAGCTCAATGTGCATCGGGATGCATATTGACGAAACACCACGTGACTTATTTAGTTCAATCTTGTTTATGTACCCAACAATATTAAATGTTGTTAAACATGGCAAGAGGGTGAAGCAAAGAAAACTACCTATCTAGTCAAGTTTAAATGAGGCCGGAAACAACAAACAACAATTCCGGTAAAATCCTCATATGCATATATTAGGTTTGGTGCTGATCTGCCCTAAACCAAATTTTATAGTTGTTAAACATGCAAAGTGATGCCACCATGTTAAACTAGGCAAAATTCTACCCCATTTACATATAAAGTTTATTAGAAACCGAGCTACGGTTATTTAGTTATGAAATAAATCATTTTAACATGGCATAGGGGCAAATTTAAACAAAGACGGTCAGGAGTCATGATGTCTGGTTTGGTGGATGTTTCTGTCGATGGAGCAGCTCAGTTGAGGTGGACGACGTCGTGGCAAGAGCAGAACAAACCACACAAAGTTCCCGTCGACACCTACCTGTAACTGAAGTAATTCTATAAGGGCTCATTTGGCTTGCATGATTTTAAAAACGCATGGATAGGAAAAACACCGGAATAGGATAGGAATGCACATGGTAAACAGAGCATTTGTAAACACAGGATTTCTGTCAACTTGAGTTTTTGGTTTACAGGAATTGGAACAGCAGAGGAATGCAAAGAAACATGGCCAAAATAAAGTGAAACCATATGAAAGCGTGTACAGTTAGAATGTTATTCTGCCACTAATGCACTTGGTCTTGTTTTCATGCATAGGATTTTGAAAAGTAGGTCCAGGTGGATGTTTCGCTTCATTCCTTTCAACAAAATGCATGAATAATTGAATAGTAGAGTGCCATTGGAAAATTCCCTATTGCTATGTTTTTTTGTTGAACCAAAATAGCCCTAATGGATTGACATGAATGTATAGTAATAGGTGATGCAACAAGAGTACAACCTCTTTGCCGTAGCCGTGTCGACCTCAGCATCATTGGGTTGGTCGCTGAAGCAGTTGAGGCAGAGGTGGCTGTCGGAGGTGTGGAGGAAGATCTGAGGAATCTGTAGACGGCGTCCAGGGCATTGCTCTGTTGTCATGGATCGTTCTATCGTTGGAGCAGCCCCGGTGAGCCGTAAGACGTCAAGGCTGAAGCAGCACAAGACAGACATCGTCAATCTCAAGTGGGATTCTAATAGCATCTCCAATAGATGATGTAAAATAGATGTAAAATTTACATCACCAAAAACCACCTGACTACAACAGATGAGGTAAAAACTGTTGACTCTGAATTTAACTGTCGTAACTAAAATTTACTATGGAATTTGAATTCTACTGTCAAAACTGAACGCAATGGTAGCAGACAGGCACTTGACATGTAGTTTAGGGAGGGCCTGTAGTTCATCTTCAACCTGCACCCCCCTGAGCCGCCAGCCACCACCGGCCGAACCGCCGGCCCCAGCGCCGCCTCGCCGCCCCGAAACAACTCCCCACCACCGGTCCGCCGCCACCCCGGCCAGCCCTATAGCCCCCCTCCCCCACCCTGAACCCTAAGATAGATAGTGGGGTACCTCTCCGGTGAGCCCCCATCCCTGCTGCAGGTGGTTCTTCCTTAACTCCGGCGAGCTCCCCCCACCCCCTGAAAATCGACTAACCCAAAAGTCTATTCAGTCGACTGAAGTGTAGCTGAGCAGAGCAGCAGCATGAGCGAGGGGGAGAGCAGCAGCAGCACGAGCGAGCGAGTGAGAGCCGGAGCAGCAGCAGCATATCCGGCTGGTATGGCTGCCGCCCCCGAAGGGGCCTCGCACTGGGGGAGAGCCGCCGTGGAGATGTCGCCCGTGGCGCCGGCTTCAAGGTAGCCGCTCCATGGGGGTGCGGGATGGAGCACCGTCGGCGTCGGGAGGTTGAGCTAAGGAGAAGGTGCGATGCGATTAGTGTACAACCTCTTTGGTGGCACCGAGTAGGCATTGGCTTCGTCCAAGGAGTCGGTGAGGATGCTGCGGTTCCAGTGGAGCAGGTTAAGGTGGCGCTGTGGGGATGGAGCAGCCACGATAGACGAGGCGATCATGGGAGCAGCTCCTTGGAGGTGGAGGACGGGGCGGCTGAACCGGCGGGACGACGAGATGGACGATGGATCCTCATCCGGGGAGGTGGATGAGTGACGTCGAGTTGTTGCGGTAGACGACATCGTCGGGGAAGAGGCTCCGGCTGGGCAGCGGTGATGTGGCGGACGGAGGAGGGTGGGATTTCGAGGCTGGAGCGGAGAGGTTATGGCAGCCTGGGATTTCGATGGCAAAAAGGAGGCGATGGGAGGGGGTGAACCATGACTTAGGGACGCGCTTGTCCAAAGTGTAGGGTGTGTTACAAAAGTACCCCCCACTGATTTGAACTAGCGGCCCTTTCGGCTCAGGGTTAGAAGAGGGATTTTGCGTGTCAGGATTTGGCAGCTGGAGGCAGTTTTCGCGTGCGTTGTAATTTCGTGATAGCAAGGCGCAGGTTATGAAGGCGCCAGTTTTGGGAGCACGATATCTGAATTTTCGAGATATAACAAGGCGCTGGTTGAATTTTAGGGACAAGCCTAACGTGTAATATTGTACGTGTACGTACCATATCAATTCACACTTCCATCATCCAAAAAGAAAACAAAAAAAATAAAACTATTCACACCACACAAAGAGAGAGTCTTGCCCCATTTTACTATAAAAATGCTATTTAAAGCTACTCATACCAACAATTTAGTGCAATTAAAGGCTATTCGGTAGTATGAATCCATGTTATGTCCAATTAAATTTTTTCGCTTGCTGTATAATGCATGTAACCTACTCATACCAACATTTTAGTGCATTCCAAATGTCTATACTACCGCTGCAATTCGAACTGAATTTGAATTCGTTTCTCTATTTCAATAAGAATCTACAATCATGATTGTTGCCAACTTCAACCATCATTCATGTATTACCTTAATAACACACCACATGATTACTATAGAGATAGATATGAACTATGTGTACTACATGAACTCGAATTCTATTTTTTGAATACACTTGATGTTGATTCGAAATAATAGTAAATTTGATGTACTAACTATATATTCATAATCTAAACCATGTTCCATACGTGTACACCGTGTTTATCACACATAGTATAGTGCCCCGCCCACTATATTATGACAAGTATTTAGACTTGAGCTGCCAAAGCCACACATTAGCCCAAATTATGATCAATGTTCTATATGTTATACGTAGTACTAGCAAGATGCTCATGCGTTCCAGAGAACATCAACATGATCAAGGGGAGGCCTAATTTGCAAATATGGAGAGGGGTGTGGGTATCTTTTTTTCAAAATTTCCATAGTTTCCTTCCTATCCGTCAGATATAAATCGGATGGCCTATATTGCAGGATGGCACCATCATCAACAACTCCGTCTTTTATAAGAGTATAGATAAAATATATTATATGTAGTATAACATGTTCATAACCACACCATGTGTATCACCGTTATATATATTCACACATGCGTTGGTTTAAAACACTATGATAAACTCTTCAAATATCCGAATTCGCTTTTTATAATGAAGTATGATCTCTATTCGTCTTTTACACCCACACAATCCTCTTATCTTTGTAGCTAGCTAGAGCTAACTTTCTCTCGTGCATGCAGACGCCCGCATCCCTCTCACCCTCCCTCAGCATTCTCTAGCTCCATCGCGCAAATTCGTCTTTTCACTTTAGGTCGTTCACCCACGGTGTGTGTAGGACCCTCCCCCAGCTCCTTTACAGCACACCTCGATCGATATGCCTCTCTAGCTAGGTGTGCCTAGCACAAACTCAAGCTTCCCCTCTTCTCTTATCACCGTCCATGCCTCACTCCCACCACTCTTTTCATCGATATCGTACTCGCACACTCCTTCCCCGTCGATATAGTATGACTCTCGCACCACCTCCTAGATGCATACCTCTCTCTCTATCCTTCTCCCCATGCCTCATTTGCTTCTAACACACACATGCATGTATACCGATCAATCTCCCAACATATACCTAGGTCGAATTTAACTATTTCCCCCCCATCGATCCACGTACCTCACAAGTTATGTCTCTCCTTTCTCTAACAAAGGACGATTGATCTTCCTATGTAGTTATGTCCGCTTACCACAGCCATATCTTCCACCCTCATCATTCGTGCATGCCTCCTGACCCGTCTCTCTCACACACGTGCACAGATAGGCAGCCATACCCTCTCTTATTGATATTGCAGGCGTGCCCTCCGATTGTCTAGCAAGCCTATCCCACCATTTGTTAGAAGCAACTCCACTACCACCCCTTCCAACACTCTAGCTCCGTCTCTCTCCCAACCTTATTCCTCTCCTACACATATGCATGGATGTCGATCGATCTCCCTTAATACATGAGGTAGATTGATCTCCCTTAATACATGAGGTAGGCCTCTCTCCTCCTCCACACATATACCAGCCATTGTACCTCTATAGTTAATTAGGACTCCCTCCCCCACCCCACCACACACCGATAGTCGAGCGCTGTAGGTAGGTATCCATGCCACAGAGACAAACCGCACCTGTCCCCTCTCTCGTTCTAGTAGGCCAGCCACTCTATATCTTTGACGTGGGCACACACAAATTTGATGGCACTCTTTATTGACCGCGCGCGCACACACACACACATCATCCCTCTCTTCGATTCTGTGGACACCTCAAGTCGATGATACCTCCACTCTCTTCTCGTGGATCGCCCCCTCTATATATATGATATATCCATGACTCTATTTCACACACATTGCATATGTTACATTTTTTGATTGACCCCCCTCCCCGAAAAAAACTCTCACGAACCCACACACTATATCTATCTACGTTTGTATCTCTCTCACACAACCCCACGTAGGTGGTGTACATATACAAGAAGAGAATAGGTGCATCGTGCACACGTACTCATGCTTCGTGCCTAGCCACACCTGCACAGGTACACGGTGGAGCTCATTTCTGTATGAAATGGCAGCCCACGTGCTAATTTGAACGCATGTAGCGGTTGTTTAGCTACGGAGGTCGTGTACCACGCGTGCACGAAACAAAGTTCGACTTGATGCGTTGGCACGTTATTTTTAAATAAAGTTATATCGCTCAATGGCACGTACACAGAATATAATACAATTTTTATGGAGAAAAAGGTAGTCCGCTCCACTATATACAATGGAGCCTCCCTTCCTGGTTTGTCTCTCTTCAGAGTATCTCACACAAGGCTGCAGTGGCCTCTCTCTCTCTCTCACTGTTGGTCACTAATCCGGCTGCATCCCGTCTGCCGTCGGAAAGGGAGGACGTTCATCGTTTCTTCATTCGACGACGTCGAGGCAGCATGTCCCGATCTGCGGTACATGCAGTTCCCTCTAACCAAGCCCCGGCGCGGTAGGGCCTACGCCACTTGCTCGCTGTCGCAGTATGGGCAGATTCTGCCCGCCGCCGCTCACCTAGTTACATCCCGACGACCTCCAGGTATCCCCTCCGGCCTTGCTCCACTACCCGTCTTCCCACGTCGCTGCATGTGGATCTTCCATAGTTCTTTGCACAAAACGTACCTCGTCCGGCGTACTTTCCATATTGCAATCTCGTCCTCTCACCGTTTTAGACAAACACAACTGTGTTGTTATCTTCCCTTAGGACAAGGAATATGCTTCTTTTTTGTCGTCGCAACTGTCATCAACAATATTTGTCTTTTTACAAATTTCAAATGGGCATATTTTACAGTGTAGATTCACTCATTTTGCTTCGTATTTGTACTCCCTCCATTCCTAAATATTTGTCTTTCTAGAGATTTCAACAAGTGACTACATACAGAGCAAAATGAGTGAATCTACACTCTAAAATATGTCGATATACATCCGTATGTAATAGTCCATTTGAATCTCTAAAAAGACAAATACTTGAGTAGTCACTCGTTGAAATCTCTAGAAAGACAAATACTCCGGAGTATATTTAAGAACGGAGGGGGTAGTGCATAGCCGCAATGGAGACTCAGACCAGTCATTGTGCCGCATTAATAGTGAATAATGAGGAGTCAAATCATAAGCCCCACCTTTCCCACTGTAAGTTGCTCGAAAGAAGCAACCATCAATACGCTCTTCTTTGAATCCGCTCATACTACTCCATCCGTCACTGTTTATAGAGCGCGCTTTAGAAAAAGAGAAAATCTCTAGGACCAAGGCGACTAGCGATCGGCCTGAAAAATAGCATTGGTAGTTATAGCACGGCGTCTATTACTAGAGGAAATAATGCGTACACACATGCATGTAGTGCTTCCACCCCGGGTACACACATGCATGCACGTACTCCACTCTGTAGTACTACATCGAGAGAAAATTGCAGTTACCACGCCCTACTTAATTGAGCATTAAAGCAAACGCATCTAAAGTCTCTCTGGTGGTGGAAATGCATTGAGAGAAATGCATCATAATGAAGCGCGCCCTGTAAACTGTGGCGGAGGGAGGAGTAGTATGAAGGTGGAAAACCAAGTACGCGTATGACCAGTCGGTCAATGCACCTCCTCTTGGCATATCACTGACACGTGGGACCGGGGTGTGAGCAAACCGATCTCAATTGATGGCAAAATGGCCAACCCACCATTCCTTGAGAGAGACGAGGAGCGAGAACACACAGACGGGCTCACACGGAGGCCAAGACATATTCGAGCATGGTTGATCGATATCATCATTACATGTTGGGCTGCCGTTTTCCGTCCTTCTCTGGAATAAATGTCTACTTTATCAGAGATTAAAAAATAAGAGTACAGAGGCTCCACCATGCGGTTCTAGTAGTAGTACTACTCGTACTACTAAACCTTGCGCTTGGCTCTTTGCCTCTTCGTGAAGTCGGACAATGATGGTACTCCGCATGTTCGGTACTACAGTGTATGCCTCTGGCAATCTAACATCAAATGAACTGATGCATGTGCACCACATGGGCGAGGGTACGTTGCATTAGTAAAAAGGTCTAAGCGAGCTTCACCTTGTCCGGCAAGCTTCTCCTCGTTCTACGAGTTGACGGGACACACCAACAAGTAGTGCTAGTCCATACTCCCTCATTTCCAGTTAATATGGCTTAATCTTTTTTGCAGGTAAATGAGAGAGCTTTATTCATATACAAATATTCTTAGGACGATCATCCAAGACACTGGTCACTAGGAAGCGAGGTACCCCGCAAAAAAAGAAGTAGGAAGCGAGGTGTTTCATCAAGCCAGCTCTCGGCCACATTCAAAGTGCAGCAAGCACGGTTCGCACAAAGATGCACCGCAAGGTTTGCTGACCTGTTTACATGCTGAATAACAAAAAAGAGGAAATATTACCGAGCGCTCCTGTTTGTAACAGGATATGAGCCAGAATTAAGCGAGAATTGTGGCGAGTGTTCCATGCAATCAACTTCCATTATCACATGCGAGAACCCTCGAAGAGAACCAAATGTGTTGAAGATTGCTTTATCACATTTTAAAAATATAATAAGAGTGCAGACGCTCCTCCATCGGATTCCTAGTACTACCTCTATAGACTATAATAGTAGTAGTACTAGTACTAGTAAACTTTGCGCTTGGCTATTCGCCTCTTCGGGAAGTGCAACAATAATAGCACTAGTAGTATAGTGTATGCTTCTGGCAATCTGACACCGAATTAACTGTTGCACGTCCACCGCCTGAGCGAAGGACAGCTTGCATTAGTCAAAAGTTTCTCCTTGTCCTGCGAGCCACCGCGCGCAAGCTTCTCCCGTCCTGCAAGCTTCTCCTTGTTCGGCAAGTTGACGGGACACAACAAAGTAATGCTAGTCCATACTGCCTCCTCTCCGGTTAATATGGCTTAATTTCAAACGAGATAAATACACTGTCTGTCACTGTATATTTGTAAAAATATAGTCAGTGGACTTCATAATACGCTCATTGTGCTCATTATATACATTTTCTGGTGTTTATACGGTCACTAGCTCACCCTGGCCGAGTATGTGTGTGCATGCACGTGTAGGTTGAGCACTTGAGCGTGACCATGTGTGCTCCGTCGTGTGCTCGGACATGCATGCATTAGGGCGTCACGCGCGTTTTTGCGTCCATGTGTACATGTGACTGTTGCATACACGTAGGGGGAGTACATGTAGGGGCCACTAAAGGAGCAGTCACGTACGCAATATAAAATGGTTGATATGGAGAGAAAAAGGAAACCACTATATATAGAGTAGCAGGAGCCTAATCTACAAGCCTGCTTGCTTGGGTTGTTGTCTCCACAAGCATAGAACGACAGTGGCCACACCGCTGGTCACATATCCGGCCTGATCCCGCAGCTGGGGGAAGGGAACAATGTTCTGCGTAGACGCTGTCGACGTCGGCGAGGGAGAAAATCCACAGTTGGTGCATCCCAATCAGGGGTCACCACGGTATGGGCCGATGCCGCGTCCCAACCGCCCTTCTAGCTACAGCCCGACGTCCGTTTCGAAAATATTAGTGCATGTCAACAAAAATTATGTTCCGTTTTGAAAAAAAGCATATAAGCTGTTACTTCTTACCCAAAGGATCTTTATATCCAATAGACACAAAATATCCATTTGACTGTTCGAAATTACTTTCACTGCTGATCTGATGTCGAGGTAATTGCTGCATCGCCACCAAAACCCACCATCTCTTAAGCTAAAGTAGACCGCGCTAACCCCTATATTAGCATATTACTAAGATAAACAGAAGGCACTGTAGAATCATTTAGGATGTGAGCTTGTCAATCTGAATGTGGAGGGACACCAGCTTAGCCCCGGCCAGCAGCTTGGGCGGAACTGTGAAGAAGGTCAGCTCCTGCACGGTGACGTCACCGGGATCCCTGCTGCTTGTCACCTCCATTTCCACCTTGACGGCGTCGGTCCTGCCTTTGGGCTCCCCGGTAGGCCATTCGCCCACAGCTTGGCCATGTAGTGCAGCAGTGGGGACGCCCCCACTCTGATGCAAACGACCGACACGGCGATAGGTGCGCCGATGTCGAGCACGCCGCCGACCAAGAAAAACGCGTGGCTGTCCTCCTCCGCAAATAGCAAGAGCCGTGGCTCCGACAGTGGCACTTGCAGCTGGACTTGACGTACTGGATTCTGTGCACGGGCATGGGATGCACGGTGCTGATGTGGTGGGAGAGCACCGGCAGCGGGCCTTCGTAGCCGCAGACGGGCATGGGGCATTTGCAGGGCGCGAGCGGACACACGCTCTGCTGATCGGCGAGCTTGTGGTAAGTGACGTAGAGCACACAGCCTTCGTGCGGGCACTCCATGCTCACCGAAGAGAGGACAGCGTCCACCGCCGTGTTCCGCACGTGGAAGCCACTGCCGCGCTCGCACTTCTGGCACTGCCGCTGGTTCCCGAGGCGCTCGACGCGGCAGTCCGCGCAAGCCAGGTGCCCCCCTTGCATTGCACAAATCAATCAAACAACACATCAATCAAGAAACCTGCACCTTGCTTGATCAGCCGAATGGACGAGATGTATTCGAACCTCATACACTGGAGGCTTCAAGGGGCGGAGGCACAAGGGGTAGTGGAGCAAGGTGAGGTCCATCGAGACCATAGAGAGCTCGATTGCCGGGTCATGTTCCATCTACATGATCTCGCCCTCCTCGTGCACAACCATCTCTCGCTTTATTAGGACCGGGGCATTACAAAGCTTTACCATCACATATTCATACTACTTCAAGGTGCATTAAATCAACACATGCAAGTGTCAAAAGGAGAGTCACGACATGCATGCATGCGTTGCAATTAATGCATCAGTAAACGCAAATTATTGAAATATATCGAGTGCGGTGCTTTGATGTGTTGCGTCAACTCGTACAAGACCGAGAAGTTTGATTACTACAACGCCCTCTCGCCTTAACCGCACATGTCTTTGGCTGCATGACAGGTGGGCTACCGACCTGTTGGGCCCACCTATCATGGACGCAAAGGCAGGAGCAGTAAGTCAATGAAGCTGCGTCCCTCCCTCGCCCATGAGCGTGGTGGCTGGCAGGACTAGGAGAAGCTTTCGTTTGCTACACGCTCTCCCTCCCGTACGCGGTGGACATGCAGCAGTTCAATCAGTGTTAGATGGCCAGAAGCATACTGTGGTACTCCTCCACTGCAGTAGTACTCCATCATTGGCCCTGTTTGAATCCACGGGTTAGAGTTAGTTTGGGTTAGTTTGGACTCAACTAACCCAAAAATATCCAAACAGGAGGGTTAGTTTGGGTTAGATGCATCTAACTCATCCAAAAAATCTAACCCACCCAAGAGGTGCTTATTTGGGTTAATTCTTCTTAGGACCACTAAAAACACCTTTTTCTCTCACTCTTCCCGAGGCAGATCCCTCCTCACTTCCTCGAAGCTTCTTGTCCTCTCCCTCCCTCCCTCTCCCACCGCCCGTGAAGGCGCCTCGCCGTATCCGCGCTCCATCTAACCCTGCTATCCAAACACCTTTTTGGTTAGAGTTAGTTCTAGGTTAGTTCTGGGTTAGAATCTAACTCTAACCTCTAACTGAGTTAGAGTATCCAAACAGGGCCATTGTTCGACTTCCCGAAGAGGTGAAGAGCCAAGCGCAGCCCGGACGCTCGTGTGGCAGTTTCATGTGTAGAGTAGTCTAGGATAGCGTGTACCGTGCCTGTAAGCTTAAGGGCCCATTTGGTTCCAAATAGGTCACCAACTTATAAGTCGAAAAGTGAAAAAGTGACTTATTTTGCCAAATAGACCCAACTTATAAGTCACCCCCTTTTGCGTGGGTCCCATCACCTTTACATAAAAAACAAGGTGAGAAGGTGTGGTCAGGTGACTTATAAGTCAGCAACCAAACAGGCATGACTTATAAGTCACTTGTTTTAAGTCACCTGACTTATAAGTCAGGTGACTTATTGGAACCAAACAGGCCCTAAAATCGTTGGGGTTGGCTCCATGCTATATTTTTTGGTTAAAATAATCTTCTGGCCCTACCTGTGATCCTGGTGATTCTAGTTTGCACGCTCATCTGGTCAAGACAGGAATATATATTTTAATTTGCGGTGGGGTAGATGTCAGAGGTTGCAGCAAATGGAGTATTGTACACTGCGGGTCTTTCAGCCAAGTTTAGAGGCAACCATGTGGGGACAGTGCTATGATGTGTCGCGTCAACTCGTACAACGAGGAGAAGCTTGATTTTACTACTATTACATGCCTTCTCCCTTGCCCATGCGTGCGGTGGCTCGCAGACGAGGACAAGTTTTTGCTTATCCGTCCCGCTCGCGGTGGACGAACATGCAACAGTGGATTCGAACATGCAGTAGTGGATTCGATACTATAGAAGCAGTAGTAGTAACATCATTGTTCGTCTTCTCGAAGAGGCGAAGAGCCAAGTGCAACCCTAATGTGGCAGTTGCGAACCTTGGAGCACGCATATAGCCAGACTCTTGCATGAGGCAAAATTGCTATGTGAGCCCACTATTGTAGTACTACTTGCTAGTATAGCCCTATAAACTAGAAAGGAGTGTTTGCCTTTCTAGAGATTTCAACAAGTAACTAGACTACGCCGAGACGGAGTACATATGGAGCAAAATGAGTGAATCTACACCGTAAATAAATACGTAGTTCTCTCGTTTTCCTCTCGGCCTTGCTCGTGGTGCACAATATTGAGTATACTAGTACTATCATCTTGAAATTTATGAAGTCGCCATAGGCACCTCGTTGTCGATGGGAACGTCTCCTGACACACGATAGACGCGAGCGGCAGTCGCCTCGCCTCCATAGGTGCTTGAATACCAAGGAGGGAGAGGGTAGCAGTTCCCGAGACGTTGAACGGTCAATGATGCATCCTCAAATTACTCTACATGCAGAGGGAATTAATTGGAGAAGCAGAATAGAGCTAGCATGATGTGAATGCAACAGAGTTTGGATTCTCATATAAAGGCGCCCACCACTCCAATCCATCTACTCCTTAGTCTCTGCGCAACACTGCTCACTCCAATCCAAGACCAAGTGACCAGGAGCCAGAAGCACCTATGGAGGCGATGATCGCGAGCGGCAGTCGGCTATGCCAAATCATCCAAGGCGCCCGCCTGCGGCCCCGCACCGCGCAACGTTTCCAGACGGTGCTGGCGACCACTGGCGTCGTAGCCCTCGCCGACGCCGGCTTTGCCTCTCGCATGGACGGCATGGTGGTCAACTCCATCCACAAGTTTGCTGCCGTCGAAAGGCATGTAGCGAAAGCTCCTACTAGTCCTGCCAGCCACCACGCTCACGCGCAAGGGAGGGACGCAGCTTCATTGACTTACTGCTCATGCCTTTGCGTCTATGACAGGTGGGCCCAACAGGTGGTTGCCCACCTGTCATGCAGCCAAAGGCAGGTGCAGTTAAGGCACTGGAGCTCAGTCCGCGAGGGAGAGGGCGTTGTAGTAATCAAACTTCTCGGTCTTGTACGAGTTGACGCGACACATCAAAGCACTGCACTCGATATAAGTCTTTTTACACATTTCAAATGGACTACTACATACGGATGTATGTAGACATATTTTGCTTCGTATGTAGTCACTTGTTGCAATCTCTAAAAAGACATATATTTGGAAACGGAGGGAGTACAACGCATGCATGCATGTCGTGACTTCCCTTTTGATACTTGCATGTGTTGATTTGATGCACCTTGCCAAATTTTGACTATAAATTTAACTAACCAAATTTTCATGCATGTCACAAAAAATAGGGCTGTTTGGATTGTGACTATGTTTGTCTTATGTTGCCACATTATTTTTCCCACACTTGCCACACTTGCCTAACTTGAGTTGCTCAAATTGTTAGACACACTTTGGCTTGCCTAAGGGAATCTTGCCACTCTTTTTGTGTCTATGACATGTGGGGTTCACTGCTAATAAAAAAATATTGTCTTAGGTGTGGCTAATAAAAAAGTCTTGTATTTAGGAACGGAGGGAGTAGAAAATATAAATAATAATTCATGTTGGGGCAACCCACGTTTCCGACAATTTTAGCCATGGGCTTGTTCACAATTTTTACGAGGGGGTGGTTGTTCATTTAATGGAGGGACTTGTACCAGACTTGACTGATACAAAGTGTGACCTTGCACACCGTAACACCACTTGGAACAAAAGGGTAGCTATCTCAAAAAACAATCAACAACTAAAAAAACGACGACCTCGCATGTAGTACACAATTTTAGATGGAGTGAAAAAGGAAAACTACCCCACTACGTATATATAGGTCGGAGCCTCCACGCTTGCTTGCTAGGGTTGCTCTATTAACACACTCTCATCCTCTTTAGATCTAAACAAGATAGGGGTGGTAACACTGTCTTTCTCCCTTCAAAAAACACTGTCTTTCTATCCTCACCGCTGGTTACAGATCCGGACGTATCCCCCTCCACCGGTGAAGGGGAGGAGGGGCAGCGTTTAGTCTGTCGTCGACTGCGAGGGAGGAGACCTACTGCCGGCTGCACCGTTATCTCTGGCCGAGCGCCGATGCGAGAGGTCATCCGATCCCTTCGTCGTTGCCCTAGTGTGGGCGGATCCGGCCTCCCGCCGCCCACCTATCCACATCCCGACGACCTTCAGGTATATCTTCCTTCAAAACCGACTTAGCTCTACTTCCCCAGCTCGTTACTTCACTGGATGTGCATCATTTTCTACCTCTCAGCCCCTCTTGATTGGATGGTCCAACGTCACCTATTTTATTCTTCTATAGTTAGAGGTAAAGCTACTTCATGGAGTCGAATCTTGTACTTGGTTCAAACAAGAAATAAAGTGGGGGTGGGGGAATTTAGTATGTAGTACATCGGACTTGGTACAAACAAGAAGGAAAGGGGGTGAAAGTAGTACAGACTGGTCATCCAACCGGTCTCTTGGTCGAAATGGGAAATATAGTGGTAACGCTGTACACAGTGGTATGACCAGGACTAGATTTGCTATCCACACATAGGAGTAGGTGTCTAGAGTGAACAAAAATGGGACCAACCCAGATATGTTTCTTGGATGTTTGTTTCTCGGGGCAACAAACTATGAATCACCACTTTATACCCCTGTTTAGGTACATGGTGCTGGACTGCCAGTGCACCCACTGTCCCATGACCTTATACCAAATATTTAGTTGTTCTTAATCTAATGCCCCTGGTAAAAATAAAGCCATGCCACTGTTATAAGCCATGACAAGTTGAGCCAAATGTTTTTGCCTGTAATTGTTTGAGACTCTGACTGTTTCCTCTGTAGCTTTTTGTGCAAACAGGGATATCCATTTCACCTGGTTGCTGTTGTGACCTTTTGGTGCACCACACAAAACTCTTCTTAAAAGAAGTGACTTTTGTGCTGTTTAACTGGAATGTCAGAATGGAACAATTGGTTCATTTCGGTGGAACTGCACAAAGGGAGATCTGTGTTCCAATCCTCATCATCCATATTGGCACCATAACCTTCCTTTAGGTAAGAATGATATTTAATGCATGTGTTCATCTCTATTTTGCTATTGCCATGAGAAAATAATGCTATTTTTTACTAGTACACTTGTACTCCCTCACTGACAAACCCAAATCTAAAATAGAAGGCCAATCATGTACTTGGTTTCACCAACTGGTGAGGAGACTGAGAAACAGAGCATGAAGAGGAAGAAGAAGAAGAGTAAACAGTGCCCAGGCGATCTTGCTGAAGCCAGAGGCCTCAGTCGAGGCACTCAAGGGCTCCGGCAACGACTACCTTACATGTGAGACGATCCTCCAGGGAGCCCTTCCACTTCTGTTGTCTCACTTAATTAATTAGGAGTACTTAAGTACCACTAATTTATTGCTGCCTAATTTTCCTGTCGGAGTTAAACAAATCTTTAGTAGCACACTATGTTGAATCATGTACGTGTGTATGTTTGTCTATGAGGTGAATCATGTGGTGGAGCAGGGAGGGAATGCTAACTTTACCCATTAAGATAATAAGGGTGCTTCTATTTGTTAGTGTATGTTTCATCAACTAGTCCCACTATTATAGTAATCTCACTCTCTCAATATATGTGCCAACAGGGATGCTCGATTTTGGTGGAACTGCACAAAAACTTTGGGTGCTTCATTGCCTTGACAGCTTCCTTCCTTTCCTATTAGTCGCTAATCTCGGCTTGCATTCTTCCTTTGTTGTCAGTCCCTTGGCTTATCTCGGCTTCTAGTCAAAGGAAATAGTAATTGGTATGCTACCTCACACAGGTTGGTACTGGTCTTTATCCTGATTATTGTGCTTGTCATATGTATTGGTAATTTGGTATTGTGCTATTGCTTGCTGATTTCATAAAGGAGTAACTTGGAGCCTGAACTCGCAGGCAAATCATTACATCGGGTGATTTCCATAGAACTACACAAAAAATATCAGATGGACATGTACTTATGCTGCAGCTATGTACTCCAAAGTTCACTCAGACAAGCATCGATGTTGACAAGAAGAAGTTCCTATATTCATTCGAGTCTCAACCGGCGTCAACCAATTGTCAAACTCCAAGTATTAGGAGAGTGAACGCCAAAAATATTGCTTGGCGCATAGCCCAGAAAAACGCAGTCCAGTCTTTGGTCCCAACTTGTGCCTTTTGGTTATTTGCACATATGGTAGCGAACTGTATGGCATGGAGTCTAAAGATTCCATACAAGTTGGTTGACGCGTATATTCATCTGGCACTTAATCAGTCTGCACGCCAGGGATGCTCCTTTTCAGTTGAACCGCACAAAAAATTTGGGTGGTTCATTTTCTCAACCGCCTCCTTTCTCATTTGCAATGTAGAATTTTGGCGAGATACAGGACCAAGATGAGCCAGTAAACTAGTTGGATGAAAGTGGTGGCCAAGTTGCTCAAACCTCCGTCGACACGAGGCCACTATTTGAGGATAAACCTACAAGCAAAGTTCAGATTATCTGTGCTGCCTCTTATGCACTGGAAAGTTTACTCATAGAAGCATCAATTTTAGCAAGAAGTACCTCCGACTAAATACAATTTACCAGTCTGCAATGTAGAATTTTGGCGAGCTACAGGACCAAGATGAGCCAGTAAACTAGTTGGATGAAAGTAGTGGCCAATTTGCTCAAACCTCCCTCGGCACGAGGCCACTATTTGAGGATAAACCTACAAGCAAAGTTCAGATTGTCTGTGCTGCCTCTTATGTAGTCGAAAGTTTACTCGTACAAGCATTAATTTTAGCAAGAAGTACCTCCGACTGAACACCATTTACCAGTCTATAGCTTAGGTAATTAAAGTTTGTCCATGGATCATATTGGCTGTGATCTCAATCATTTGGATGCATAAATATACTGAACATGTGTATATCTGAATCTTTTTGTGAATTATCTATGAATATTGTTGTGTGATCTATCAATCATTTGGATCCATAGACATGCTGAACTTGTGTATATATGAATCTTTTGAGTTGTCGATAGTGACTGTTGGCTATGAATATGAACGTGTCTTGTGAACCTGAGTATGATACAAATGTTTACCTTTTCTGTTGTGCTTGTGTGTGAACTTGTTAGTATGCCTACTGTGGGGTATGTGACGTGTGGGTGTCAACGACACACCTTCTTCTCGAGAAGAATTGCACCTGCTTTTTTAGGGTAGCAATGGCGCATCAGCTCTTTTTAATATTTTTGCTCTGTATTGCCCCCTCCCCCGCTCAACCCCTGCCGTAATGTTTTCGGCCTCAAAACAAACATAGTAATGCGTTGTTTTGGGGGCTTGATGAAAAATCGAGTGCTGGTTTCTGTAGGTTGGCCCGCCCAGCAAATGGGTTGCTGGTCCACCACGGACTAGGAGGCTAAAAATACAAGTTGTATGGTGCAGAGGCAAGTAAAAAACGCCATCGAGAGCCATCCATTGGAGAAAAAATATATCTCCTGATGTGCTTCTTCAGTCATGCCGCCGGCCCCCTCTATAATCCAGTTCGCTCGGGGATCTGGTATCATTTTTTTCCAGAGGCCGAACAAGTATCAGCTAGGCCTAGGTTTTGTATTTTAACATGCGTAGCCCATGACATATGTGTGACAGTGGTTTCAACTTATTTTTTGATGTCCATACCGGCCTATGGGCTTTTTCTTAAAGATCAGAAGCCCAATGTATTTTTTAACCACATTATATATATTTATATTATGACTATTATCGTATATTTTATAGAGACTTATATATACATTATGAAAACATCCCACGTGTTATTAATTTATGAAAGTAAATGTTTAACAGAAGTTGTCAAGGAAAATCCTGGTTGTTTTTGACTCACAGGCAAGGAAAATCCTTGTGATTGCGTACAAAAGCTTGCGAAGATTTTAAGGACCAATGTAATAATAACGCGCTCATTTTTATTTTGAGTAATAACTCGCTAATTTTTTAATTATGTATATAAAAAATGTGCCTCTCCGATTTATTTTTGATATTAATTGCTCCTTCTAACATAACATTATATATATAACGAGCCCAGCTAATTCGTGTATTTGAAGGAAGTGCAAATGGGCTGGGATTTCTTAGATAATATAAATGGGCCGCATTGATGTGGAATTATTTGTTCACCCAGCCCGGCAAATGGACTGTACATTAGAGAAAACATGGGTTAAATATATGCCATATTTTTGCAGGATGACATGTGGGCCAATAGGTCGAAGCCTACACAGGGCATTGTCAACTTGGTCGGCATGCACCTTCAGTCTCTCGTATTCTTCCTCCAGCGTTGCCGGGACCGCCTGGTCCTACCTCTGGCGGCTAGCGGCTCTGCTTAGCACGCATCGCTACGAAGCGCTACCCCACCGCCGGCCAGGCTATCCCTCCACCCTCCACACCTCCTGTTATTCTCCACCGACTGTAGCCCCACGCTGCACCAGAACCAGTTATAACCCTTCTCCTCCACTCAATCTGCGAATCCACTGCCACGTCTTCCCATCTCCGAGTCGTTCCCATCCGCGGCCTCGCTGTCGTCCACTGCCTCGCTGCGCTCGGTGCGGCATGGTCAACAAACGTGAGTCATCGGAAGAGCACTGTACGTGGAGAGCCTGATGGCTGGAACCCACGAGGTCCATGGTCGCACGCAAGGAAAGTTCCTCCTTATTAAGTTGAAAAAATGTTTCCTCCACCTCACAGCTGGGACCCACCGGCTGTATCTTTGCACGGAAGGAAGTGCCTCCTTGTTATGCAAAAAAAATTATTCCTCCCATTGACAGCTGGGACCCGTCAGATTTGGTGGCTGACTTGTGGGCCTACTAAGCGGATGTGTACGCAGGGCTTTGTCAACTTAATCAACAAATGATTCTAGCAGCTGGACCGTTGGATGTTAATCCAACAGACGTGCTCCTTCTTCAACCTCTATTCTTTCTCATGTCTCCCGTGGGTGGCACCGCGGCTGTGCTACAGCGCAACCGAACCAGTCAAGTTTCCCACCCCTCTCCATCTGCGACTCCACTGCCCCATCTTCCCCATCTCATGGTCATTACAGTCTGGGGCCTCACTTTCGTCCACCAGCCTTCGGTGCGCTCGGCACGATGTGGTCAACATGGTCAACAACCGAGAGTCATCGGAACATGACTGTACGTGAGAGGCTGATAGTGGGGACGCACCATGCCCATGGACGCATGCATGCAACGGAATGCACGTGGTCAACGTGGTCAAGGAACGACTTCCATTAGATGTGTACTGTACGTGGAGAGGCTGACAGCTGGGTCCACAACCGGAGCAAGGAAGTTTCTCCTTATTACACAGAAAATAATGATCCATCCACCTAACAGCAGGGACCCACCAGATGGGCCACCGTATTTTGCAAAAAAAACGTTTCCCCCCTGACTATTGGGACCCACCGGACGGGTCACCATATTTCGCGAAAAAACGTTCCCCCCGCTATCAGCTCGGACCCACCGGAAGTGCCTCCTTATTACGCACCAAAAAATGAATACTCCCCCTGCTAGTTGGGACCCACCTTGGTGGGTGGCTGACTTGTGAGCCTACTAAGTTGACGGGGACGGAGTGCTTTGTCAACTTAGTCAATATGAACGATTCTAGCTCCAGTGACCGTACGATGTCCATCCAACAGCCGTAGTGCTTCTTCAACCTCTGGTCTTCTTGCTCCAGCCGCCCAAAGCAGTGCCGGTCATGCCGCATGCTCCTGCCTCCCGTGGCCAGCTGTGCTGCTGCAGAGACTTCACCGCCCCTACTATTCCCACCGCTGGCCAGGCCCTGCGGCGACGGAAGCCTCACACCGCGGCCGAACCAGTGAACCCTCGTACTCCTCTCCGCGCGGGCTTCCACTGCTGCGTCTTCCCCGGATCCGCGTCGTCCCCTTCCTAGGCCTCGCCGTCGTCCACCGCCCTGGTGCTCTCGGCACGGTGTGGTCAACGTGGTCAAGGAACGACTTCCATTGAAAGAGTACTGTACGTGGAGAGGCTGACAGCTGGGTCCACGACCGCAGCAAGGAAGTGCCTCCTTATTACGCGTAAAATAATCATTCCTCCACCTGACAGCGGGGAGCCACCGGACGGGCCACCATATTTCGCAAAAAAAACGTTTCCCCTTGACTGTTGGGACCCACCAGCTACATCTTCGCACGCAAGGAAGTGCTTCCGGAAAAAAACGATTCACCCCCCTGACTGTTGGGACCCACCAGCTACATCTTCGCACGCAAGGAAGTGCGTCCGGGCAAAAAAAAACGATTCGCCCCCCTGACTGCTGGGACCCACCAGCTACATCTTCGCATGCAAGGAAGTGCCTGACAATCGGGATCCACCTGGTCGAAGCGTACGTAGCGTTGTCATTCTGGTCGCGACCGTGTGTGTACATACTGGTCGATGTAGAGGCGCGCACGTGTCGTAGTAGAGGCACGCATGTAGCATGTACACGTACATACAGCGGCCAGGGTGCAAGAAAGTAAATACGGCCACGTACGTACATACGGCAGGGTCTCGAACGCCTACTCGCGCGTACGTACGGCTAGGGCTCGTGTACATGGCTGGGTAGGAAAGGAAAAACAACGTCGTCGTCGTGTTCATGGGCAGCCAACTGTCTGGGTCGGAACAGAATGCGTCATCGTGTTCATCGGGACGGCTTGGATGGAACAGCCGATGGAAACGAGGCCTGGCGTGCCGCAGAATAGAGGAAACGGCCTTGTGTTCGACCAGCCACGTTCGAAACGGGATCCTGTTCATCGGGAGGGGTCTGGCGTACTGCAAAACAGAGGAAACAGACCTCCTACAGTAGAAACGGGGGTTCTATTGATCGGGAGGGGTGTGGTGTACCACAAAACGGAGGAAACGGACTTGTGTTGGAGCGCTATGGTCGAAACAGGGGTCCTGTTCATCGGGAGGGGTGTGGCGTACCGCAAAATGGGACTCCACGGGATATTTTTCATCTCCACCATCGACCCCCTCCATCCTCCACGGGCTACTGTTCATCCACCGTCGACCTCCTCTAGCCTCCACCTGTGACTATTCATCCACGGGCTCCTGTTCATCCAGCCTCCACCGCGCGCTACTCCACCGGCTACTGTTCAACCAGCCCTCTCCACGGGCTACTGTTCAACAACCCCTCCAGGGGCTACTGTTCATCCAGCCCTCCACCGTCTATTGTTCATCCTGCCCTCCACGGGGTGGTCCTGTTCATCCTACCCTCCATGGGGTACTATTCATCCAGCCCCAACGGGCTCGATCGATCGGGGTCCTGTTCATCCAGAGGCAACACCACGGGGTCCTATTCATCCACCCCCACCGGGAACTGTTCATCCAACCCCCCAGCAATGCTCACTGTTCATCCAGAGGCAGCATCGATCGGCTTTAGTTAGCAGCAGTAGCGAAGGAATAGCTTGATCGGGTTCAGTTAACAGCCATCGATCGATCGCTCGGGTTCAGTAACGCTTAGCCTGCAGTGCAATCGCTCGGGTTCAGTTAGAGCCCAACGCCTCACACCCACGCATGTGCATGTACGCGAGAAACGCACATCGCTCGGCCCCGACCAGCCACTGTAATCGGGAACACCCCAATATTTTCCTCGCCCTCGCTTCTACCACGGTTTTTTCCGTCATGGACGGCCCAAAGAATGTCATGTAGCCGCGTCTCTGGCCCGCCGAGGACAAAAAGCCCATTTTCTGTCATGATTTTTTGTCATAGAAGTAGGACCCCACCACATCTATGATGATACCGGCTTTGGTCACAATTATCGTCATAGAAATATCATAAGTATGACAGAAAAAAAATTTGTTCGGCCCAAAATGTCACGGCTGTGTCTTTTTTGTAGTGTTAGAGAAATCGGATGGTATGTTGTGCCCACGCCGGAGCCTGGGGCTCGACGGCAAGGACTAAAGGCACTTCCTCTGCCATGGGAGCAGTTGTCTCTACAGCCAGGACTTGACGCCCCGCCGGAGTTGGTTGCCCCATGGCTGGCTCAGTGTCCACGGCAACATCCTTGTCGGCGGCTCCTGGGAGCTCGGTGGGAAGTACTTGCCGGGGCCTGATTTCCTTTGCTTGTTCTGCTCTGTTGATGGTTCAACAGATGGTTGAGCCATCCGAAGCACAAAAGTACCTGGTTCCATAGGTAGTTTGAAGGCGGCGCATTTCGATAGGTAGTCGGCGATGTTGTTCTGCACTCGGGGAACATGCTCCGTTTGTATACCTGCAAAGCGCTCCTCCAGCTTCCTCACCTCATCTACGTAGGCCTCCATCAACGAGCTTTGATAATCTTTGTTGACTTGCCTGACAACGAGCTGTGAATCACCCCTAACTATGATCTTCTTGATCCCGAGGTCTGTTGCGATCCTGAGACCGGCCAACAATCCCTCGTATTCAGCACTGTTGTTCGTGGACATCTCCCTGGGAAAGTGCATCTAGATTACATACTTTAGGTGCTCTACGGTGGGTGCGACGAGTAGCACACCAGCACCGGCGCCTTGCAGCGAGAAAGCCCCATCAAAGTACATAATACAGTTGCGACTTGCCTCCTTGCCGGGGAGGGTGGTCTCCTGGATCTCTTCGTCGGGCTTTGAGGTCCACTCGGCGATGAACTCTGCCAAAACTCTGCTCTGGATTGTCGAAGTACTTTCAAACTTCAAACCAAAGCTCGACAATTCCACGGCCCACTCCACAATCCCCCCGGTTGCATTTGGGTTATGCAATATCCGTTGCAATGGGAGGCGTGTGACGACGGTGATCTCGTGTGGTTGGAAGTAATGACGCAGCTTCCTCGAGGCCATAAGGAGGCCGAAGAGCAATTTCTGCACACCGGAGTGCCTTGATCTAGCCCCCTGCAAGAGGGAGCTGACAAAGTAAACCGGGTGCCGCATCATTTTCTTCTTCTGCTGCACTTCGTTTGGTTGCGCAGGCCCTGTCCTACCAACATCAGACTCTGCCGGGGGCCTTGCCTTGTCGGCACCAGGCCCTGTCGGCGGGAGCTCTGGCTTGCCATCTGCCAGTCCTGCCATTGCCACTGCCTCTTTGTTGACCCTCCCTTCGCGCCACTAGTGCGACACTGACCACTTGATTCGTTGCCGCCAGATATAGCAACAACGGCTCTTGTGGTTTGGGCGCAACCAGTATCAGTGTAGAGGAGAGGTATTTCTTTAAATCCTGTAGCACTGCTTCGGCCTCTGGGGTCCATTCCATTGGGCCCACCTTTTTCAAAATTTTGAAAAAGGGAAGGGTGCGCTCAACAGACTTGGAGATGAACCTCCTCATGGCGGCAATGCAGCCAGTGAGCCGACGCACATCCTTGATCCGCTTGGGCGCCTCAATCTGTTCAGTAGCCTTGATCTTGTCTGGGTTTGCCTCGATCCCATGCCATGTCACAAAGAACCCGAGAAGTTTGCTGGACGGAACACCGAAAACACACTTCTCAGGGTTCAACTTGAGGTTGATCTTGCACAGATTTGCAAACGTCTCTTCCAAATCTTGTACAAGTGTCACCCTGTCCTTGGTTTTGACCACTATGTCATCCATATAAGCTTCCACATTTCTATGTAGTTGGGGCTCAAAACCAATCTGTACTGCCCTAGCAAACATCGAGCCATCACTCTTCAACCCGAAAGGCATCCGTAAAAAGCAATACGTGCCACATGGGGTGATGAACGCTGTCTTCTCTTTGTCTTCTCTTGTCATGAAGATCTGGGGGTACCCCGAGTAGGCGTCAAGGAATGATAACAGATCACACCCGGCTGTGGATTCAACAATCTGATCAATGCGCGGCAACGGGAAAGGGTCCTTGGGACAAGCCTTATTGATATCTGTGTAATCAATACACAGCCTCCACTTCCCATTTGCCTTGCGCACCACCACCGGATTGGCCAACCACGTCGGATGGAGTACTCCTCTCACCAAGCCTGCTGCTTCCAACTTCCTGGTCTCCTCCGTAATGAACTCCTGTCATTCCAAAGCTTGCTTCCTGACCTTCTGCTTGACGGGTCGCGCATGAGGACAGACAACAAGATGGTGCTCAATCACCTCCCTGGGAACGTCGTGGATGTCGGATTCTTGCCATGCAAACACGTCGACATTCGCCCATAGGAAGGTGACGAGCGCGCTTGCCTATTTGCTGTCTAGGGTGGAGCTTATGGTGAAATCCCCTCCCGTGCCATCCTCCTCGATGGACACCCTCTTGGTCTCTGGTAGCACAGCTCTGGATTTCTTACTCTTGCCGGTGGAGCTCTCTGGCACGTCCTCGATGGGAGCACAACACTCCGAATAGGTGTGCTTGCCGAAGTGGGTGCGAGAGGTCTTGCTGGTCTTCTTTCCTGTCGGGACTCCAGCGGCAGGAGGGAGTGCCTTGGCGGCAGTAGCTGCAACTGCTTCCCGGTAGAGTTGGTCGGCGCAGATCAGCGCATCTTTCTTGTCGGAGGGGACGGTGATGATGGTCATCGGCCCAGGCATCTTCAGTGTGTTGTAGGCGTAATGCGATGCTGCCATGAACTTGGCTAGTGTTAGGCGACCGAGCATCCTGTTGTAGGGCAAGGGGATCTCGGCTACATCAAAAACAATCCTCTCCGTCATGTAGTTTAACTCTCCTCCAAACGTGACGGGCAGCGTGACCTTACCCTTCGGCTGACTCCTCCCCGGGTTGACCCCTTGAAACGTGCCCGTATCTTTGAGGTCTCCATCAGGGATCTGCAGCCTTTTGATGACAACGGGCAAGATCAAGTTTAGACCGGCCCCACTGTCAACTAGCATCTTTGTCACCTTGAGGTTGCATATCATTGGCGAGACCAACAACGGCAAACACCTAACCACAGTTGTGTGATCAGGGTGGTCCTTGGTGTAAAAAATGATAGGCGTGCTGGACCACTTCAGTGGCTTCTGAGCATCGAGTGATGGTTCCGCTATTGTGATCTCACACACCCACTGCTTGAGCTGGCGGTGAGAAGTGTGCAGCGAGGCGCCACCGTCAGCGCACATGGCCTCCGTAGCCTTCTAGAACTCATGCTCGCCGGACTCATCATCTTCATCATGATCATCATCTCCTTGCTTCTTGTCGCGGCCCCGAGCGGGCCTCTCTTGCTGGTTATCCTTTCCGCGGCGACCCCCTTGGCCGCCACGCTTCTTGCCAGATCCCTCGGCACCATCCTAGCCCTTCTCCTTGTCCCGCCTCTCGTACTCAGCTTTTTTGCTTCTCAGCAATTAGCTTGACTTGCCGGCAGGTCTGGAGGTCGTGGCCCTTGGTGCGGTGGATCTTGCAATATTGCTTGTCGGAGCCTCCTAGCTTGTCGGCAGTCGCTAAGGCCCGGCAAGCGGCGCACCCGACAATTTCCTTGCCAAGGTCGTTTGCCTTGGCCTTCTTGGCAGCGCCGGTATCCTCGGATCCCTCGACGGCAAGCACGGTCTTGCCCTTGCGCTTCCTGTTGCGGCGCCGACCCTTCTTCATCGGGGCGGATGCGTCTTCGTCTATGGAGTCGGTTTGCCACGCCGGCGTCCTCGACGGGGTACTTCTTCCCCTCTTCAGCCTGAGCGCACCTATCGGCCAGAACATAAAGTTCGGCCACATCTTTGACCTTGTTCATCGCTAGCTCTTCACACATATTGCAGTTGCACACATTCTGATAGAATGCGCTGATTACAGCGGTGGGATGAACATTTGGGATGTTGTATTACACCCGGCTGAACCTCTGTATGTACTTGCGCAGGGTTTCACCTTCCTTCAGGGGGATGATATGCAAATCGCTTGCCTGGCCATGAGCTTGGTGGCCTCCGGTAAAGGCGCCAACGAACTCATGGCACAAGTCCGACCAAGAAGAAATGGAATCCGCCGGCAAGTGCATCAACCATGACATGACATTGGGTTAGAGTGCCAACGGGAAGTAATTGGCAAGCACCTTATCGTCGCGGGCTCCAGCAGCTTGCATCGCGATGGTGTAGATGCTGAGGAACTCTGACGGGTGGGTCTTGCTGTTGTACTTCTCGCCAACGTCGGGCTTGAATGTGCAGTGGGAGGGACACTAGAACTGCCGTAGCTCACGGGTAAAGGCTGGGCCACCCACCTCGTAGGGTAGGCCGCCAGAGCCTCCCGGTGCTGGGTGGTCCATAGTGGGCCTCGCCCGCCAATCTGATTGGTGGGGTGCATCGCGTCGGCGCTCGATGGTGGTTCGAGCGTCTTCGCGGGCTCGCTCCCGAAGAACTTGGCGCTGATCGTGGTGGGTCCGTGGGTCAGACGACGCTATGGATATGTTATCACAGGTTTTGTCACGACAGATCGACACCCGCTGTGGCTGGCGTGGAGGAGGAGAGTGCACCGTGGCCGAAGCACCCCCAATCCTTGCACCACTGGCATGCGGCGGCTCGACGGAGCGCCGGCCCGAGGGCCCCGCCAATCATGGCTCATCTTTGTTGGCAACACCGACGAGGCTTCGGATGGTGGCTCTACACACGTTGAGCTTTTCCACAGCAGGAGGAAAGTCGAGGAGCAACTGCGTGCGTGCCAAAGCTTCTGCTGGAGTGGGTGGTGGCGAAAGCTGCGTAGACCGTGACCCGCTCCAACTTCTAACCACATAGAAGGAGCTCTATCACGGCCTGGCGGCTATATGCCGTTTTTGCCAGCGCCTCGGCGCGCGAGCTGGCCTTTTATGTCTCGCGAATGATGCACATGACTCTTCCCCACGGCGGTGCCCAGGGGCACCAGTGTTGTGACGCTGCTCGTCGCGCACAACCTGGGACGAGCGCGTCGGGGGCGCAGGCGTAGGCGCCTCGGAAGTCGCCGTGCCATCCGTGGGTGGCACGACGCCGCCCTTGGAGGGCCCCACACCGCCTGCAGGGGGCCCGGCTTCGTCTTTGTATTTGGTGGCGTGTGGCCCCTCGTCTCGCGCACGAACGACGCCGCTCGCCAGGCTTTGGCTGCCAGAGCGAAGTGGGTGTTCACGGGTCGCGCCTCGGCTTCCATCCGCGACCGCCCACCACTCGCCCGCACTGGTACGGGCCGTTCGTCCCCTGACAAACCGAGCGTTGTGATCCTTTTCTTCTTGGGAGCCATGGCGATGAAGAACTGCCAAACTAACTGCTAGACCGGATTTCCACAACTGCGCGCCCCCTACCTAGCACGCCAGAGATGTCGGTGGGAAACGACACCTATGGGGTCACTGGGATCCCTTCTACGGTTGGCGGGCGCGGGGTTGTGCAAAGAGCGGTGTCGGTGTCAAAACCGGCGGATCTCCGGTAGGGGGTCCCGAACTATGCGTCTAAGGCGGATGGTAACAGGAGGCAGGGGACACGATGTTTTACACAGGTTCGGGCCCTCTTGATGGAGGTAAAACCCTACGTCCTGCTTGATTATTCTTGATAATATGAGTGGTACAAGAGTTGATATACCACGAGATCAAAGAGGCTAAACCCTAGAAGCTAGGCTATGGTATGATTGTATGTTGTCCTACGGACTAAAACCCTCCGGTTTATATAGACATCGGAGGGGGCTAGGATTACACAAGGTCGGTTACAAAGGAGGAGATATCCATATCAGTATTGCCTAGCTTTCCTTCCACGCCAAGTAGAGTCCCATCCGGACACGGGACAAAGTCTTCAATCTTGCATCTTCATAGTCCAACAGTCCGGCCACAGGATATAGTCCGGCTGTCCGGAGACCCCCTAATCCAGGACTCCCTCAGTAGCCCCTAAACCAGGCTTCAATGACGATGAGTCCGGCGCGCAGTGTTGTCTTCGGCATTGCAAGGCGGGTTCCTCCTCCGAATATACCACGGAAGAATTTGAATACAAGGATAGTGTCTGACCTTGCAAAATAAGTTCCACATACCACCATAGAGAGAATAATATTTCCACAAATCTAATCTGCTGACACGTTTTGGCAACATGACATCATGCCATGGCCTGGTGATTATTCGAACCATTTTTCTTAAACCAGTCCCACACATAACGCGAGGCGGTTTCTTGACACGTCTTGTCAAAGCAGAGATCGTGTCCCCCTTATTGCGGGATTCTCATCAATACGGGCGTGGGTAACCCAACCGCGCCATCAATTACGGCGCTTGGGGGATAAGTGAGTTTTACCAGGCTAGTAGGGGCACATAGTTTCGTCCGCCCTTATAAAGGGATAAGGTTTTACCTTTTTCTACCCACGCCTTCTTCCTCCTTGCTCATCCATTCTCGCGCACTCGAGCTCCAACGCCCTAGTCCACATCCTTCTCCTCAACCTTCTCCAGACATGTCTGGAGCGGGAGGCAAGGGGATGGCTTCCTCCGTCACGGAGGGACACATCAAAAAGCTGTGCAGAGCCAGATACTTAGCCACGAATATCGCGCATCGGCTGCCCGCTGCGGGGCAGGTCGTCCCTACCCCGGAACCTCATGAGAGGGTAGTCTTCCTTCACCACTTCCTCCGAGGACTGGGGTTTCCCCTCCATCCATTCGTCTACGGTCTTATGTTCTACTACGGGCTGGACTTTGATGATCTGGCCCCGAATTTCATCCTCAACATCTTGGCGTTCATCGTCGTGTGCGAGGCTTTCCTGCGCATCCAGCCCCATTTCGGTCTATGGCTGAAGACCTTCAATATCAAGCCGAAGGTGGTGGGCGGCCAACAAGCGGAATGCGGCGGAGCCATGGTGGGCAAGATGCCCAATGTTATATGGCTCGAAGGCTCCTTCATGGAGACCCTAAAGGGGTGGCAATCGACCTGGTTCTACATCACCGAGCCGTGCGACACCAACTGGGCAGCGGCCCCCGAGTTTAGATTCGGATTCCCTAAGCGGCTCACTTCCTGGAAAGAGAAGGGCCTGTCCTGGGATTCATCGGTGGAGCTGGACGGACTCCAGAAATGTATCTGGAACATGGCAAGCAAGAAACTTAAGCTTGTCAATATAGTCCAAGTCATGCTCTTCCGCCGGATCCTCCCGTGCCAACAACGGGATTTCAACTTATGGGAGTTCGACCCGGCCCGGCACCAGACTCTAAGAAAGCTCTTTGACACAACGCACAAGGACGTCTGGAGTGTGCTGTTCAAGGGCGCCGAGGTCCCTCCCTCTCTCACCGAGGACCGCGGGCTAAGCGCGAAACGCCCTGCAAATCCGGTAAGTTATGTGCACTTGGTAGGATATTTACTTCCCATTGCTTAACCATGTGCAGGGTCTGAGCTTCCATGCCATTGACAGGACTGGGTGGAGGCATCGGAGCAGATCAACTGTCCGGCCCCTCTGCCCGAAGACATTGCGGACGCTCTCCTGACGGAGATGCTGACTCCGGCTCCTTACCAGGTGCCAGAGAAGACCAAGAAGAAGGCCAATGTAACCCGAAAGAGTTCCCGGCGCCAGGTGGTATCGGACTCATCGTCCGATGACTCCGCGACGCACTCCTCCCACGAAGACGAGGAGGAAGAAGAAGATGCTCCCCCTCCAGCCGGGGGAGACAAGAAAAGGAAGGCCGCCCCAATCGGGGGGGGGGGGGCGCGAAGGGTCCAAGAAGGGAAGGACTCTCCATCCGGACTGCTCCACCACCGCCGCCGAAGACGAAGACGAGTGGCTGCTCAGGGCCAAGCCCCTGGCGAAGTCGTAAGTATTCGGATACCAGAGTAACTCATAGCATACCTTTGTCGCACTGCTTCTCCTAACGCCGAATATGATTATGCAGACCGCCCCAAGCCCGTATCGACGTATCTTCGTCAGACGGCTCCTTGGACTCGTCGGATATGGATAGCGATCCACTTCCGATCGTCACCTCCCCTTGCCCTACGGACAATGCCGAGGTATTGTCTCAAGAGGCACCGGGTCGAGGGGAGACAGTCCCGGAGGCGCCTCAAGGCGACCTTTCAGACTCCGGGAGCAGAGGGAGTAAGGCTCCCGAGGGCTCCGAGTTCGGCCTTCAGCCGAACACTGCGCCGGAACCTCCAGTGGTTCCGGACTTGGGCAGGCGGCCTCCTTCCAAAAGGGGAAAGACGCCCATGCCGGTGACCTCTATCCATCCAGAGGCACCGGACAATCTGCTGGGAGCGCTTCGCAGCGCTTCCATCGACGAAGAGCACCGCACTATTATGAGTGTGGTGATCAAGAAGGTTCAGTCCGCCAAGAGCGGACTGACTGAAGCCTGTGCTAGCCTTCTAACATGCTTTGAGGTAAGTATTTGAAATATAGGAAAAATATTACCGCATAGACAGTAGCCCCTGATGCTCTGTTTGGTGTTCATAAAGAAAAGCCGAATAGAGGATCAAATAATATCTGCAGGAGTCTAATATAAGTATGTCCATATGCGTATGCAGGCTTCGCTGCTGACCTCTATCGCACTGACTGCGGAGGTCGCCGTACTGAAGCGGGACCTCGAAGGGTCCGAGAAAGAGCTCGACCTTGCCAAGAGGCAGCTCGAGGAGAACAAAGGTAAGTAATACCTTGTCTATAGATATGTATATATACAAAAAGGATGCGATTGCAAAATGACAGGATCATCTTAAATTTGCCAGGGGCCACGACCAAAGTGGCGACCCTGAAGCAAGTGCTATCCGAGGCCGAAAACAAAGCGGCCCAGGAGCGCACCGAGCGGGAAAAACATGAGGCACGGGTGGGCGAGGTGCAGCAAGAGCTCCACGCTCTTGTGATGAAGCACGAGGCGTTGGAGCTTGACTTGAAGACGCGAGAGTCCGAGCTTGCCGCGGCCCTTGAGAGTGCAAAGAGTGCTAAGGCTGAAGCCCAAAAGGCCCTCCAGGAGATTGATGCGATGAAGAAGATAGCGGCGGGTAAGGCATTCAATATGCAAAGCAAGCATGTGAAAGTAAATTACTTGTTACATAATGGAGTCCGGAGCTCTCTAGGAGCATTCGCAGATTTGCCCCGCAGCGTGTCGGATGCCGCACAGTTTTACCAGGCCGAGGAGGGAAGCTCAACGGAGAAGCTGTTCTGGTCTTATTATACTGGGACCGAACACCCGATGCCTCTGAGCGACTAGCTGAAGCAACTGGTCGAGCAGCACAAGGCGGCTGAACAGGCCATGAAGGGCTTTATAGTCCGGATGTGGCCTGACGACGCCCTTCCCAACAGCTACTTCGGCCTAGTGGGGCGGCTTCTGGATGCCTGCCCACGGCTGGAAGTCATCAAGCGGTCCGTCTGCATCGAAGGTGCACGCCGGGCTTTCGCCCGTGCGAAGGTACACTGGGCCAAGATGGACGCCGTGAAGCTGGTGAAGGAGGGGCCGCCGTAGGGCAAGGAGCATCGCCACCCTGAGATGTACTATGAGGGTGTCTTGAAGGGTGCCCGTCTTGTAGCGGACGAGTGTGCGAAAGATGTAATATTTGAATAAACTTTCTCGTGTAATCCTATATTATGAAAACTTGTTCATATGCGCTATGCAACGCTTGTTTGAATTTAAAATATTATCTTCTATTTGGCTGTTTATCAAATCTGAGAGATGGCTAGTCGTCGGCTTCTTCCCGCATGCCACGAGTGCAGGGGTGTTCGGGATAAACCTAAGCACTCTTGTTCCCATTTTTGGTCCTTCGAGGGAGGTGCTCAGCACAACGAACAAGGCAATCGGACTATAATTCTTTATCACTCTCACTTAGCCATAGAATTCTATAATTTTAAATTGCAGCGAAGCCCCTAGTATTCGGAAGGCCGAATTCAGGGCGCTATACACGCCTTAAGCCGGACAGAGCTGACTCCTCGCTCTAAGAGGCATAAGTCTTTAGGGACTCGAAACCTCTTGAACAGCGACCAGTCTCTCGCCTTATCATGACAGTCAGTTTTAGCTTTCTCTACTGAGGTGCTTAGCCCAGCAGAACCGGGGCACAATCACAATAGTTCTCCCAGTGCTACCTTAGCCGATATAGCGGAACGTAAGGTACCAAAACATGGGAGCCGGGCAAACCCAACTATTGACCCAAGACATGATTCGGAGCTGATGCATATAATGCTATAAGTTCGGGGTGTCACACTGTCGAAAGTGTTCGGACTTCTCACGTCATATTATGGGGTATGCTTAAGCCCCTAGCGTATTGGCCGTACCAGGGTGTACGGGTGCTGGATGTCATGAATGAACATATATATATATAAAAAGGAAGAATGCAATAATATTCTTAGTGTTATGCATTGTTTATTCAAAAAGGGTGCGTTAAAGCAGAATGATACAAGTAGTGCGATAAGCGAAAGGTAGGACTATTTGACATGTCGCCTCCAAGGGCAAGCCGAGGAATGGTATTAAATCAAGTATTTCACTCGTTATCGTAATCCACCTGGGAGTTCCGTGGTGCAACGTAGCTTTCTGCCTCCTTGGTTGCTGCATCCTGTGTCCGGAAAACCTATTGCCAGACGGTGTTTCCAGAGAGTAAAGTCCTGAAAGAGAGAAACAATAATAAGGCGTGAAGCCCCTAGTGCGGTTGAGCCGCGTCTTGGGGCGTGCCGTAATCGTGCCCCCCTCCCCACCTGTGCCCATGGTATTTTCAATGCGTAATTATGTATGCGGGGCACAGATTTAGCTGTTTGGCTGGGACTGGGGTGGGGGCCGCATTGTTATGCGAGCTCGAAACATGCTAGGCGTTCTTGTTGCCGATTACTCCGGGCGTGCTTGAAGGTGTTCGGGTTTTGAATCGCCGAACTGGTGGATTGCCTTAAGAGGCTGCTTTGCGCTTCTACTGCGAGGGCCGCAGTGTGCTCTTCCGTGCGGAGAGAGCGCTATGTGTTTCCATTGACTGTGATGACCCCCCGAGGTCCTGGTATCTTGAGCTTGAGATATGCATTGTGTGGTACCGCATTGAATCTGGCAAATGCGGTTCGCCCGAGCAGCGCATGATAGCCACTGCGGACCAGGACTATATCGAAGATTAACTCCTCGCTTCGAAAGTTATCCGGGGATCCGAAGACCACTTCCAGTGTGACTGAGCCTATGCAATGGACCTCTACACCTGGTATGACGCCTTTAAAGGTCGTTTTTGTGGGTTTGATCCTTGAGGGGTCTATACCCATTTTGCGCACTGTGTGCTAATAAAGCAGGTTCAGGCTGCTGCCACCATCCATAAGGACTCGAGTGGGGTAAAATCCGTCAATGATTGGGTCTAGGACCAGTGCGGCGAATCCGCCATGACAGATAGTAGTGGGGTGGTCCCTGCAATCGAAGGTGATCGGATAGGAGGACCATGGGTTGAACTTTTGGGCGACTGGCTCCAGCGCGTATACGTCCCTTAGTGCACGCTTCCGCTCCCTCTTGGGGATGTGGGTTGCGTATATCATGTTCACCGTCCGCACTTGTGGGGGGAACCTCTTCTGTCCTCCGGTGTTCGGCTGCCGGGGCTCCTCCTCGTCATCGCTATGTGACCCCTTATCTTGGTTTTTGGCATTTAACTTGCCGGCCTGTTTGAACACCCAGCAATCCCTCTTGGTGTGATTGGCTGGCTTGTCGGGGGTGCCGTGTATTTAACACGAGCGATCGAGTATACGGTCCAAACTGGACGGTCCTGGAGTGCTTCTTTTGAATGGCTTTTTCTGCTGACCGGGTTTAGAGCCTTTGAATCCGGCATTGACTGCCGTATCCTCGGTATTGTCGTTGTTAATGCGGCGCTTATGTTTGTTGCGACATGACCTACCATTGTCGTCCTTGGTATCTGAAGTACCATGGTTCTTTGATATGTTATTGCTGTGAGCCAGCCAGCTGTCCTCTCCCGCACAAAAGCGGGTCATGAGTGTCGTGAGGGCTGCCATAGATTTCGGCTTTTCCTGGCCAAGGTGCCGGGCGAGCCACTCGTCGCGGATGTTGTGCTTAAAAGCTGCTAGGGCCTCTGCATCCGGACAGTAAACGATTTGATTTTTATTTGTTAGGAACCGTGTCCAGAATTTCCTGGCCAATTCCTCTGGCTACTGAATTATGTGACTCAAGTCATCGGCATCTGGTGGTTGCACATAAGTGCCCTGGAAGTTGTCGAGGAATGCGGCTTCCAGATCTTCCCAACAGCCAATGGATTCTGCTGGCAGGCTGTTGAGCCAATGCCGAGCTGGTCCTTTGAGTTTGAGTGGGAGGTATTTGATGGCGTGTAGATCGTCACCGCAGGCCATGTGGATGTGCAGGAGGAAATCCTCGATCCATACCGCAGGATCTGTTGTGTCATCGTATGATTCTATATTTACGGGTTTGAAACCCTCTGGGATTTGATGATCCATTACTTTGTCTGTGAAGCATAGGGGGTGTGCGGCGCCCCTGTACTAGGCTATATCGCGACGCAGCTCGAATGAGCCTTGCCCGCTGTGTTCGGCCCGGCCGGACTTACTTTTAATGTATCCAGCGTGACGATTTCGTCTCGTATAGTGGCGCGCCCCCTTGATCCGTAGATCGATCTCACATGTTTTGCTTTGTCCTCCAATACGTCTCGCAGGTCTGGCGTATTTCCCCATGCCTTGATATTTTTATTTGAATGGCATCAGGGTGCGGCCTGAGATTTTGGCTGGAATGCTTCTCTGTCGCGGCCACGAGGTGGCCGATCAGCCGCGTCATACGCTCGAGATGTAGGTTTTGGTGCTTCCTCCTCCAGTCGGGCTAGCAACCTGCATTTTGGGTAACTCTTTGAGGGGCGTTCAAGTTTATATTCCTTGGCCGCAAGGACTTCAGTCCATCTGTCAGCTAGCAAATCTTGATCAGCTTGAAGCTGCTGCTGCTTTTTCTTAAGGCTGTTTGCCTTGGCTATAAGCCGGTGCTTGAAGCGCTCTTGTTCGACGGGATCCTCAGGCACGACGAATTCGTTATCGCCGAGGCTTGCCTCGTCTTTGGAGGGAGGCATGTAATTATCGTCCTCCGCCTCTCCATCTGTCGCTCTCTCTGGAGGGCTGGCTTCTCCATCCTCCTACTCTAAATCTTGCCGGAGGGGATTGTTGTTGTCTTCGGCACTGTCTGGAGTGCTAATATCTCCTGTGCCAGGGTCATCGCTTTTGCTTTGGCGAGACTTAGAGCGGCGCCGCTGACGTCGGCGCTTGGGTTGCTTCTTGGAGGGGTCATCCTCTGCTGTCTCATCGCCATTGCCTTCTTTGGGTGTGTCCACCATGTATATATCATATGATGAGGTGGCTGTCTAGTGCCCTGTGGGCAGTGGTTCCTCTTCGCCTCCCACTTCGTCGTCCATACCGTCGATGTCTTCGTAGTCGAAGTCGAGCATGTCGGTTAAGTCATCGACAGTGGCTACTAAATGGGTGGTGGGTGGGCGACGAATTTCTTCGTCATCCGCGTCCCAATCCTGCCGGACATAGTTCGGCCAGGACTCTCTTGACAAGGAGAGAGACCTTAATGAGTTTAGTATGTCGCCGAAGGGCGAGTGCTGAAAGATATCCGTGGAGGTAAACTCCATGATCGGCGCCCAGTCGGATTCGATAGGCACGGGCGTAGGCGGTTCGGAGTCCGTGGCCGGAGAAGGATCTAGTAGTTCGGCGTCACGGCTCCTGTGAAGGGTAAGGTCAATCCTCGGCTTGATCGCCGCTGATAATACGGCCTCCATGGCGGGGTCTATCCACCCATCCATGGATGGTGCGATTGGCTCCGAATTGAAGGTCGGAGCAGTCGCCGGTGCGATCTCCTGAACACTGTCCGACGACAGAGCTAAATCATGCTCATCGAGACCGTGTAGCGCACTCGGCCAGGGCTTGAATCCGTCGAAGATCAAGTCTCCGCGGATATCAGCCGTGTAGTTTAAGCTTCCAAACCTGACCTGATGGCCAGGGGCGTAACTTCGATTTGCTCCAGATGGCCAAGCGAGTTGTCCCGTAGTGCGAAGCCGCCGAATACAAAAATTTGTCCGGGGAGAAAAGTCTCACCCTAGACGGCATCGCTACCGATGATCGAAGGAGCGATCAAGCCTAATGGCGACGACAAAGAGGAACTCTCAATGAAAGCACCAATGTCGGTGTCAAAACCGGAGGATCTCGGGTAGGGGGTCCCGAACTGTGTGTCTAAGGCGGATGGTAACAGGAGGTTGGGGACACGATGTTTTACCCAGGTTCGGCCCTCTTGATGGAGGTAAAACCCTACGTCCTGCTTGATTATTCTTGATAATATGAGTAGTACAAGAGTTGATCTACCATGAGATCAGAGAGGCTAAACCCTAGAAGCTAGCCTATGGTATGATTGTATGTTGTCCTACGGACTAAAACCCTCCGGTTTATATAGACATCGGTGGGGGCTAGGGTTACACAAGGTCGGTTACAAAGGAGGAGATATCCATATCCGTATTGCCTAGCTTGCCTTCCACGCCAAGTAGATTCCCATCCGGACACGGGACGAAGTCTTAATCTTGCATCTTCATAGTCCAACAGTCCGGCCACAGGATATTGTCCGGCTGTCCGGAGACCCCCTAATCCAGGACTCCCTCAAGCGGGTCTGGCTGTCAGCACGCAGATCATTTACCAAGGTTCGGGCCTCGGAGACGCGTAAAACCCTAGCCCTGGTTTGATGTATATTTGAGTGTTCTTGTGTTCTTGAACTAGCTGCGATGTCTGTCTAGTCCAAAAGATCTGAATCCCTCTCCTGTACGCATCGGGCCTCCTTTTATAGACAAAAGGGGTCGCCACAGTGGCACACATGAGGTGGAAAGTTGTACAGTGACTGAGTCTATCCTCCGGCATCATCGAACAAACGCATTTAATGCGTTGCCGATGTTCCCCTCTTAATTTATTGGGGACGGCAAAGAAGCTCGTCCCAGCTGTCGTCGCCTCACCCGGCTCCGACGCATGTCCAAGCTGACAAGGCGTTGTAGCGCCATGTTGGCTGGCTGCTGGGCTGGCGCGGTGGTGGAGCCTTCACGAAGATCTGCATGCCACCATGCATGTGCTTGCTGAGTTGGTGTGGAGGCCGCGCGCTGCCATGCACATGCCTGCCCAGTTTGTCGAGCTGGCAGCTGCATGGGACCGGCGGTGGAGTCTTGGCAGGCTTGGGCCTGGCTGCGGCCCTGCAGGTGTCTTCGGCAAGGGCCTTGCCGGGGGCCCGGCAAGGGTCTTGCCGCGGCACCACTATCGTCCTCGGCAAGGATCTTGTCGGGGGTCTTGTGGACTTCCTTGGCAAGGATCTCGCTAAGGATCGTCGTCTTCTGGTTCTCGTCTGATCTTGTGTATTTATGATATCTACAAAGATCTGCATGCCACCACGGAGGTGCCTCCCGAGCCCTGGTTCCAATGTGGTTGATGGTGTTGGAACCCCTTGGGCTCAAGGGTGGCGCGCTCTGCTGGCGTCAGGCAAGTTGCCCCAGCATGGATCTTGCCGAGGCTGCGGAAGCCGCCCCGGCAAGGGTCTTGTCGGGGGAATCCACCTCGCCCTCTTGCTCTCTTTGCGCCCCTGTTCTTGGCGTTGCTCTGGCTTTCTTGCGCTCCGGCATCCCTCCTCTGCCCTGCTCAGTGCGGCCGTGGGCGCGGCTCTGACTACCCATGCACAAGTAAAGGGTTGTAAAAGGAGATCCCCTACTTTTGTACACCAACAAGCGTGTTTTCAATTTTACCTGCTGTTTGAATAAAATCATTGGATCTAAAATCTTGAATGAAAAAGAATCCTCCCATGGCTATTTAATTATTTGACTACTCAGTGTTCTTCACTTATATCTTTTTGGAGTAGTTTGTCATTTACTCACGTGCTTCACATATATCTTGTGAGTAAATGGTTGAATGAATTGAATATCATAAATCTGAATTTATATACGTTTCATATGCTTACAACATGGGGAGTAATGACTTCACACATAATAAGTATAGGTAGTAAACTTATTGGAAGTTAGCAAACGCAGAATTGGTCACTTGAACAATTCATGAAAGAATATTGAAGGAGGAGAGATTTCACATATAAATATACTATCTTGGATATCTTTTGTAATTGTGAGCACTCATTAAAATATGACATGCTAAAAGGTTGATGTTGGACAAGGAAGACAACTTAATGGGTAATGTTTTCCTATATTCGAAATGTTATATTGTCTTGGATCATCCAACAGGTTGAGCTTGCCTTTCCCTCTCATGCTAGCCAAATTCTTTGCACCAAGTAGAAATACTACTTGTGCTTCCAAACATCCCTTAAACCAATTTTTCCATGAGAGTCCACCATACCTACCTATGGATTGAGTAAGATCCTTCAAGTAAGTTGTCATCGGTGCATGCAATAAAAATTGCTCTCTAAATATGTATGATCTATTAGTGTGAAGAAAATTAGCTTTATACGAACTTGTGATAGGGAAGAAATAAAAGCAACGGACTACATAATAAAGGTCTTTATCACAAGCGGCAATATAAAGTGATGTTCTTTTGCATTAAGATTTTGCGCATCCAACCATAAAAGTGCATGACAACCTCTGCTTCCCTCTGCGAAGGGCCTATGTTTTACTTTTATCTTCTACCCTTATATAAGAGTCATGGTGGTCATCACCTTTCCTTTTTACACTTTTTCCTTTGGCAAGCACTTTGTGTTGGAGCGATCTCGATATATATATCCACTTGGATGTAGGTTTTCATAAATTATTATTGTTGACATTACCCTTGAGTCCGATTAAAACTTTGAACCCATAAATATCACATGAGTGTTAGCAATTGTGAAAGATTAAATGATAGTTGAGTATGTGGAGTTTGCTGAATCAAATCTCTTACATAGACCCTTCCCAAAAATAAGATGAATTGCAATTGTTTGATGACTAAGAGCACGGTTTGTTAGTTTTAAAGAAAGTATATGATCTATACTTTAACTTGTGAATAGCTTCTTACTTGATCATGAGAAGTTTCATGAGTTGAGCTACTGTTATGATATACAATGATGCTAGAAAAAGTGATTGGAACTATCATTGATCAAACTTATGCACTTGCTAGCATTCACACTTCATAAATTAATTCTTTTATCATTTACCTACTCGAGGACGAGCAGGAATTAAGCTTGGGGATGCTGATACGTCTCCAATGTATCTATAATTTATGAAGTATTCATTCCAAGTTTACAATAGTTTTATATGATTTTGGTATGATTTGATTAGAACTAACCCGGACTGACGCTGTTTTCAGCACAACTACCGTGGTGTTGGTTTTGGGAAGAAACAAAAGTTCTCGAAACGCGATGAAAATCAACGGAGAATTTTTCTGGAAAATATAAAAAATACTGGAACAAAAATCTTTTGGAGGGGAGTCCCGTGGGTCCCACGAGGGTGGGGGGCACACCCCTATGCATCGTAGACTTCCCGTGGGGCCCCCTGACTTGTTCTCGACACCAACCTCTCCTATAAATTCCCAAACCACCAGAAAATAACCTAGATCGGAAGTTCCACCGCCGCAAGCCTCTGTAGCCACGAGAAATCAATCTAGGCCCTCTCTGGCACCTTGCCGGAGGGGGCCATAATGACCAAAGGCTATGGAGGAGAATCTCGGAGGGGCCATTGTCACCATGAAGGCCAAGGACCAGATGGAGAACCTCTCCCCATCCAGGGGGGAGGCCATGGAGGAGGAAGCACAAGGGGGAGAACCTCTCCTCCTCTCTCTCGGTGCCATCGGAGTGCCATCGGGAGGGGAATCATCGCCGCGGTGATCGTCTTCATCAACATCACCATCATCATCACCATCACCATCCTCATCTCTTTTACGCGGTCCACTCTCCCGCACCCTGCTGTAATCCCTACTTGAACATGCTGCTTTATGCCACATATTATGATCCAATGATCCGTTGCCATCCTATGATGTTTTGAGTAGATATCCTTTGTCTTTGGGTTGATTGATGATCTAGATTGGTATGAGTTGTATGTTTTATTTTGGTGTTGTCCTATTGTGACCTCCGTGTGGCGCAAGCGTGAGGGATTCCCGATGTAGGATGTTGCAATACATTCATGATTCACTTATAGTGGGTTGCTTGAGTGACAGAAGCATAAACCCGAGTAAGGGGGTTGTTGCGTATGGGATAAAGGGGACCTGATGCTTTAATGCTATGGTTGGGTTTTACCTTAATGATCTTTAGTAGTTGCGGATGCTTGCTAGAGTTCCAATCATTAGTGCATATGATCCAAGAAGAGAAAGTATGTTAGCTTATGCCTCTCCCTCATATGAAATTGCAATGATGACCACCGGTCTTGTTAATGATTGCCTAGGATAATTCCGCACACCGACCCATCATTATTCCACACTCGCTATTTATAATATTTAGTAATATATTCTAACTTTATGATAACAACACCTACTTTTATATTTTAGCTCTCTGATATCATGCAAAGTTATCCTCTTCATACCCACAACATAGTTTTATTTCTCGTTTCTAGTTGGAAGGAAACGTTCGGTGTACGTAGAGTCGTATCAGTGTCAGATAGGACTTGAGAGAATATTGAACTTACCTTTAGCTCCTTGTGGGTTCGACACTCCATACTTGTCACTTCCTCCTTTGGGAATTGCTATGACGATTCCCTGCACTTGGGGATTATCAGCGCCCGTGGCTGCGCCTGTTCGCCCGCTCTGCTTCGCCCAGGACCCGCTTAGGCCATGGGCCACTGACCATGCGGGCCCACGCCCTGAAAAAAACAAAAAGCATATTAATAATTAATTAATTAGATAGTTAATTAACTTAATTAATTTTGCCTAATTAGCTAATTAGTTAGTCAGAGGACTCTGTGACAGTGGGGCCCCACCCCTAGTTAGTTCAATTTAAACACCCCCCTTTTAAAATATGTGACACTGACAGATGGGCCCCATTGACCCTGTTGACTGGTCAACATTGACCCAGTCAATGTTGACTGTACTGGTGACTAGGCGCTGACCGGCCCCACACGTCAGGGTTGACCATGGTCAACTCAGCTGACTCTGACGTTATGATGACGTCATGCCAGTGCAATAACCCTATTTTAGAATAAAAATAATTTCAGAATATTGTTTAAATCTTTGAAAATTCATAGAAAATAATCTGTCACTCGGATGAAAAAGTTTCACACATGAAAGTTGCTCAGAACGACAAGACAGATTCGAATGCACGGTCCGTTTGTCTATCACACGTCCCTAGCATAGCGAACATCGAACCTTTCCCCTCAGATTCGTCTGTCCGAAAAAGCCTAACTCCGGGAAAACTTTACCGGATGTTTTCGCCCTTCACCTATAACGTGTAGCACCGCGTTAGGGCACACCTAGCACCACTTAATGTCATATGATGCATCTGTTTGCTTGTATTTACTATTTCATCCCCCTCTTCTCTCCGGTAGACCTCGAGACGGATGCTGTTGGGGATATTACTATTGGATGTAAACCAGCCAAGAGTAGCCGGGTTAACTCTATGAAGACTAGAAGCCCATGAAGACGTAACGGTGGTGGCACTTTACAAAGGCCCAAGGCCCAAAGGCGGGTTAAGGTCTGTAGATGTAAACCGACTTCCTCATGTAACTTCTATTGTAAGATAGGAAGGATAGAGACCGAGCCGGACACGTTTATAATTCGGCCTCGGGACTCTGTAAACCGGAGGGCATCAACCTGTGTATATAAAGGGACAACCTGGCAGCGGTTTAGGGACAACACTCAACAACTCGAGAGCCAGGCAAAGCGGACTCGCTCCCTGGTCATCGAAACCCTAGCAATACCAACACAACTAGACGTAGGCTTTTACCTTCATCGAAGGGGCTGAACTAGTATAAAATCCCTCGTGTCCCTTGTCCGGTTTAACCCCTTTAAGCTAACCCGTAGCGATGGCTCCACGACTAAGTCCTTTCACGAGGACATCTGCCGTGACAAGACCACGACAGTTGGCGCCCACCGTGGGGCTATCGCATGATGGTTTCGAGGTCTTGAAGGGTAACTTCGAAGGACTCAAGGGATACATCATGGGTCGGATGACTAAGAGTCGTCGCAGCAAGCTCTACATCGACGATGCAAGATGGGGTCCTGAGGCTGGTTCAAATGAACATGGATACCGGGTCCCCTTTGGCGGGATTCACGTCTTCATTGGCAAGATCGGCGAACCGGGCCCTGAGCTGGACACTTGCACCGACATCATTGAGACGGCTCAGCGTGCAAGCCCAGCCCAGGTTCAGCCCGCAGCAAGGCATGTTTTTGTCGGTGTCGTCCACAGAGCGGAATATGAGGATGGACCGGCATCTGATGGGGAAATCGTTATCTATTCCGATGACGAGTCTTCAACCGGAGAGACCGAGTCGCTGTATCAGCTGCAGGACGGACGGATTAGTGGAGGTTCCGATGGAAACAATATTCCGGACCCCCTCGATCTGCCAAGCCGGGTCGCGGTCTTCATGGCTGGTACACAACCAGCGCAACACTCTTCTACCGCTGCGGCAATGCTCTCCGGTTCAGCAACAGCAACGCCAGCAGGAGCAGGGGGCTCTGCGCCGCCTCCGGCTCAGGTTCTGTCTGATTTATTCGACGCCTTAGCAACGCTGCTGGCAGCTGAAGTGGATGTGGCGACCCGAGATCAACACAATGCGGAGATTGCAAAGGTGAAAGATCAGATAACTCAGGCTAAAGCGGACCTAGCAGCAGAGAACGCCAGGATGGCTACAAAACGGGCCGAGTCAGAAGCTCAGGCCTACCGGCTTAGGCTGGATCAGAGTGCCTCAGACAATGTCATGAGGAGGAGATACCGGTTGCACCTCCTGCCGGGCTATGAACCAAGCAATCTCTTCAACACGCCAGGAGCAGGAACCAGTAACCAGCCGGTGGTAAACCGGACTGAGGCACCGGTAACAGGATTGCCAGTTCATCCGCGCACGATGAACCCACCTCGTCCGAACAACATCGTGCCAAAGTACGTTCCGACGCCCCTAGGGCATTACTCCAACCCGTTGGATAACATTGTGGCCGCCGCTTCACGATTAGCAGCCCTCCCAACTGACGGCGAGTCACCGGTGGCGATTGAGACACGACGGGCCAGAGATGATGCGGAGCATCCCACGACCATCCACATGGACGCCACCTCACCTATCCAAGCTCCAAGTGGACCAATGACAAGGGCTAGGGCACGTGCTATTCAATCCGAGGTGACATCACTCCTACTTGAGTTTCCCCCTCTTCAAGTGAGACATGGCTACTGCCTAAGTCCGAGATACTATGTGTCATCAGGTACAACGCTCAAGACTCGGAGCTGAGAACTGTAGAAGAAGAGACAGGCGTCAACACTCTGGAAAGACCGGAACTTCCGGCCAGAGCCCGGAACTTCCGGATCCCGGAGCTTCCGGCTCCCGGAGCTTCCGGCTCCCGGAGCTTCCGGCCGACCCGGAGCTTCCGGCCGTCGATGACTTCGACCAGCCCAGGCGTGCCAACTCTCGGGTTAGCCCGAATCCCGTCCTGGACCTTCCGGCGCCCGAAACCTCCGGCCTGCCCGGATGCCAGCACATCTCCACCGCGCCAACTCTCTGGTTAGGCCGGACCCTCCCCGGAACCTCCGGCTCCCGGAACTTCCGGCCCTGCCTGCGCGCAGCCACTTGGGCCGAGGACCGTGTACCCTTTCGTCACCTAGACTATATATACTCTATCCCGTACAACTTTCTAGGGTTAGCATTGGTTTAGCTCATTGAGAGATAGAGCATTGCTCATCCATATCGGATCTACTCCATGAGAGAGACCGCGGCCCCTCTACGGAGAAGATCCACCTTGGATTCAAGACCCCTTTACGGGAAGATCCCCTTGTGGATTCAAGACCTCCTCACGGAGAAGAACCGGCTACCCTTTTGTATCGTCCTTAGTTGTCCGTGGATTCGTGTATCGTTCTATGTACCCGAGGATCTAGCACATGTGTGACTTGTTCTTGTTAGTTTGAGTGTTCCTCTTGTGTTTCCCCTTGTGTTTTTCCCCGTTTTTCCTCGTTCCCCTCTTCGTGTTCATCGTGTTCTTCGCGTAATCCGCTCCTTTCGTGAAAGATCGGGCCACTAGGGTTCTACCCTACATCATCTTGGTATCTAGAGCCAGGTCGATCACGATTACGGAGCCTCCCCGTTGTGTTTCTAGCCTAATTTTGTTGTTTTTCGTCCTAATTCGAAAATCACCACCAAAAATAGCCCGAATTTTTTTTTTGTGATTTGTTCGTGTGTTGAGATTTTGTTGGTTTTGATCCATGAAGTTTGTGTGTGGCTCGTAGATCTAGCCTCCCCACCTCCTTTTCCTCCAATTTCTTCTTTTTCCCCTTCGGATTTGGGCTTTTCCCCAAGTTTTTCCGCCCAAATCCATGATCCCCAAGTCTCTGTTCTTGGCAGAATCCCGACCACCGGAACTTCCGGTCCAGCCCGGACATTCCGGCCCCCGGACCTTTTGGCCTTCACCGGAACCTCCGGACCCCGGACCCTCCATCTTGCCCGGAACTTCCGGCTTCGACAGAAAGTTTGCACTACTTCCACATCTCCGCCCAAATTCCACCAAATTTTGTTCCGATGCTCACCATATACCATATATACTTCCGCATACCTCCACCATTTCCGCATAACCCAACTATTTTTGGACGCTCTCTGACACAATTGCTACTTTGAGGTTAGAGAATTTGAGTTGCGGTACCGTATCCTTTTGTGTTTCGGCTATCTAGGTACGGTTCGACATCGACATCAACGCTGCTCATTTTCGCCACGGACGCGTCATCAACAATGACCACCTCGACTACGACTTGGTATTCATGCCACCATTTTGACACCATACCGGAAGCAAGACCGGTAAACTCATCTTGGTATTGGACATATCACTCTTGCCATTACATTGATAGCCATCATAGCCTTACTCCTTTGCGTTGCTTACCCATCGAGACTAGCCATTGAGTATTGCCGGCAACAAGACTTGTGCACATTAGTGATCATACTTCCCATAGCATACATACATCTTTGTTGCCTATATTGGTATCATCTCTTGTGTCACAAAGTTGTCATCACATACTCACTTGCTATCTTGGTTCGTCAAGCATTGCATGAGAAAAGAGCTTAAACATCAAAGAGCCAAACAAGCTTTTAAGCAAAGAGGAAAGATAAGCAAAGAGCTTTTAAGCAAGAACCATAACATAATACAACATTAAGATTGTCATACTCGATCATCTTGGATCATATCATAACAACACCTTGCATACAAAGTATTTGGGATAGAAGTCGTTACATTTTTGCTAAATAGGTTGTGCACAAGTTCTTGTATCCGCCTATCATGCAATCGTGCTAGCGTCTCCCTAGTGTTGTGCAACAAGAGCATTTTCGTGGATTCCACATTTTGGCTCACCCTTGGTTGCACAACCCCACTTATCTTTTTGCGTGTGTGTTTTCGTGTACCTTATATGCTTGGTCTACTTGTTACATTGCATCTTGCGAATCTTTTCCAACATTATTGAAGCTCACTTACAATTACATCAAATTTTGTGCCACCATCCTAACCAAGCTCCACCAAAAGATTTTACTTGTGTAGGTGTGAGAAACCGACAAGAACTCGTACCAATTGTGTTATTTCCTTGTCCTACATTGGAGTAATCCTCGATCCACTTTCAACTTCGGTCAAGGTACATTTGGTACTTGTTCTTCTCTTTCTACCACTCACATTTGTCTTGGAATGATGGATAGGCCAAGTACTTATACCAACCCACTGTTCATGGAGAAACACGACGACATGAACTCCTTCGTCACCAAGAGTCACCTCTTTGGTGCACAACGTGCTTTGCATCAAGAGCAACAAGCTATGAGTGAACGCATCGACAACCTTGCCGCCGACTTACGACTTTCTGAGCAACGAACAAGGGACTACTTTGACCACAAGCTCGACGATCACAAGCAAGAGAATGACGCAACGAGATTTGTGCTTTGTTGCTCAACCGCTCTTCTTCCACTTCAAGAGGGAGCCGTTCAAGTCGCCATTCCGACTTTACCCTTTCCGGCTCAAGTACACCGACATCGAACACTCTTCGTCGAGCCGCGCGCACCGACCGTCAAGCAAACCTCAATCCACGTCGGGACATCGACTCACAATAGCACCGACGACGTCAAGCCGAAGAAGCCTTTGCGCTAGCTCGAGAACGACAACAACAACAACGCCAACATGAAGAGTAAGAATGCGCGCGTCTACACCAAAATGCACAAGATGCCGAGGCTCAACGTCAAGAACAACAACTCCGTGACGCTCAAGCACTTGAGGCGCAACAAGCTCTAGGCGATGCGAGTCGAGCCGTTGCCGACCGAGGCCGTCAAGCCCGTGAAGAAGAGGAAGCACTTCGCGAAGAAATTCATGAACGGCGACTTCAAGCTCGCATGCATCATCTAATTCCTCCTCGAGCTCGACGCGCTCCTCCACAAGCTCGCCAAGACCATCAAGTTCATCAAGAGCATGAAAATGATGGGAATCCTCCGCGAGAAGAGCAACACGAGGTTGACAACCCTCCGCGACAAGAGCACCACGAGTTGAACAATCATCTACAACATGGGCGTCATCATCCCCAACCCCAACACAATGAAGAGCAACGCTACGGCAAGCTCAAGTTCACCATGCCCAAGTTCAACGGAAGCAACGATCCCCAAGAATACCTTTCATGGGCATTGAAAGTTGACAAGATCTTCCGTTTGCACAATTATGAAGAAGAAGAAGATCGCGATGGCATCCCTTGAGTTCCAAGACTATGTCCTCATTTGGTGGGAACAAATCATACAACGCCGTGAGGCAAGAGGTGAACCACCCATCACTACTTGGGCACAAATGAAGGATGTCATGAGAGCACGCTTCGTGCCTACCTACTACAACCGCGACCTCTTCAAGAAACTCCAACAACTCAAGCAAGGAACCAAGAGCGTTGAAGAGTACTACAAGGAGATGGAGATTGCCATGATACGAGCCAATGTCATGGAAGATGATGAGCAAACAATGGCACGTTTCTTGAATGGACTCAATCATCCTATCAAGAAGATCGCTGACTTCCAACCATACTCAAATCTCATCGAGCTAGTGCACCAAGCTACCAAAGCGGAACGCCAAGTGCAAGATGATTTCAAGTACGCCAAGTTCTCATCCAAGTCCTACGACTTCTCCAATAACCAAGCTTCAACGACTCCAACACCGACTACAAGACCATCTACTTCCAGCATCAACAAGTCGACTTCCAAGAAAGCTTCGCCAACTACAAGCAACCCTACTATGGGCAACTTCAAGCCGAGAGCTTCATCATCATCAACCCCAACCGATGAGACCGTCAAGACGAGTTCCTTCAGGTGTTTCACTTGCGGAGGCCAAGGCCACAAGTCCTACGAGTGCACCAACAAGCGGACCATGGTCTTCAACGATGATGGCACTTATGACTCCATGAGTGAAGGTGAAATGGAAGCACTTGAGCAAGTTGCCATGCACCGCCAAGTGAACAATGAAGAAGAACAAGTCTTTTGTGATGAAGACTCAAGTCCCGCACTTGTTGTCTCAAAAGTCTTGACTCTCCAACATCACCAAGAAGAAGACCAACGATGCCACATATTCCACACCAAGGTCGGCATCAATGGACGATCCGTCAAGGTCATCATCGATGGAGGGAGTTGTCACAATCTCGCAAGTGAAGAACTTTGCTCCAAGCTCCAATTGCCCAAGACGAAGCATCCACATCCATACAAAGTGCAATGGCTTAGTGACTCCGGCACCATCCAAGTCGAGCACCGAGTATAAGTCTCCTTCAAGGTCGGCGCCTATGAAGACACCTTGGAGTGCGACGTCGTTCCAATGACCATTTGTCATCTTCTCCTTGGACGGCCATGGCAATTTGATAGAGGAGTCGTCCACAACGGTCGAACGAACCACTACATCTTGAAGATGAAGGGCAAGGAGTACGTCCTCCGTCCAATGTCGCCAAGTCAAGTGATCGCTGACAAGCATACCACCCATCGTGGCGAGAATGGTGAGAGAGTGAGCCACCAAAAAGAGAGTGAGCGCCACAAGCCCAAATTGAGTGCCTCGACGATGAGCGAAAACAAGAACGTAGTTCTATTTGCCACCAAGCGTGAGATGAGAGAAGTGTGTGTGAACCCATCTAGTGTCCTACACTATGTCATCGTGTGCAAGGACAATGCACCACAAACTAACACCTCTCACACTCTTCCTCTAGTGTTGTCTTCTCTTTTGCAGGAATTTCAAGATGTTTTTCCCGATGAGCTACCTCCGGGACTACCTCCTCTACGAGGCATTGAACACCGAATCGACCTCATCCCCGGAGCACCACTTCCAAACAAAGCTCCCTACTGCGTCAACCCCGAAGAAACCAAAGAAATTCAAAGGCAAGTAAAACATCTCATAGACCATGGACATGTGCGTGAAAGTTTGAGCCCTTGTGCCGTTCTAGTCATTCTTGTGCCAAAACGTGACGGTAGTTTTCGCATGTGCTCCGATTGTAGACCTATCAATGCTATCACCGTTCGTTATAGGTATCCCATTCCACGCCTAGATGATATGCTTGATGTGCGTAGCGGTGCCACTATATTTTCCAAAATTGATCTTAAGAGTGGTTACTATCAAATCTGCATACAAGAGGGTGATGAATGGAAAATCGCCTTCAAAACCAAGTTTGGTTTGTATGAGTGGTTAGTCATGCTTATGGGTCTTTCGGAAGCACCGGGCGCTTTTATGGGCCTCATGAATCATGTCTTTCGCCCTTACATTGGTATATTTGTTGTGGTCTACTTTGTTGATATTCTTGTGTTTAGCAAATCTATCCAAGAGCATGTCACCCATGTCCGCACCGTTTTGCAAACTCTTAGGAAAGAGCGTCTCTATGCTAATATGGAGAAATGCCTTTTTGGTGTTGATAAGCTCGTTTTCTTAGGATTTGTTGTCTCTTCTAAGGGTGTTCATGTAGATGAGTCCAAGATCAATGCTATTAAGACTTGGCCACAACCAACCAACTTGCATCAAGTGCATAGTTTCCTTGGCCTTGCGGGTTTCTATTGTCACTTTGTAAAGGATTTTAGCACCATTGCTTCGCCTTTGCATGCTTTGAGCAAGAAGAATGCGCCTTTTGTTTGGGGACCGTCCCAAGATACCGCATTCAATGAGCTTAATAATTTGCTTACTCATGCTCCCGTGCTTGCTTTACCCAACTTTGACAAACCTTTTGAAATTCATTGCGATTCTAGTGGTAATGGCATAGGAGGTGTGTTAACGCAAGAGAAGCACCCCATAGCTTACTTTAGTGAGAAACTTTCCGGAGCGCAACTCAACTACCCCATCTATGACAAAGAGCTATATGCTTTAGTCCGCGTTTTGCATGAATGGGAACACTACCTTCGTCCCCATGAGTTTATCATTCATACTGATCATGAGACTCTCAAGTATCTTAAGGGACAAACTAAGTTGAACAAGCGTCATGCTAAATGGAGTGAATTTATTGAGTCTTTTCCATATGTCATCAAGTACATCAAAGGTAAATAAAACATAGTAGCGGATGCTCTTTCCCACATTTGCATGCTTGTCACGCAACTTGAGTTAGATGTCATTGGCTTCGAGCATATCAAAGACTTATATGAGGATGATACAACTTTTGCCATTCCTTATGCCAAGTGTTTGTCGAATACATCTTGGGAACGCTATTACATCAAAGATGGCTACCTTATGAGAGCTAACAAACTTTGCATTCCCGAGTCCTCGCTTCGTTTGTTGCTTTTGCGGGAATCTCATGGAGGAGGCTTAATGGGACGCTTCGGACACGACAAGACGTTCGCCATGCTCTCGAAGAGCTAATTTTGGCCAAAGATGTTTCGGGAAGTCAATCGCTTCATCAACCAGTGTTCTACATGTCGCAAAGCTAAGTCCAAAGCTCAATCTCATGGTCTCTATATGCCTTTACCGATTCCATACCAACCTTGGGAAGACATCAGCATGGACTTTGTACTTGGTTTGCCTAGGACTCGCAATGGGAAAGATTCCATATTTGTCGTTGTGGACCGTTTCTCAAAAATGGCACACTTTATTCCTTGTAACAAGATAGACGATGCTTCACATGTGGCTAATCTCTTTTGTAGGGAAATATTGCGTCTACATGGTGTGCCAAAGACTATCGTCTCGGACCGCGACGTCAAGTTCCTTAGCTACTTTTGGAAGACCCTATGCGCCAAGCTCGGAATCAAGCTACTCTTCTCCATGGCGTACCTTCCTCAAACCGACGGCCAAACGGAGGTGACAAACCGCACACTCTCCGCTCTACTTCGAGTACTCATCAAGAAGAACATCAAGGAGTGGGAGGAGTGTCTACCCATCGCCGAGTTCGCCGTCAATCGAGCAAGACACTCAACAACAAGCAAGTCCCCTTTCAAGGTTGTCTACGCATTCAACCCTTTGTCACCATTGGATATTCTACCTCTACCACTCCAAGAGCGAATCGATTTGGACACAAATGCACGAGCGACCCATATCAAGAAGTTTCATGAAGATACAAGAAACACCATCGAGCGCCAAGTACAACGCCTTGTGACCAAGCTCAACGTCAACAAGCAACCTATGGTCTTCAACATTGGTGATCTCGTGTGGCTACACCTTCGCAAGGAGCGCTTTCCACAAGCATGCAAGTCTAAGCTTCGACCTCGAGCCGATGGACCCTTCAAGGTGTTCGCACGCTACAACGACAACGTTTACAAGATCGACCTCCCACAGGACAAATACAATGTGAGCGACATCTTCAACATCAAAGATCTCTCTCCCTTCCATGGTGATGAAGAACTCGATCCGAGGACGGATCTTCCCCAAGGGAGGGGAGATAATGCGGAGCATCCCACGACCATCCACATGGACGCCACCTCAACTATCCAAGCTCCAAGTGGACCAATGACAAGGGCTAGGGCACGTGCTATTCAATCCGAGGTGACATCACTCCTACTTGAGTTTTCCCCCTCTTCAAGTGAGACATGGCTACTGCCTAAGTCCGAGATACTATGTGTCATCAGGTACAACGCTCAAGACTCGGAGCTGAGGACTGTAGAAGAAGAGACAGGCGTCAACACTCTGGAGAGCCCGGAACTTCCGTCCAGAGCCCGGAACTTCCGGCTCCCGGAGCTTTCGGCCGACCCGGAGCTTCCGGCCGCCGATGACTTCGACCAGCCCAGGCGTGCCAACTCTCGGGTTAGCCCGGATCCCGTCCCGGAACCTTCCGGCGCCCGGAACCTCCGGCCTGCCCGGACCTTCCGGCCCCCGGATGCCAGCACATCTCCACCGCGCCAACTCTCTGGTTAGGCCGGACCCTCCCCGGAACCTCCGGCGCCCCGAACTTCCGGCCTAGCCCGGAACTTCCGGCCCTGCCTGCGCGCAGCCACTTGAGCCAAGGCCCGTGTACCCTTTCGTCACCTAGACTATATATACTCTATCCCGTACAACTTTCTAGGGTTAGCATTGGTTTAGCTCATTGAGAGATAGAGCATTGCTCATCCATATCGGATCTAGTCCACGAGAGAGACCGCGGCCCCTCTACGGGGAAGATCCACCTTGGATTCAAGACCCCTTTACGGGAAGATCCCCTTGTGGATTCAAGACCTCCTCACGGAGAAGAACCGGCTACCCTTTTGTATCGTCCTTAGTTGTTCGTGGATTCGTGTGTCGTTCTATGTACCCGAGGATCTAGCACATGTGTGACTTGTTCTTGTTAGTTTGAGTGTTCCTCTTGTGTTTCCCCTTGTGTTTTCCCCCATTTTTCCTCGTTCCCCTCTTCGTGTTCATTGTGTTCTTCGCAGAATCTGCTCCTTTCGTGAAAGATCGGGCCACTAGGGTTCTACCCTACATCAAGAGAGCTCCTTCAAACAGCTCTAAACCAGCAGCAAGCTTATTCGCACAGCCTTGAAAGGATTTATTACACCCCCCGTTCGAGTCGGAGCTACAGCAGGCACGTTGAGGACGAACCGGCCGTGTCAAGCAGTGCGCGTCACCGTAACTCGCCGCGAGGGCATAACCCGGCAGGTGGTGGTGCTAATGTGTAGGATGTGGTGGATCATGGTCGGGCACGTCGAGAAGCCGAGTTGGCAGCACAGTATGCGGCTCGTCAGCTTACTCCGGTTCGTCCTACCGCTCCAGTGGAGCCAGGCGCGGTCTTCAGTTCTTTAGGGGTGCCATGTCTCACCCCCGCTTTGCGTAATGTACGACTACCCAAAGATTTTAAAGGCCCTCGTAAGGTGCCCAATTACACTGCCGATTTACCCCCTGAGTGATGGGTTGAGAGTTATGAGATGGCGATGGAGATGCTGGATGTGGATGAAGAGGTGTGTGCTAAGTACTTCACCATGATGTTGGAGGGGACAACTCGTACTTGGTTACAGAGCTTACCGGCTAACTCCGCCGGGTCATGGGCTGAGTTAAAACACCGGTTTATCTAGAATTTTAAAGATACTTGTAAGCATCCTATGTCGTTTGCGGACCTAGCCGCTTGTGTTCAAGAGGATGGGGAGTCTACAACCCATTGGGTGAAGCGAGTCTCAGCTATTCTGCATTCGTCAGACCGCATCAACGCGGATACAGCAGTTTTGACGTTGGAGGGCAATTGCCAGTTTCTGCCATTAAAACTGAAGTTAGGGAGGGTCAAACACCACTGCAATGACATGTCAACCCTTATGGCTGCTTTGGTGAAATATGCCGATTCAGATAGTACGAAAGACCCTGAGTCGGAGGATGACAAAACAGGGAAGGGGAAAAAGAACGGCAATGCCAAGGGGCAGCAGTACAATCAGGCAGGTCATGGGAATAATGGTAAGCGCAAAGCAGATAATAGCCTAGACATTGTGGCTAACACCAACGCTCAGGATAACGGTCAGCATCATAAGGGCAAACCGCCTCAGAGGGGCTGAGGGTCAGGCCCCAACCTGGAGCGCCTGTTAAATCAACCTTGTCCAAAGCACGGATCGAAGGAGAAACCAGCTTCACATCTTTGGAAGGATTGTTTCATCATGCGGGAGTTCAAAAATTCCAATATGTTTCAGTACGACAATGGCCCGCCCGGCGGTTCAGGAGGCGGTTTTCATAGGCCGGGTTATGGAGGCAGCAGCTCCGGTTCAGGATTCCAAGGCCATCAGACCGGACACGGCAATCAAGGCAATCAGGGCAATCAGGGAGGTTATAACCATCAGGGGAATCAGCAGCAGCAGCAATCGGGTTATCAGAGCAATCCGAAGCAGTTGAATAGTGGGCAGTATCATGTCCTCACTACTAACTTGTGTAAGCGGGATCAGAAGCTTAAAAAAAGGGTCGTGAACTCTGTTGAACTGGTAGTGCCTCAGTATTTGCGCTGGTCTGAACAACTAATTTTATGGAGTCGAGAGGATCACCCACCTCGGGTTGATAATCCGGGTCATCTGGCCTTAGTGGTGGCACCCCAAGTTGGGGGGTATAAGTTCACCAAGGTGCTTATGGATGGGGGAAGTAGTATCAATATCCTTTACTATGATACCTTCCGCCGTATGGATTGACAGATAAGAATCTTAAACTGTCGAATACCGTTTTTTATGGTGTGGTGCCTGGTAAGTCTGCGTATGCAGTGGGCAAGATAGCCCTAGATGTGGCTTTTGGAGATGATCATGATTCAAGGTCAGAAACGTTGACTTTTGAGGTGGTGAAAATCAAGAGTCCGTATCACGCCCTATTTGGACGACCGGCTTATGCCAAGTTCATGGCGAGGCCATGTTATGTTTATCTACAGCTTAAGATGCCGAGTCATAAGGGGACCATCACAGTACATGGGAGCAGGAAGATTGCTTTGGAATGTGAAGAGGGTGATGCGGCTTATGCTGAGTCGGTTTGTGCCACAGAGGAACTGAAGTTTTATAAAGACAATGTTGATCCGGCAGACATGACTTCCTTGAAAAAACCAACTATGGAGCATGATCCGGCATTGAAGTTTAAATCGGCTACAGACACTAAGATGGTTGATTTTGTTCCTGGCGAGTCATCCAAGCAGTTCAGCATCAGTGCTAACCTGGATCCCAAATAGGAAGGCGCGCTCATCGAGTTCATCCGTGAGAACTGGGACATCTTCGCATGGAAGCCTTCTGACATGCCAGGTGTACCGAGGGAACTCGCTGAGCACACACTTAATATAGATCCTAAGTTTAAACCGGTCAGGCAGTTTCTCCAATTTTTCAACGAAGAAAGGCGTAAGGTTATTGGTGAGGAGGTAGCCCGGCTGTTGGCTGCAGGGTTTATTGTGGAGGTCTTTCACTAGGAGTGGCTGGCTAATCCGGTGCTGGTTCTTAAGAAAAACGGCACTTGGTGTATGTGTGTGGACTACACAGACTTGAACAAGGCTTGTCCAGCTGATCGCTTTGCCCTCCCTCGCATTGATCAGATTATTGATGCTACGGCAGGTTGTGACCGTTTGTGTTTTCTGGATGCTTATTCTGGTTATCATCAGATCAAAATGGCAGTTAAGGACCAGGAGAAGACAACTTTTATAACTCCCTTTGGAGCCTTCTGCTATGTCTCTATGCCCTTTGGGCATAAGAGTGCCTAGGCGACTTATCAGCGCTGTGTTCAGAATTGTCTTCATAAGCAGATTGGGCGCAATGTTCATGCATATGTGGATAATATTGCGGTGAAGTCCAGGAAGGAGGAAACATTGATAGATGACTTGAGAGAGACTTTTGACAACCCTCCGGGTTTATAAGATGATGCTTAATCCGAACAAATGTGTCTTTGGTGTTCCGGCAGGCAAGCTCTTGGGTTTTCTGGTGTCTAACAGGGGCATTGACGCTAATCCGGAGAAGATCACAGCTATCACCTCTCTAGCTAAACCGGCATGTATCAATGACATTCAGCGTCTGGCGGGCCGGATTGCGGCTTTGAGCCGGTTTGTCAGTCGTCTTGGGGAGAAGGCTGTCCTGTTATATCAGATGCTAAAGAAAATGGATAACTTTGTCTGGAGCGACGCGGCCGGTAAAGCGTTTGAGGATTTGAAGAGATAGTTAGCTGAACTGCCAATCCTTGCAGCTCCGGTCGATAAAGAGCCCTTATTGCTATATGTGGCTGCTAATGCCCGGGCTGTTAGTGTGGCTATTGTTGTGGAGCGCAAGGAGGCTGGAAAGGAGTATCTGGTTCAACGGCCAGTTTATTACATAAGTGAGGTGCTGATTGAATTGAAGCAGAGGTACCGCATTGGCAGAAGTTGGTGTATGGAGTGTTCATGGCAAGCCGGAAGCTCAAACATTATTTTCAAGGTCATCCTATCACAGTGGTTAGTTCAGCTCCTCTGGGAGATATCATCCAAAACAGAGAGGCGACTGGCCGGATTGCCAAGTGGGCTATTGAGCTTGGACCTCACGGGCTCAAATATACACCTCGCACAGCGATCAAATCTCAAGCACTCGTGGACTTCATCAATGATTGGACCGAGTTGCAGGCGCCAGAGGAAAAGCCAGACAACACTTATTGGACTATTCACTTTGATGGGTCCAGGCAATTGGAGGGCTCGGGGGCTGGAGTCATATTAACTTCCCCACGAGGTGACAAGTTTTGTTATGTTCTCCGCTTAATGTTCCCTTGTACTAACAATGCAGCTGAGTATGAGGCCTTACTCCACTGTCTGCGGATGGCTAAGGAGATGAACTTAAGCCGGGTTAAGTGCTTCGGTGATTCGGACTTGGTGGCTCAGCAGGTATCAGGAACTTGGGATTCCAACGATCCACTCATGGCTATATATCGACGGGAGGTTGACATAGTGGCTGGTCATTTCAAAGGTTATCAAGTTGACCATATAGACCGGCGAAAGAATGAAGCGGCGGACACTTTAAGTCGTCTAGGCTCTCAGCGTAAGCCGGTGCCACCTAATGTCCTCCTCGACGTACTTCATAATTCGTCGGTCAAGCTACCCAGAGAGGAGGAGTTGGCTATTCCTGACCCGGAGGCCCAGTTGGTGGCATCTTTGCATGTTATACCGGATTGGACAGTCCCGTACCTGGCTTACATGAACCAGGGCGAGTTACCAGAGGATGAAACCTTGGCTCGGCAGATAATCCTGCGGTCCAAGTCAATGACCATTATCAACGGGGAGTTACATCATTACAACGTGATAGGGGCTATTCAGCGTTGTGTATCTCCTCAAGAAGGTTGTGAGATTTTGCGTGAGATCCACGAAGGAGATTGTGGTCACCATGCCGGTTCAAAGTCCTTGGTGGCTAAGGCTTTTCGTCACAGCTTCTACTGGTTGACGGCTCATGCTGACGCTGAGGATTTAGTATGTGACGGTTGTCAGAAATTTGCACGCCGCGCTCATGTTCTGGCTTAGGAGTTGAGAATGATTCCAATCACTTGGCCGTTTGCAACTTGGGGGCTCGATATGGTTGGACACTTTAAGAGATCCAAGGACAAAAAGACCCACCTGTTGGTGGCGGTTGACAAGTTTACCAAGTGGGTAGAGGCAGAGCCGGACAGTAAGTGTGATGCAACCACGGCGGTTCAATTCATTAAAAAGGTGATATTCCGGTTTGGTTTTCCACATAGCATTATAACTGATAATGGTACTAATCTGTCCAAAGGAGATATGGAGGAATTTTGTCAACGTGAGCACATCCGAGTTGATGTAACATCAGTGGCTCACCCCCAGTCTAATGGTCAAGCAGAGAGGGAAAATCAAAAATTTTGAGAGGTATCAAACCCCGGCTTATGGTTCCTTTAAAGCGGACGCCGGGTTGTTGGGTGGAGGAGTTACCTTCTATTTTATGGAGTATCAACACCACACCAAACAGATCTTCGAGTTACACGCCTTTCTTCATGGTTTACGGAGCAGAGGCGCTTCTCCCTAGTGACATTCGTCATGACTCACCCCGTGTGGCGGCTTACGTTGAAGCTGAGAATGAGAAAGCACGTCAGGACTCACTAGACTTGTTAGATGAGGAGTGTGATTTAGTAGCAGCACGTTCGGCGATTAATCAACAAGATCTCCGACGTTATCATAGCCGCCGGGTTAAGACCAGAACTTTTCAAGAAGGCGATCTGGTGCTCCGGCTCATCCAGGATCAGACTAATATGCACAAGTTATCCCCACCTTGGGAAGGACCTTTTGTGGTTAGCAAAAACCTGCACAGCGGGTCATACTACCTCATCGATGTTCGAGAGCACAAAGACTCACGCAAATCAGAGGAGGAGACCCAGCGGCCGTGGAATATAGCTCTTCTTCGGCCTTACTATACTTGAGCCGGAGCCTTAGCTAAAGCGGGATCTCTGTTCTTTTTTACATCATGTGTGGTTCCACGGGGGCTTCTACTTATAAAGCGGAGTTCTATTGACCTGGCCTACAAAGTCACACAGATATAAAGGACATCACTAGGGGGCTTGGTCGTATTCGAACCATCGCTACACCTCTTGATCGGCTTAAGACCAAAAAGGGAAATCACTAGGGGCTTGGTTGTATTTACACCATAGCCACACCTTTTGATAGGCTTAAAGCCAAAAGGAAATTATGTGGAACCAAAGAGAGTCTGTTGCATAAAGCACAACTCAAACATAGGTAACCACTGAGCATAGCTCAAATATTACATGGGGGCTCCTTGCTTCTCAAAGAACAAAGAGCTTGCACCCTTGTAATAGGCTATCAAGCCAGGCTTGGAAGCCAGGTGTATTCACTTAAAACCCCGAGTTATCCTACCTCTTTAAGTAAGCCACTCCGTCCAGGTAAACCTGGTATGACCCATCGAACGTTTGACAAGTCAATCTCCTAGACCCTGAACTTGTCAAAGTTAAAACGGTGATTGGTTAAAGATTGAGGTCCATCTTAAAGGCTTTGAAAAATGGTTTAACTCAGCGGCCTGGTAGCCCATTAAAAGCCTCGATTTAGGGCCTGACAGCCCATGAAAAGCCTTGCATATTTATTTTGGATTTGTTGTTTCTACACAAATTTTGATAAGGGATTTATGAATATTTTCTGATAAACCGGTGTTTATTACAACTCAACATGGCTTTCAATGCTCAGTTGTCAGTACATGATCAGTTCTAAACCGGTAGTAAGTTGCTCCGGTCTAGTTTTGACTCAAGGTCACCAACATTATTCGAACAAACCGGTGGTTATCATAACCCGGTATGGTTTTTCTATGAACCGCCAAGAGGAAAAGGAGTTATCAATACTCCAGATTGGTGTTTTCACCCTTACTATACCAACAGTTGGTCAGCCAAGAAAGGTATATCACAGGTATCATCTATTTTATATATCTGGTTATTACAATCTTGGTTCTATATCCAAGTTATGTATATATTTTTTGGGCATCATGACCCGTCCAGTGGTAAACCACTAGGATACTTTCAAGTTTTTATATGCAGGAACAACAGCCATAATGGACTATGCATATAATAGCTCCCAAAGGCATGGCAAAGTTCTCAGTACCAAGCAAAATAAACATGCTCGATGGCATGATAGATAAAGTGTTCACGCTATCCTATTACAAGGCGCTTTGAACAAGCCCAAATTGAATAATTGTTTTCATAGGAGTGGCTGACTGCAACTGGTAAACCAGCTACCAGTTTATGATTCCTCATCCGGACGGCTTGAAGATTGAGGGTCATCTTGAGCGGTCGCATTCTGCTCCTCCCTACCCAGTCGCTGGAAATCAGTCGTTCACCTGATCTTGCGGCTGAATAAGGTTGGAGCCATAATGAATAAGGTTGGAAGGGTCAATGTCAGGAGCGTAGGTATGCTCACGGATTGGCAGAACAAGCTCTTCTACATTATGAATCAGTGCGGGCTGTCTTTTCCCTTCAGCATCGTAAACCGGTTGAAAATGGGATAGATCTGTGTCATCCACCAATTTGCTTGCTATAGGCCGCATCTCCTTTGTCAGCCTTCGGATATCGTCATTATTGAAATCTGAACCGTCCTCCTTCATGCCAGGATAGCCTTTGATGATATCTGCCGGTTCCAGATCTGGAATCCACGCCTTGGCCCGGATTAGCGCGGTCAGTGCACCTGATCTTGCTACTGATCTCTTCAGTTCATCTTACCGGGCAGGCAACATGGCCAGCTTTTCGAGGGTTTCTTTTATCAGTGTTGGAGGATGCTTGTTATAACCTGCCATGCAAATCGCCCGCAGGGATCCAGAATATAGTTGTTCTATTAAAGTATAGGCCGCTTTAAGCTTCATCCGCATCTCGGAGCCCAGATGGGTAATATGGGTCCCTGTCATGGTAAAACATCAGTAAACCGGGCATTGATAACATATTATGCATTAGACAAACTTCATGAGAGGGTACTCACCAAACACACCAGAAGTCATAGCATTAATCTGCCGCTTTAGGCCGGTCAGTTCTTCAACCACCGGCTTCAGGGCTGCTTCTGCGTCTTCGGCCTTCTTTGTTAAACCGGTCTTTTCGGTCTCCCAGTCTGCACACTCTTTGTTAAAGGTTTCTTTCAGCTTCTCCATGGCTGCTAAGGCATTTGTCAGCTCTTCCTTGGCCTTGGAAGCCTCTGCTTGCTGAGATTTAATATTCTCCTGAAGGTCAGCGGTTTGAGCATCCTTCTTACTCAGTTCAGCCTACAAGAGCAAGATAAGTCATCAATGAGATATGCATATTTGAAGTACCAAGCGTACAACAAGTTATGCACTTTGTACTTGGGGGCTAATGCCTATTGGTTCTATTATCAGAAATTTTTGCAAGTCTCAAGTACAATGCATGCATTATCCTTGACACTTGTGGCTAATGTACATCTGTTCAAAGTTGAAGCATTGATTCACGATCTGGTTTACCTTGGAAAGATAAACCGGCCCTTGGGGGCTACACCGATGAAAACTACAGGAATACAATGATAAAGTACCGGATTATTTCCAAGGATCACCTGACATATGGATGATAAAGTATGCAAGGATTGAGATATTACAAAGTCCCGATTTATGATTGCCATCATAAACCGGCCCTTGGGGGCTACTTGAGTTGATATTTACCAATTGGATTTACGAAAGGAAAAGTGATGAAAATACCTCATAGCGCTCCTTCATAAGATTCACCAGACCGGCTTCATAATCACGGTTTGACTGCAGACGGTTTAGGAAACTAGAGTGGAGTTCTTGAGCACTAAGTTGGGCATAGCTGGATAAATCAGTGCTCCATTTGCCTTTCTCCATAGCAGCACGCTCTTCCTTGGCACTATGTTTTGCCAAAATAACAGGATGGCCAGGAGAGGTGTGACCAATACCAGTAATGATAACCTCGCCTTCTTTGTCTCCAGCAGCCTTTTCTAGAGTTGATGGAGTGTCAGCAGTTCTCACTGGACTAGAAGGTCTGTCACAAGTCCGGATTGGATTGGCCGGTTCATCATCTGGCACAGCAGTATCAGCCTCTTCTTGTTCATCAGTGTTATGATCTTGAGGGGGTGGTTCATAAAATGTGGCTTCAGTATTTGGACCCTCTGGTTCAGCAGTTTGCTCCGGTTCAATAACCACCTGGTCTTCGGGTGGATTATTCACCCGAGCCTTTTTACTGGGTCTGGCTTTGGCTCTAAACAGAACAAGATGCAAAGGTTAGCATAGCATATAAAGTATGAAACATCAAAAGAAGGGGGTGAAGTACTTACCCAGCTACGGTTTTGAGAGGAGGGAGTTGGGTCGCTGTTGACTCGCCAGAGGATGAAGGAGGTGTCACCTAATAATTCAAATCGGACGGATTAAGAGGTTGTTAGAAATAACCTGCCTTGGGATAAGAAGTGTCAGAAGTGGGTGAGACCTCAGATCGGCATTTTCGAACCGGGGTGTCCGGTAAACCGGTCGAAGTGACCTTTTGGCTGCTATGCCGGGTTGTGCGGCGAGCCTCGTGCTGCTGTTTCTTCAAAATAAATGTTGGGTCGAAGTGAGCAAGAGGATGAGAAAAGCTTACTTTCTGGACCGCTTGACGGATTTTTTGTGTTGGCAGAGAGTCTGAACCGGAGGAAAGGATAATTACCTCTGCATCGTCAGCTTGGCTGCCCTCAACGTCCTCCTGATAAGTATCATTGTCAATGAGATGCATGAAAAGTGAACCAAGTGAATCAAGTTTACCTCAACTTCCGGTTCATCCGGGTCATCATCCAGTTCCATGCTGATGCGTTCAGGTGCTTTCCTCTTTGTGGTTTTCTTGACGACTTCTGTTTTAGGACGGGAAGGCGTTGCCACTTTTTCTTGAGGTTTCTTCTTCCAGAACGGATCATCGCCCTGTTTAAAAATAAGCATATGGTATTCAAAGATTGTACAGTCTAAAGATATCAAATGTAAAGTGGAAGAACAATACTTACAGCAGGCGGTTTGTTTTGCGTGTAAAAGGGGTTTAATCCGGTTTGGCGACAAACAACTTCCGATTCGTTCAATATTTTCTTGACAGCCTCAGTGACTTCTTCATCTGTTAGCTAAATATTGATTTGACGTTGGGAGTCTTCTACTTCACCAGTATACTCGCACATTAAGCCAGAGAGGCGACTTACCGGCAAGATACTCCAGGATATCCAGCAATGGACGAAGTATACACCTGTTAAACCATTGGCCAAGAAGGCTCTCAGCTTGGCGAGTAGAGGTGCGTACGCAGCCCATTCCTGGGCACTTAATCGTTGTGGAAGTGGATGAGTATTGGCAAGCCGGTGGGCACGGTAACCCGGAAGAGGGTTCTCATCTTCAGGGGAGGTGTCTCTACAGTAGAACCAAGTTTGGTTCCATTCTTTGGGGTGACTGTGCAGCTTGGCATGAGGGAATTCAACCTCTTTTCTTTTCTGAATCGAGACGCCGCCGAGTTCAGTATTGGGTCCATCTACAAACTCAGTACGGTTCAGATGGAAGAAATCTTGGAACAACTCAACAGTTGGCTCTTCTTGTAGGTACACTTCACAGAAAACTTGAAAGTTGCATATATTGGATACCGAGTTGGGTCCAATATCTTGAGGGTGGAGTTGAAAGCTGGCAAGCACATCCCAGAAAAACTTTGATCCGGGCGGTTTGAAACCACGGCCTATGTGATCAACAAACACCACTACCTCACCCTGCTTAGGGGTGGGAGGATTTTCCGGCCCAGGAACTCGCCACCGGATCTCATTCTTCTTTGGTAAAGTGCCGATCATGACCATTCCATTCAGTTGCTCCTCTGTAACCCGGGAGGGAGCCTAGTTGCAGGAATAAAACTGCTTGGCCATTGCAAGTGAAAAGCTGGAAAGAAATGCCGGTTTACAATTCATTCATAGTTATGCATAAGGTGCAACAGGACAAAGGAATCCAAGTATGTGAAATTGGTAAACCGGAGGATGATTCAATTATGAATGACAAAGCGATAAGTGGAAAAGGAGATATATATATATATACATATTATTAAACCGGAGTATGATAACGGAGACAAAGGGATTGCCGGTTTACAAGGGGACTAATGGTATGTGATAGATTACTTTTACAAAGGTAAACCGCCTATGTGATAAAGAAGGTACAGATCTAAGGCAAGAACGACTAAGTAAGGTAAAACAGGTTTCACAAGATCGCAGTGAAATTTTGGATCTACCATAAGTCAGGAAAGGGAAAATATTGAGACTTAAAAGTTTGGTCCCGAAACAGTTCACAAAAGGTCCAGATCAAGTTACTATGTATTTAAGGTTTGGATCAAATGGCTGAGATAAGGAGTTCTGTATCTACTATGCGGGACACATCAAGATCAAGCTCGGCTTGACGAAGAACACGAGGAAAGCAACATGAACCCGCATGAACCCTAACGGATCTACAGAGGAAAGAGGAGAGGCTTACAACGGTGGTTGAGGTCGCGTAGATGCGCCGCGTATTTCTGATGCAACCAAGTTGATGCAGCGGCCAACGGAGATGCAGAGGCAAAGCTCGACGACGGCGGTGGAGCTCGGGTGCAGGGGCGTCGCAAGGAGGAAGAAGAAGCGAGCAGACGAATGGGGAAAAAGAAAATGACCCTTGGTTCTATTTATAAGGTAAAGGGACAGGTGACAAGCGCGAGAATCGAGGAGCCGGAATATTGGATACCTAACAGGAGCGGTCGCCTCGATTGTCGGTGGCTCATTAACTGAAAGGGAGATGTATCATTTTTAAATAATAAAGTGACGTCATGGCGATTTATCATGATCCTAGAGTATGACGTCACGGCGGTTACAAGATCAAGGTGAAGATGCAAAGGAGGAATTTTTCTAAGTGTTGAAGATTGACATGAACAAGTTCAAATCAATCTGGGGCCTAATGTTGTGGATATTACTACTGGATGTAAACCGCCCAGGAGTAGCCGGGTTAACTCTATGAAGATTAGAAGACCATGGAGACATAAGGATGGTGGCGCTTTACAAAGGCCCAAGGCCCAAAGGCGGGTTATGGTCTATAGATGTAAACCGACCTTCTCATGTAACTTGTATTGTAAGATAGGAAGGATAGAGACCGAGTCGGACACGTTTATAATCCGGCCTCGGGACTCTGTAAACCGGCGGGCGTCAACCTGTGTATATAAAGGGATGACCCGGCAGCGGTTTAGGGACAACACACAACAACTCGAGAGCCAGGCAAAGCGGACTTGCTCCCTGGTCATCGAAACCCTAGCAATACCAACACAACTAGAAGTAGGCTTTTACCTTCATCGAAGGGGCCAAACTAGTATAAAAACCCTCGTGTCCCTTGTCCGGTTTAACCCCTTTAAGCTAACCCGTAGCGATGGCTCCATGACTAAGTCCTTTCACGAGGACATCTGCCGTGACAAAACCATGACAGATGCCGATGCCCCTATGATCGACTACGTCATCAAGACCCCTCCTTCTCATCTAAGCAACCAGGCAAGCCCCCCTTTGATCATCCCAATATCGCCCATTCCATTCTCTCATGCTTGCATTAGATTTTGCTACTATAATTGATTGCTCCTATCTGATGCATAGCCTGCTTTTTGTACCTACTTATTGTTACCTTACCTGCTTATCCTAAACTGCTTAGTATAGGTTGGTTAGTGATCCATCAGAGACCCCCACCTTGTCCTTGTTGCCCTGCTTCATCATCGACGACTTGATCAATGTGATCGACGACCAGAGCCCAACACCTCACATCACGTGATGCCCCTTTTGTTGCTCGACTCTGCAGAGTTACCATCGAGTGCCGAGGGTGGAACCTCATACATCACTCCTGATGAGATCTCTGTAGTGTAGCTATTCGGTCGTGGTCAACGAGGGTGGTTCCTCCTTCACCATTCTTGATACGACTCTGTCGTGCAACCCCTCAAGTGTGAACCTCGAGGGTGGTTCCTCTTACATTCACCTTGATGATTACATCGAGTGGAATCCTCCGAGGGTGGTTCCTCAGGTTTTCCCCTTGATGTTTGGACACACGATTACCTTGACTTTACTTGAGGCCATTGTTGAAGTTGGGCCCGCCCTGAGGGGTACCCACAAGTTGATGTGAAAGTCGGGCGGGCCCGTTGAGCACCCGCGAGTTTTCCACGAGGCACGACCGGGTATTCTGGGCCCTTGTCGTAAGTCCACGAGACGGGGAAACCAGGTCACATTATCGTGAGTCTATGCTCGTCTCCAAAGGTTTGGGTATTTGTTTTGAGTTGGCCTTTGGCCTTTATGCACTAACCACCACTAGAGATTAGTTATGGGCCTCGATGTCGCAGTATCAGCCGAAGCTTTGTCAGACGTCCAGTTCAGCATGGAGGCATGGTCGGATAGTGCTGGCCATCCGAGGCAGTGCTGGTATTCACCCTGCACGCAACGACCCAGAGTGCAACAGGCGATGGGCCCAAGACCCCAGAGCGCTTAGGATGTAGACCGGCGGGGACTTCTCTGCTGAGCCTAGGTAGGGCTGCAACGTGTTGATCTTCCGAGGTTGGGCATTGACCCAGAAAAGTGTGCCCGGCCAGAGTGATCGAGCATGTTGGGTAACGTGGTGCACCCCTGCCATGTTTAACTTGTTTTGCTCGTATCTTCTAGGTCGTAGCTCCGAATTAAACGAACTTTATATGTAACTTGACTAGAAAACCGTGTAGATCATCTTGCTGCACTTTAACTTGATGTTTAACAACTTCAACATTGTGTTCTAATCAGATCTGAACCAATTTCGAAATTTGCATATGGGGACTTACCGGAATTGTTATATGTTGTTTACAGCCTCATTTAAACTTTCTTTGGTGTTTTGTTCTTGTATGCATCATCTCTTGCCATGAGTAGCATCATGTAGCCTTGTCATGCATCATAATTGGTTGAGCTTCATGTCTTGTTTTGTGTTGTGTGTTTACCATGTTGTTTGCTCCTTTCCGGTTGTGCTCCTTCTCGGTAGTTCCTGTTTTGTTGCGATTGTGAGGATTCATTCGACTATGTGGCTTCATCTTCTTCATGGACTCGTTCTTCTTCCTAGTGGGATTTCAGGCAAGATGACTGTCACCTTGGATCTCACTACTATCTTTGCTATGCTAGTTGTCTCGATGCTATCGCTATGTCACGCTACCTACCACTTGTTCATCAAGCCTCCCAAATTGCCATGATAGCCTCTAACCTTTTCACCCTTCCTAGCAAACCGTTGTTTGGCTATGTTACCGCTTTGCTCAGCCCCTCTTATAGCATTGCTAGTTGCAGGTTGTTCCATGTTGGGACATGGATATCATGGGATATCACAATATCTCTTATTTAATTAATGCATCTATATACTTGGTAAAGGGTGGAAGGCTCGGCCTTATGCCTGGTGTTTTGTTCCACTCTTGCTGCCCTAGTTTCTGTCATACCGGTGTTATGTTCCTTGATTTTGCGTCCCTAACACCATGAGGGGTATGGGACCCTCTTGACGTTTCGCTTTGAATAAAACTCTTCCAGCAAGGCCCAACATTGGTTTTACCATTTGACTAATAACAAATAAAACTTGCATAGGGACTTGCCGACCCCCGTGGATTTTTAATCAACCCCCCCCCAGGGCCAGTGCTCCTCTGAGTGTTGGTCCGAATCGAGCAGACTGCAGGGCCACCTCGGGGAAACTCGAGGGTTGGTTTTACTCGTAGGATGTCTCATCCGGTGTGCCCTGAGAACGAGATATGTGATGCTCCTATCGGGATTTGTTGGCACATTCGGGCGGTCTTGCTGGTTTTTTTTACCATTTTTCAAATGTCTTGTGCACCGGGATTCCGAGTCAGATCAGGTGTCCCGCGATGGAGGATTGTCTCCGCGGATCGTGAGCTTGTCATGGGCTAAGTTGGGACACCCCTACAGGGTTTAAACTTTCAAGAGCCGTGCCCGCGGTTATGTGGCAGATGGGAATTTGTTAATATTCAGTCGTAGAAGATTTGAAGTAAACTCAATTAAAATACACCAACCACGTTGCGTAACCGCGTTGCATAACCGTGATTGTCTCTTTTCGGGGAAGTTCGAGAGGAGAACACGGTTGGGTTATGTTTGAACGTAAGTAGTTTAGAATCACTTAGTGATCATTATTAGTTGTGACCATTTGTGTAGTTTCTCATCTTACTCCTGTACTCGTGAGTTAGCCACCATACATTTGCTTAGTCGCTGCTGCAACCTCACCACTTACCTTTTCCTACCCTTTAAGCTTTGCTAGTCTTGATACCCATGGTAATGGGATTGCTAAGTCCTCGTGGCTCAAAGATTACTACACCAATAGTTGCAGGTACAGGTAATGCGATGATCATGACGTGAGAGCAATGTTTGCATGTTTTGGAGTCCTTCTTCGTCGATCTTGGGTTAGGTTCCTGGTCAGCAGCCTGGGCTAGCAGGGTGGATGTCGTTTGAGTTTATGTTCGTGAATCATCCGTAGTCGGATGTTATTCTATGTATAATGTATTGATGTATTCTTGTGGCATTTCTATTGCCTTGTATGTATCCCAACTGTTATGTAATGGTTTGATGTAATGATATCCACCTTGCAAAATTGTGTCAATATGTAGCTCTATCCTTGGTGGGACCTTCGAGTCTCTTTAGGATAGAGTCGCATATTGGGTGTGACACTTGCCTCCCTCATATGGCCCATATCTTCCCGGGGGGGGGGGGGTTCCGGTAACCCCCCCAATACTCCTATACGTACTTGATACATTCTAAAACACTTTCGGTGTCCAAATACTATAGTCCAATATATCAATCTTTACCTCTCGACCATTTCGAGACTCCTCGTCATGTCCGTGATCTCATCCGGGACTCCGAACAATCTTCACTCACCAAAACACATAACTCATAATACGAATCGTCATCAACGTTAATCTGCAGACCCTACGAGTTGGAGAACTATGTAGACATGACTGAGACACCTCTCCGGTCAATAACCAATAGCGGAACCTGGATGCTCATATTGGTTCCCACATATTCTACGAAGATCTTTATTGGTCAAACCGTAATGACAACATACGCCATTCCCTTTGTCATCGGTATTCTACTTGCCCGAGATTCGATCGTTGGTATCTTCATACCTAGTTCAATATCATTAATGGCAAGTATCTTTACTCATTCCATAATGCATCATCCCGCAACTAACTCATTAGTCACATTGCTTGCAAGGCTTATCATGATGTGCATTACCAGAGGGCCCAGAGATACCTCTCCGATACTCAGAGTGACAAATCCTAATCTCGATCTATGCCAACCCAACAAACACCTTCGGAGATACCTGTAGAGCATATTTATAATCACCTAGTTACGTTGTGACGTTTGATAGCACACAAGGTATTCCTCCGATATTCGGGAGTTGCATAATGTCATAGTCAAAGGAATATGTATAAGTCATGAAGAAATCAATAGTAATAAAACTTAATGATCATTATGCTAAGCTAACGGATGGGTCTTGTCCATCAAATCATTCTCCTAATGATATGATCACATTCATCAAAATACAACACATGTCTATGGTTAGGAAACTTAACCATCTTTGATTAACGAGCTAGTCTAGTAGAGGGATACTAGGGACATTGTGTTTTGTCTATGTATTCACACATGTATCTAGTTTCCGGTTAATACATTTCTAGCATGAATAATAAACATTTATCATGATATAAGTAAATATAAATAACAACTTTGTTATTGCCTCTAGGGTATATTTCCTTCAGATGAAGGTCACATTAGATAACTGTGACGCGGCCAGAGGGTGGAGCTTTTGAAGAAGTTTATTGATACACGATATAACCTTGTATATATTTTGATCATGTTACATGGTAGATACATGGATAGATGATTGGTACCATCAGCCTAATCAGGCCAAGTGTCTACATGATTTCGAATCTAGTTAGTTAGAATGCTATCGAGAGAGCACTTAGGTACTCATTTGTTTTTTTGGTGATTAATGATGTGTCAATTAAGATGAGTAATGTTTTCTAAAGTTTATTTTAGGGACATGCTCAATATTAATGAGTGGAAACATCAAATTCTAAAGAACGCTATCCCTACATAATCATATAGCCTTGTCATGCTCGGTCTTCCTAACACAAAGTACTAATCATGCACAACCCCGATCACAAGCTGAGAAATTGATTCATACTTTTTAACGCGCTTTAGCTTTTTCAACTCCCACGCAATACATGAGCGTGAGCCATGGATATAGCACTGTCGGTGGAATAGAATGCGGTGATAAAGATCAATAAGGGGAAGTCAAAAAGGAAGATGGTCTCTGATACGTCTCCAACGTATCTATAATTTATGAAGTATTCGTGCCATGTTTACAATAATTTTATATGGTTTTGGTATGATTTGCATGGAACTAACCTAGACTGACGCTGTTTTCAGCAGAATAACCGTGGTGTTGTTTTTTGTGCAGAAATGAAAGTTCTTCAAATGAGCTGAAACTTTTTGACGATTTTTTTGGAACAAAAGAGACCCCCGAAGTTTTGTGGAAGGACCAGAAGGTGAAGGAGTAGGGCATAAGACACCGGGGTGCGCCTGCTGGGCCCGGCTTGCCCTAGTGGGTTGTGCTCACCTCGAGGCCCATCTTAGCGTGAAACTAACGCTAAAAAATCCTATAAATAGAGAAACCATCAGCAATAAGCCTATATCAGAAGTTCCACCGCCGCAAGCCTCTGTAGCCACGAAAAACCAATCTAGACCCCATTCCAGCACTCCGCCGGAGGGGGGAATCATCTCCGGTGACCATCTTCATCATCCCGGCGGCCACCACGATGAGGAGGGAGTAGTCCACCCTCGGGGCCGAGGGTTTGTACTAGTAGCTATGTGTTTAATCTCTCTCTCCCCCTCTCTCTCTTGTGTTCTTGAGATGTCACGATCTTGATGTATCGCGGGCTTTGTTAATATAGTCGGATCATATGGTGTTTTCCCCTCTCATCTTGTTGTGAATTGAGTTTTTCCTTTGAGATTTTGTTTTATCAGATTGAATACTTTTATGGATTTGAGAACACTCAATGTATGTCTTGCTATGAATACCCGTGGTGACAATGGGTATCATATTGATTCACTTGATATGTGTGTCGGCACTCAACTCGTGGATTCCCGAGGTGACATTGGGGTAATCTATGCATAGGGGTTGATGCACGTTCTCATCTTTGCTTCTCCAGTAGAAATCTTGGGGCACTCTTTGAGGTTCTTTGTGTTCGATTGAGTATTATGAATCTGAATTTGCTTTGGTGTTATTTTAGTACGAACTCTTGATAGATTGATCGGAAAGAATAACTTTGTGTTATTTTAGTACGAACTCTTGATAGATCAATCGGAAAGAATAACTTGGTGTTATTTTAGTACTAACTCTTGGATAGATCGATCGGAAAGAATAGCTACAAACAATTTCTTCTTATGTTCTCCGCTAGATAAGAACTTTGGAGTGATTCTTCATCGCACGTCTCTTTTGTGCTCACTTTTGTTACTTGCTACCTTGCTGTTTTTTATTGTTCCTATTATAAAAATCAATATCTACTATCATTACTACAATTGTATCACCATCTCTTCGCTGAGCTAGTGCACCTATACAATTTTCCATTGTATTTGGTGTGTTGGGGACATAAGAGACTCTTTGTTATTTGGTTGCAGGGTTGTTTGAGAGAGACCATCTTCATCCTACGCCTCCCACAGATTGATAAACCTTAGGTAATCCACTTGAGGGAAAATTGCTACTGTCATACAAAACTCTTCGCTCGGAGGCCCAACACGAGTCTAGAAGAATAAAGTTGCGTAGTAGACATCAAGCTCTTTTCTAGCGCCGTTGCCGGGGAGGTGAGTGCTTGAAGGTATATCTTTAGATCTTGCAACTAAATCTTTTAGTTTCTTGTTTTATCACTAATTTGGTTTATAAAAAGAAAACTACCAAAAAAGGAATTGAGGTTGCATCATATTATTCATCTTTATATTGTCTTTCGTGAAAATGATGGAAAGGAAAATTGTGCTCAGTTGATAGAAGAAGAATTCAATAAAATGTTCGGCATAAATGATGAGCATGATTGCAATGTTGTTAGTATGAATTCTATGAATATCCGAAATGCTAATGATGATTGCACTAGTCATGAGAAAATGTTTCTTATAAGCATGTCAATTTTTGTGGAGTGGAAAGGCTTTGTGAAGAAGTGCCTTATAGGGAAGATAGATTTTGTAAGAAGCATAAGCATGATAGGACCAATTTTTTGCTCAAAGTGATAGATGAATTTGCTACAAAATTATGTTCTCTTTGTCCTATTACTTGTGAACTTTGCAATAAGGATGGTCATCTTAATTTCCAATGCATGCTTTTTCATGATCGAATTGTGTCCAGATATTGCAATAACTTGATCACCCTAGAACTTTATAATGAACTTTGTTTATTTTTGAGGAGTGAAGAATTGACACATAAAAAAATAGTTGGTTTGAAGTATTCATTCTCACGGACGACATTGAAACTAATCTAAAAAATATCTATATGTTTTGCATGGTAAATTGCAATGAGAATGCTTATATTGCCAACTATAGAAAGATGGGAAAACCAATAGAATATAAAACAAATACTAATGAGAGGGTAAAGATTTCCACTTTCCCTCCTATTGTCTCTCATGATGAAATAGGTGACGAGGAGGAGCTCCCTATTCAACCAATCTCATCAATAAGAAGCTTGAAAAAATTAATTGAACCCGCACATGATGTGATGAAGAAGAAGAAAAGAAGAAAGAATAGAGGTAAAAAGGTATCTCTCCCAAATAATTTTGCTCCTATTATTGTTGTGCCTCACGAAAATGAATCAAAAATAATTGTGGAAGATGATGCACTTGATGATGATATTGCTTCTATGTCTTATGGCACAATGTCCGAGAGCACTATTGCTGATGATTTTGTTATGCCTATTGCTTTTTGCGATAATTATGATTGGGAAGATAATGATACTTCTTATAATCTTGGAGATCTTTTCGGCACCAACTTGGGAAATTATGATGATAGCTATTGTTATATCGTTGGTGCTATTCATAATATTAATAATGAGAGTGATTATGCTTATGATATGCCAAGCCACAAGCTTGGGGATGCTATGCTTGATGAGAGTGACATGTTTGAGAATTTATTTGCTGCAATTAATGTTTGTCCCAATCTTGAGGATGCTATGTTTAATGAAGATGATCTTTTTAGTCCCCCTACTTTGAATGATCAAATTTGCTATGATGATTGCATGCCTCCTAGATGAGAATAAAGTTGCTACTTGTGATGATTATTGTGATGATACTAATGTTACAAAAAGTAGTGATGATTATATTTATAAAACTTGTCATAGTTATTATTACCCTTTTCCTGAACATTACTCTTTTAATGTGGAATTAATTTATAGTATTCGAGTTTCATATGATACTCCCACCATTGTGAATGAGAAGAAATTTTCTTACATGGAGAGTAATAAAATTTCTATGCTTGTGGATCATGAAAAGAATGCTTTATGTGATGGTTATATTGATGAATATATTCATGATGCTACTAAAAACTATTATGAGAGAGGAAGTTATGATTCATGATGCTCTCTTTATGTTTCAACTCTTATCTTTTATGGGAGCATCATTGAAATCATCATGCCTAGCTAAAAGGCATTAAAGAAAACCGCTTGTTCAGAGACAAACCAACATATACCCCTACTGTTTTTGTGTGTTCACATGATTAAGCTACTGTAGTAATCATGTTTTATAGCTTTCATTTCAATAAAGTGCCAAGTAAGACCTTTGGGATGGTCTATGGTGATAGTTAATTTGATCTTGCTGAAAAACAGAAACTTTTGCACCTAGTAAAATAATTTTCTTTTTCACATAAGCGTGATAAAACCGTGATTCCTTTTGAAAAAGATTGGTATAAAAATTTCACAGGTTGTCCTAATTTTGCAGAATTTTTGGAGTAGCAGAAGTACGGTTGGAGTACAGATTACTAGAGAATGTTATGTTTTTGATAGATTCTATTTTCAATGCATAGTTTGCTTGTTTTCTAGTTTCTATGGCTTATATTGCTCAATATAAATTGTAGAAATGATAGGGTACAATAGTCATTGTGTGATAACAATTATGAATCTTTTCTTTGACAGTACCAAAGTGAATGGTTTGCTCTTTATCATACTAACCTATCTCACGAAGTTCCGTTAAGTTTTGTGTGATTGAAGTTTTCAAGTTTTAGGTGAGACATCGATATGAGGAGAATAAGGAGTGACAAGACCATAAGCTTGGGGATGCCCAATGCACCCCAAGTTAATATCCAAGGAATATCCAAGCAACTAAGCTTGGGGATACCCCGGAAGGCATCCCCTCTTTCGTCTCCAACATTATCGGTAACCTCACTTAGAGATATATTTTCATTCATGACATGATATGGGTTTTGCTTGGAGCATCATTTTATTTTTTTAGGATTTTCTTGCTGTTATTTATAATAATATTTTGCATTTTTTATTTCAATAAAAATGTCAAGTATAGCCTTTGCCATGCTTATTTTGCAAGTCTACATGTTGTTGTTTCAAAACAAAAAGTTTATCGTTGTTGCAAAAAATCCCTAGAAAAGTCAGAATGTGATAAAATGTGGAACCTTTTTGAAAAATAAGTTGTGGTAAATTTTGTAAAGTGTGATAAATTTTTAGAATTTTCGGAGTTACAGAAGTATGATTGTTCTTGCATTCTTTACAGACTGTACTATTTTGGCAGATTGCTATTATGGTTGCATTGTTTGCATATGTTTTCTTGTTTAATGATTCTATTTGAGGATATGACTATTAAATATGAAGAGGCATTTAGTATGCAATGTTAAATAGTAATTTTAGTGATTTGCTACAGTAGAGAATGATAAGGTTATTGCATTGATTTATACTAACTTATCTCACGAGTTCTTGTTGAGTTTTTTGTGGATGAAGTTTTAAGATTTAGGGAAACCGTGATATAAAAGGAATTAAGGAGACACAAAAGATCAAGCTTGAGGATTCCCAAGACATCCCAAGATAATATTTCAAGAAGTCTCAAGCATCTAAGCTTGGAGATGCCCCGGTAAGCATCCCACCTTTCTTCGTCAACAATTATCGGTTAGTATCGGTTGAGCCTAAGTTTTTGCTTATTCATATGAGATGTGCTATGCTTGGAATGTCATTTTATCTCGTTTTGTTTTCTGTTCAAATAAAATACTTATATATGAATTTTTTAAATAAGATAGAGTCCTCAAATAGCCACCCATTTACATAACTACTCGCTTGATCTTCACTTATATATTTTTGAAGTAGTTTGTCGAAATCTCTCACGCTTCACTTAGATTATTTTGAGAGTTGAAAATTTTGAAGAAATACTTATGCTCTCATGTTCTTCACTTAAATTTGTTTGAGCTTATCAAAAGCAACATGTAAAAACTTTCATGAAGATCATTGGAAAAAATAAACTTGATTCATTGTAATAGTTTTGAGATATGACGATAGTGATATGTGAGTCATGTTGGTGAGTAATTATGGCTTAGTAAGAATATTGATGTTAAGGTCTGTGATTCCCTATGGAAGCACGAAAGTCAATAGTTATTCAATGAAATTACATCCTACTTGTGGTGCATTATTCAGTGTATGCTTAATGCATGCTTATGAGATTTTTTGTTTCTTGGTTGGATGCTTCTCAATATTTTGATATCCTTCATTTGCACTAAGTATGATCACTACTTGTGCATACAAAATCCTTAAACCCAGTTTTGCCACATAAGTCCACTATACCTACCTATATGTAGTATTCTTTTGCTGTTCTAAGAAAATTTGTATGTGCCATCTCTAATCTTCAAAATAAATTTCCTTTTTGTGTGCGCGTACCGCTCATGAAATGGTAGGGGGTGGCTGATATTTTTCCATGCTAGATGTGTTATTCTCAAGATGAGTGTTTATTCACTTGTCATTGCATGAGAGTACGTCAAAGGTAATAGGGATGCCCAGTCCTGAAATGAAAAATGAATTTACTTTATGTTGTCAAATAATAAATTCCTTGGAAAGTGTTGGTATGGACGGTACCCGTGGATATGGCTAGCCGTGGAATGTGAAAGAATGGTGGAAAAGGAATAAAATTTATTTTCTATTTGGGAACCGCCTATGCTATATCAAGCATGGAAAGTATTGGGAACTAATCGATCGTTTTCGTTGACGGGAAAAGTATGCCTCCCAAAATATTTTTACCTCTCAATTTAAGCTTTGAGCTCAGCTGGCACCTCTACAAATCCCTACTTCCCTCTGCGAAGGGCCTATATATTTACTTTATGCAATTTTTATTTTTATTTGAGTCTCCATCTTCTCTTATAAAGCACCAACTAAGGGGCACTATGATCGTACTTGAGCATTGGATGTAGCTAATATGCGAGTGTGTTTCATGAATGGATCAATGATTGAGCATGATGGGCTAGGGATAACTTTTTTTAGTGTTGATATTTTGAAATACATGGTTGCTTACTGATATGCTTGAGTATTGAAATCTTCATGTCAAAACTAGACTATTGCTTTGAGCCAGATAAAATTCCAAATGTCCATACTACAAAAGAAAAGAATATGTGATGAATATGATAGGTAGCTTTCCGCAACAAATATTACATTTTCAATTGCTACTTTATCAAGAGAATTTTTATGAAAAAGAGTTGTTTTTATGATGCTAGGAAAAGTGATTGAAATTATCATTGATCAAACTTGTGCACTTTGCTAGCATTCACACTTCATAAATTATTTCTTTTATCATTTACCTACTCGAGGACGAGTAGGAATTAAGCTTGGGGATGCTGATACGTCTCCAACGTATCTATAATTTATGAAGTATTCATGCCATGTTTACAATAATTTTATATGGTTTTGGTATGATTTGCATGGAACTAACCCGGACTAATGCTATTTTCAGCAGAACTACTGTGGTGTTGCTTTTGTGTAGAAATGAAAGTTCTCCAAATGAGCTGAAACTTTTTGATGATTTTTTTGGAACAAAAGAGACCCCCAAAGCTTCGTGGAAGGACCGGAAGGTGAAGGAGCGGGGCACAAGATATCGTGGCACGCCTGGTGGGCCTGGCTTGCCCTGGTGGGTTGTGCTCACCTCGAGGCCCATCTTAGCGTGAAACCAATGCCAAAAAAATCCTAGAAATAGAGAAACCATCATAAATAACCCTAGATCAGAAGTTCCACCACTGCAAGCCTCTGTATCCACGAAAAACCAATCTAGACCCTGTTCCGGCACTCTGCCGGAGGGCGAAATCATCACCGGTGGCCATCTTCATCATCCGAACGGCCACCATGATGAGGAGGGAGTAGTCCACCCTCAGGACTGAGGGTTTGTACTAGTAGCTATGTATTTAATCTCTCTCTCTCTCTCTCTCGTGTTCTTGAGATGTCACGATCTTGATGTATCATGGGCTTTGTTAATATAGTCGGATCATATGGTGTTTTCCCCTCTCAATCTTGTTGTGAATTGAGTTTTCCCTTTGAGATTTCGTTTTCTCGGATTGAATACTTTTATGGATTTGAGAACACTTGATGTTTGTCTTGCTATGAGTACCCGTGCTGACAATGGGGTATCATATTGATTCACTTGATATGTGTGTTGGCACTCAACTCATGAATTCCCGAGGTGACATTGGGGTAATCTATGCAAAGGGGTTGATGCATGTTCTCGTCTTTGTTTCTCTGGTAGAAATCTTGGGGCACTCTTTGAGGTTCTTTATGTTGGATTGAGTATTATGAATCCGAATTTTCTTTGCTGTTATTTTGGTACGAACTCTTGATAGATTGATCGGAAAGAATAACTTAGTGTTATTTTAGTGCGAACTCTTGATAGACCGATCAGAAAGAATAACTTGGTGTTATTTTAGTACGAACTCTTGGATAGACCAATCAGAAAGAATAGCTATAAACAATTTCTTGTTATGTTCTCCGCTAGATAAGAACTTTGGAGTGATTCTTCATCGCACGTTGAGGGATGGTTATGTGATCCAATTATATTAGCATTGTTGAGAGATTGCACTAGTGAAAGTACGGACCCTAGGCCTCATTTTCAAGCATTGCAATATCATTTGTGCTCACTTGTGTTACTTCCTACCTTGTTGTTTTTATTGTTCCTATTACAAAAATCAATATCTACTATCATTACTACAATTGTATCACCATCTCTTCCCGAACTAGTGCACCTATACAATTTTCCATTGTATTTGGTGTGTTGGGGACACAAGAGACTCTTTGTTATTTGGTTGCAGGGTTGTTTGAGAGAGACCATCTTCATCGTAGGCCTCCCACGGATTGATAAACCTTAGGTCATCCACTTGAGATAAAATTGCTACTGTCCTACAAAACTCTGCACTTGGAGGACCAACGCGAGTCTACAAGAATAAAGTTCCGTAGTAGACATCAGTCTCGCATCGACGCGGCAAATCAATGGGCTATGGAGATTCACATCAATTGATATCAATGCGAGGAGTAGGAATTGCCATGCAACAGATGCACTAAGAGCTATAAGTGTATGAAAGCTCAAACTGAAAACTAAGTGGGTGTGCATCCAACTTGCTTGCTCGTGAAGACTGAGGGAGTCCAGGATTAGGGGGTCCTCGGACAGCCGGACTATATACTTTGGTTGGACTGTTGGACTATGAAGATACAAGATTGAAGACTTCGTCCCGTGTTCGGGTCGGACTCTCCTTTGCGTGGAAGGAAAGCTTGGCAATTCGGATATGTAGATCTCCTCCCTTGTAACCGACTCTGTGTAACCCTAGTCCCCTCCGGTGTCTATATAAACCGGAGGGTTTAGTACATAGGACAAGAACAATCATAATCATAGGCAAGCTTCTAGGGTTTAGCCACTACGATCTCGTGGTAGATCAACTCTTGTAATACTCATATCATCAAGATCAATCAAGCAGGAAGTAGGGTATTACCCCCATCGAGAGGGCCCGAACCTGGGTAAACATTGTGTCCCCCGCCTCCTGTTACCATCCGCCTTAGACGCACAGTTCGGGACCCCATACCCGAGATCCGCCAGTTTTGACACTGACATTGGTGCTTTCATTCAGAGTTCCACTGTCTCGTCACCATAAGGCTTGATGGCTCCTTCGATCATCGGCAACGATGCGATCCAGGGTGAGGTTTTTCTCCCTGGACAGATCTCATTATTCGGTGGCTTCGTACTGCGGGCCAACTCGCTTGGCCATCTGGAGCAGATCGAGAGCTACGCCCCTGTCCGTCAGGTCAGGTTCGGAAACATAAACTATACTGCCGACATCCGTGGAGACTTGATCTTCGACGGATTCGAGCCCGTGTCAGGTGCGCCACACAGTCACGACGAGCATGACTTAGCTCTGTCGCCGGACGGTGTTCAGGAGATCACACCTGTGGCTACTCCGGCCCTTAATCCAGAGCAGATCGTGTCGTCCGAGGACGGGTGGATGGACCCCGCCACGGAGGCCGCACACTCAGCGGCGATAGAGCCGAATACTGACTTCACCTGCTATGATACCTGTGTTGCCAGCACCTTGGATTCGTCCCCGTCATGGGCCCTGAACCGCCTGCGTCCGTGCCTATTGAATCTGATTGGGCACCGATCATGGAGTATACCTCCACAGATATTTTCAGCACTCGCCCTTGGGCGACGCGCTAAATTCATTTAGGTCTGTCTCCTTGTTAGGAGAACCTTGGCTGAACTATGTCCGGCTTTAGTGTGAAGCGGACGACGAAGAAATTCGTTCCCCACCCACCACCCACTTAATAGCCACTTTCGACGATTTAACCGACATGCTTAATTTCGACTCCGAAGACATCGATGGTATGGACGACGATGCAGGAGAGGAACAGGAACCACCGCCCACAGGTCGCTGGACAGCAACTTCATCACACGATATATACATGGTGGATACACCCAAAGAAAACAATGATGAGGAACAGAAGGATGCAGCGGAGGGTAATCCCCTCGAGAAGCAACCAAAGCGACGACGTAGGTGCCGCTCCAAATCCCACCTCGGTAAGAACAGCGATAACAGCGCAAGAAAGAATAATACCCCGGTCAACTCCAAAGCAAACGACGACCACATGGACCCAGCGATAGAGTAGGATGAACCAGCGGACGGCAAACATAGTACGGAGCCATTGTCCGATCACGGCGACGTCGAGGGTAAAGCTCACCAACCTATCTCCGGAGAGGAGAACAGTCCGGACGACGATGCACACATCATCCCAGAAAGGCACTTGGAGCAAGAGAACATCCATAGAAGGCTTGTTGCCACTGCGAGGAGTCTAAAGAAGCAAAAGCAAAGGCTTAAAGCCGCGCAAAATACACTCAACGGTAGATGGAACAAAGTGCTCGACACTGAAGAAAAGTATGGTGGCAGTTGCCACACAAAGAGCTACCCAAAGCGCAAGTTGCTGCCTGAATTCGATGATGAGGCTTTAGAGCCTACATAGCCGAAAAATAAAACGGCCGATTAGCCGGACCGACCACCCCGTGGCCGCGATAGGGCAGCTAACGATGTCGAACATAAGTCAGTACACGATTTACGTGAGGACTTGCACCAAAAAGCCGGTCTGACCAGGTCCATCTACGGATCTAGAAAGCGCGCTCCAGCACATAATCAAACACTACAACTGTCAGAACGCCATGACATATCCAAATACAGGGGTGTCGCACACCCCCCATGCTTCACCGATGAGGTGCTGGATCATGAATTTCCCAAGGGATTCAAACCCGTGAACATAGAGGCATACGACGGAATGACATACCCTGGGGTGTGGATCGAGGACTTTATCCTCCATATCCACATGGCTCGCATAGATGATCTCCACTCCATCAAATACTTGCCCCTCAAGTTGAAAGGACCAGCTCGGCACTGGCTGAAGAGCCTCCCTGAAAACTCAATTGGAAGTTGGGAAGAGCTTGAGGATACTTTTAGGGCTAATTTTCAAGGGACCTATGTCCGACCTCCAGATGCAGACGATTTAAGTCACATAATTCAACAGCCCGGAAAGTCAGCCTGAAAGCTTTCGAACAGATTCCTCACTAAGAAGAATCAAATTGTCGACTGCCCAGACGTCGAAGCCTTAGCGGCTTTCAAACACAGTGTCCGGGACGAATGGCTCGGCAGAGACCTATGCCAGGAAAAACCGAGGACCATGGCAGCCCTAACAAGCCTGATGACCCGCTTTTGCGCAGGCGAAGATAGTTGGCTGGCCCGTAGCGGCACCAGCGACCCAGGCACATCCGAAGTCAAGGATGACAATGGAAAACCATGACGCAATAAAAGAAAGCGTCGAAACAATGAAGACAGCCCAGACAACACGGCGGTAAACGCCAGATTCAGGTGCTCTCGACCCGTTCAACGGAAAAAGGCATTCAAAGGTAGCAGAGATGCACCGTCCAGCCTAAACAAGATTCTAGACAGATTATGTCAGATTCATGGCACCTCCAACAAACCTGCAAATCACACCAACAGAGAATGATGGGTCTTCAAGCAGGCCGGCAAGCTAAATGCTGAACACAAGGGGGGAGACACCAAGTGAAGACGAGGATGAGCCTCGCCAGCAAAACACTGGGGGACAGAAAAAATTCCCACCAGAGGTCAAAATGGTGAACATGATTCACGTAACGAAGAGGAGGAGCAAACACGCACTCTGAGACGTATGCGCTGTGGAGCCCGTCACCCCCAAGTTCAACCTCTGGTCGGCCTACCCGATCACTTCTGATCGCAGGGATCACCCGACTAGTGTCCGGCACGGAGGATCGGCTGCCTTGGTACTAGACCTAATAATTGATGGATACCATCTCACTCGAGTCCTCATGGACGGCGACAGTAGTGTTAATCTGATATATCAGGACACAGTCCACAAAATGGGGATAGACCCGACAAGAATCAGCCGAAGCAAAACTACCTTTAAAGGAGTAATACCAGGCCCAGAGGCCCGCTCCACGGGCTCTCTAGTACTAGAGGTTGTATTTGGTTCTCCTGACAACTTTCGAAGTGAAAAGTTAACCTTCGACATCGCTCCATTCCGAAGCGGCTATCAAGCACTACTCGAAAGAACGGCCTTCGCTCGTTTTAATGCAATACCGCATTACGCTTATCTTAAGCTTAAGATGCCCGGTCCACGTGGCATCATCATAGTTAGCGGAAACACAGAGCGTTCCTTGCGTGCGGAAGAATGTGCGGCGGCTTTAGCAGCCGAACACTAAATGGCCTCTACAACCAGAATAAATGATCAGCCGTCAAGACCGCGGACACGGCTAGACGAGTCTGGCGCTCCCCTAGCTGTAACAGCTCAGATAAACCTGAGATTGGGTCGATAGATATACCCCCATTGGTGGCGCTAGGGGCTTCCGGCATGTAAAAAGGCCTACAGTTCGGCTTGACCTTATTTAGATTGAATTTTAATGGTTTATTAAGAATAACCAATTTTTCACACGAAAACGTTCACCCGGGTTTTTCTCTTTTACAGATGATCATCGTGCTACACCCTTCCAGGATACGGCACAACGGAGACACAGGCGCAGACGTGTAGCAGGGCCCTGTTCAAAGGTTTCTTTTTAGATTAAGACCCTGTGTAAACCTTTTTTACTGTCTCTTGTTGCTTCACACCCTCCGGATACTCAACACAACCAAGAGGGATGCTGGCGTTTTTGACATTTCGTCACGTCAGACACTCACCTGGAAATTTAGGGCTTATTATCGAGGGCGTTACTCAGCCCAGTATACGTTGTAAAGACTGAATACCTTAAGGAGTGTTCGGCATCGCGAGTTTGGCCTTATATGCATCAGCTCCGAATCATGTCTTTGGTCAATAGTTGGGTTTGCCCGGCTCCCGTGTTTTGCTACCTTACGTTCCGCTCTATCGGCTAAGGTGGCACCGGGAGAACTACTGCGATTGTGCCCTGGTTCATCTGGATGAGCACCTCAGTAGAGAAAGCCGAAAATTGGCTGTCATGATAAAGCGCGAGACTGGTCAACCACTCGAGGACTCAGCGGAATCTTCACGATTCCTCTGCATTAACGAAGGACCGGTTTCCCGAGCACGTATGTACGCGCACCGTATTCGGATAAGCGCGGAAGTACCTGGGGCTATATAGTAGCCCCACCGTCAAACTCTTATGGCTAAGTGAAAGTGTTAAAGCAATATAGTCCGATTGCCTTGTTCGCCGCGCTAACACCTCCTTAATGGACCAAGATGTTGGATCAAGTGTGAATACTCGCTTTTCCAAACACCCCCGCATTATATGCGTGGCGGCTGAAGCCGACGACTGCAAACTTTTAGGTTATATACATACATAAACGGCCGCACAGGAGGCATCATAATACTTTCAGGCAAAAGTATAAACACAGCCTTTATAATCCAAATAGCATTGTTTTTACAATTGGGATACATGTCACTCGAACATGATACTCTTCGAGCACTGAGCCTCTATTAAACGAGCGCCTTCTAGAACTTCTTCAAAATAGTTCTCGGCCGAGACCTGGCCTACGGCCGGACCCCGGGTTGTAATAGCGGTGGCATCCATCTCTGCCCAGTATGTCTTGACACGGGCAAAAGCCATCCGCTCACCCTCTATGCATGCTGACCTCTTTACAGCGTCGATATGCGGCACAGCACCAAGGAATCGTTGCACCAAACTAAAATAACTATTTGGCATTGGTCCTCCCGTCCAAAGACAATCCACGACAGACCTCATGTCATTCTCGAACAACCTATGGACCTCAGCCCACTCGGCCATTTGCTCATTTAACAGCAGTGGACGTGTTGGAGCACTGAACTGCGACCAGAACAACTTCTCCACTTCGTGATCTTTTTGATCTTTGAAAAACTCAGTCGCATCAGCAGCACTCGTTGCCAAGTCCATGTACGCGTCTGCAGCACTCCATAATTGATCTAGAGGGGCATACTTCGGATCTCCAAACTTGGTCTGCAACAAAAAGGGCTTCCCAGTCGTGATATATCCGGCTTGACGAAGCTCCTCCTTCGCCGCTCTGATTTTAGAGCGGGTTTCCTTGGCTGCTACCATGGCTTTCTTCAGGTCCACCATTTTTGCTTGGCTTCCTTTTCAAGAAGCTCATACCGGGCGGCGGCATCCTTCAGCTCAATAGCCATCTTGGCTATTTTATCTTTGCTCTTGCGATGCGCAGCCTGTTTGGATCTTAAGTCTTCGGCCGCCTTTAGGGCGGCCGCATCACTCCTCCTGGCTTGTTCCTTGGCTCGGGCAAGTTCCGCCCGAAGGGTCTCCACGGCGGGAGCTCCATCTGCAGTCACAACATATTATAGATACTAGTATCATGCTCCTCTTAATATTTGTTGACCACCTGAAAATACATACCCCGTGCCTCGTCAAGCGGCTTGTTCACAAGCGCAATGTCGGCATCTGCCACATCAAGTTGCCGGCTCAATCCGGCAAACTCAGCAGTCCGACCAGCCACCGGACCGTCAGCCGCCTGCACATGAAAGCAACGTGACTATTACCTGGGACTATGATCCTCTGTTTTCTTCCTCTTGACAGCAACCAAAGTCTCAGGGGCTACTATCTGTATAGAGCACACCCAGCATGTGTGGTACCGTCAAAAAAATTATATATTACTTTGTGTACCTCAAAGCCTCTTAGCAGGCTCGTAAAAGCTTCATGCAACCCACTTGTGGCGGATGAGATCCTCTCAACCACCGTACTCATTAAAGTACAATGCTCCTCTGAGATAGCCGCTTGCTCAAAAAGACCCATTAGTACGTCTGGTTGCACACCGGACAGTCCCAGACTCTTTTTGTTGCTCCCCTTAGGAGCCGAATACTCCGGACTCCGGGTGGACGAAGGGTTACCTTCTGGCCTTGGCGGATCTGGAGAAATCCTCCGTGATGACACCTCAGGGTCGTCCGCCCCAGGAGGCGGGGAGTCAGGGGGAGGCGTTTCGCTCTCCATCATCTTCGTAAGAAGATCCCCTGAAGACGAACTCTGTTGAGAAGGTCTACGATTCGGCCTGCAAGAAGTATGTCTCGGTTATTGTCCCCGGAGATAAAGCAGGATATATTTACCAAAAGTACTCTTGATTCACTTATAGCTGGGTGGAGGGCTGGCCCCCTCGCGGGCACTGTGCGGTAAGGACGCCCTCCGGGGCAGGGTCCCCTGGCAAAGGTTTTTTCCCTCGTTTGGAAACCTTTGCTTCCAAGTCTTTAGAGGCGGTCCTTTTCCTTCCTTGGGGAGAGGGGATTCTAGATTCTTCTCCCCAATTAGCCTCCTTCGCGGAGACATTAATTCCCCCGATTTGGATGTGTGATGCGTGAGGCCCGCTTTCGGCTTCTTTATTCCTCCATTTATCTTCCCTTGATGGCACTTGATAAAGTACATGCTCAAGCATCCTGGCTAGTACAGGATCCGGTGAGCCTTCGGGGAGGGGGGCCGAACACCTGATCATCTTCGCCTTTCTTATCCAGTCCTGGCCAGGATTGATTTTTTCAGAATGATGTTGTAACAAATAAAAAACAGCATGTTCGGCCGCAGAATTACACACCTGGGTATCTGGACGGTTGCAGTTGAGACCCGCGTCCTCGGTGGTGTTCGGACACTTTATTCGTGATCCGAAGAACAATCCATACATCTCTTCGAGCGTCATGCCGAAGAACTGCTGAATAGTTCGTGGTCCTTCAGGGTTGAACTCCCACATACGGAGAGATCGACGTTGGCATGGAAGGACCCGACGAACTAGCATGACTTGCATTACCTTGAAAAGGCTGACATCTCTCTTGAGGAGATCTCGGATACGACTCTGCAATGTCGGTACGTCATTAACTGGCCCCTAGTCTAGCCCCTTGTTGACCCATGACGCCAGTTGCGGCGGGGGGCCCGAACGGAAGGCGGGGACAGCTACCCATTTAGTACTTCGGGGAGCTGTGATGTAAAACCACTCCCGTTGCCATAAGTTGGACACCTCCAGGAAGGAACCCTTTGGCCATGGAGCATCGGCGTCTTTTCTTATTATGGCACCTCCGCATTCTGCGTGTCGCCCATTGATCATCTTCAGCTTCACATTGAAGGTCTTGAGCCACAAGCCGAAGTGTGGGGTGATGTGGAGGAAGGCCTCACACACGATGATAAACGACGAGATGTGAAGGATAGAATCTGGGGCTAGATCGTGGAAATCGAGCCCGTAATAGAACATAAGCCCTCTAACAAAGGGATCAAGACTAAAGCCTAGCCCTCAGAGGAAGTGGGAAACAAATACGATACTCTCGTTGGGTTCGGGAGTGGGGATGACCTGCCCTTGAGCAGGCAGCCTATGCGAGATTTCGGCGGTCAGATACCTGGCTTCCCTTAGCTTCTTGATGTCCTCCTCTGTGATAGAGGAAGCCATCCACCGGCCTTGAAGGTTGGATCCGGACATGGTTGAAGGTCCAAAGCGCTTAGCCTGAGCCTTGGGTGTTGGAACTCGGGGTGGGGGAAGGGAAGGATTGAGCGTGAGAAGAAAAGGACAGGCCTTGGCCCCTTTATAAAGAGGGCGAATATCAAGCGTCCTCCGTGTGGCCGTTTGGAACTTGCCTAAAATCGAGGAGTCATACTAACAAGCACGATTGGTTACCCACACCCGTATTGATTAGAATCCCGTGATAAAGGGAACATGATCTCTACTTCGGCAAAGACGTGCGATAAAACCGCCTCGCAACACTTGCAATGGCAGGCAGGGAAAACGGTTCATAATGACCGGGCCACGGCAGGACATCACGTTATAAAAAGTTGTCAGCAGATTGGATTTGTGGAATACTATACTCTCTACGGTGGTATGTGGAATTTGTTTTGCAGAGCCGGACACGATCCGTGTGTTCAAAATCTTCTATGGAGTATTCAGAGAAGGAACCCGCCTTGCAATGTCGAAGACAATCTGCGCGCCGGACTCATCATCATTGAATCCTGGTTCAGGGTCTACTGAGGGATTCCAGGATTAGGGGGTCCTCGGACAGCCGGACTATATACTTTGGCCGGACTGTTGGACTATGAAGATACAAGATTGAAGACTTCGTCCCGTGTCCGGGTGGGACTCTCCTTTGCGTGGAAGGCAAGCTTGGCAATTCGGATATGTAGATCTCCTCCCTTGTAACCGACTCTATGTAATCCTAGTCCCCTCCGGTGTCTATATAAACCATAGGGTTTAGTCCGTAGGACAAGAACAATCATAATCATAGGCTAGCTTCTAGGGTTTAGCCTCTACGATCTCGTGGTAGGTCAACTCTTGTAATACTCATATCATCAAGATCAATCAAGCAGGAAGTAGGGTATTACCTCCATCGAGAGGGCCCGAACCTGGGTAAACATTGTGTCCCCTGCCTCATGTTACCATCCGCCTTAGACGCACAGTTCGGGACCCCCTACCCGAGATCCGCCGGTATTAACACCGACAAAGACCTCGGTATATGCAAGCCAAGTTCTATAATTAAAAATCCCCACTAGTATATGCAAGTGACAACTCAGGAGACTCTCTATATGAGAAACATGGTGCTACTTTGAAGCACAAGTGTGGAAAAGGATAGTAGCATTGCCGCTTCTCTTTTTTTATCTTTTTTGTGGGCTCTTTGGCCTCTCTTTTTTGTCTGGTTTCTCATCCCGACTTGTGGGGGAATCATAGTCTCCATCATCATTTCCTCACTAGGACAATGCTCTAATAATGATGATCATCATACTTTATTTACTTACAACTCGATAAGTAGAACAATATGACTCTATATGAATGCCTATGTTAGTTTACCAGGATGTGCAATGATCTAGAGTAACATTGATGACCCACAAGTATAGGGGATCTATCATAGTCCTTTCAATAAGTAAGAGTGTCAAACCCAACAAGGAGCAGAAGGAAATGACAAGCGGTTTTTAGTAAGGTATTCTTTGCAAGCACTGAAATTATCGGTAACAGATAGTTTTGTGATAAGGTAATTTGTAACGGGTAACAAGTAACAAAAGTAAACAAGGTGCAGCAAGGTGGCCCAATCCTTTTTGTAGCAAAGGACAAGCCTGGACAAACTCTTATATAAAGGAAATGCTCCTGAGGACAAATGGGAATTATCGTCAAGCTAGTTTTCATCACGCTCATATGATTCGCGTTCGTTACTTTGATAATTTGATATGTTGGTGGACCGGTGCTTGGGTACCGCCCTTCCTTGGAAAAGCATCCCACTTACGATTAACCCCTATTGCAAGCATCCACAACTACAAAAGAAGTATTAAGGTAAACCTAACCATAGCATGAAACATATGGATCCAAATCAGGCCCTTACGAAGCAACGCATAAATTAGGGTTTAAGCTTCTGTCACTCTAGCAACCCATCATACTTATTACTTCCCAATGCCTTCCCCTAGGCCCAAACAATGGTGAAGTGTCATTTAGTCGACGTTCACATAACACCACTAGAGGAAAGACAATGTACATCTCATCAAAATATCGAACGAATACCAAATTCACATGACTACTTATAGCAAGACTTCTCCCATGTCCTCGGGAACAAACGTAACTACTCACAAATCATATTCATGTTCATAATCATAGGGTATTAATATGCATAAAGGATCTGAACATATGATCTTCAACCAAATAAAACAACTAGCATCAACTACAAGGAGTAATCAACACTACTAGCAACCCACAGGTACCAATCTAAGGTTTTGAGACAAAGATTGGATACAAGAGATGAACTAGGGTTTGAGATGAGATGGTGCTAGTGAAAATGTTAATGGATATTGACCCCCTCCCGATGAGAGGATCGATGGTGATGACGATGGTGATGATTTCCCCCTCCGGGAGGGATGTTTCCCTGGCACAACAGCTCCGCCGGAGGCCTAGATTGGTTCCGCCTCGAGACGGCGGCGCTTCGTCCCGAAAGCTTCCTTCTGATTTTTTTCTAGGGCGAAAGACTTTATATAGCCAAAGATGGACACCGGAGGCCTGCCATGGGACCCATGAGGCAGGGGCGCACCCAGGGGGTAGGGTGCGGCCCCCACCCTAGTGGACAGGGTGTGGCCCCCTCTGGTGCTTTCTTCGCGCAATATTTTTTATATATTCCAAAACTGACTTTCACAGAGTTTCAAGACTTTTGGAGTTGTGCGGAATAAGTCTCTAATATTTGCTCCTTTTCCAGCCCAGAATTCTAGCTGCCGGCATTCTCCCTCTTTATGTAAACCTTGTAAAATAAGAGAGAGTAGGCATAAGTATTATGACATAATGTGTAATAACAGCCCATATGCAATAAAATCGATATAAAAGCATGATGCAAAATGGGCATATCAAACATGTATAAAAAATGATGAATGGTGGCTCAGCCACAAATACTATGTTAGCTATGTGATCATGCAAAGCAATATGACAATGATGATGTATGTAATATAAACGGAACGGTGGAAGTTGCATGGCTATACATCTCGGAATGGCCATGGAAATGCCATGATAGGTAGGTATGGTGGCTATTTTGAGGAAGCTATAAGGAGGCTTATGTGTGATAGAGCATATCATATCACGGGGTTTGGATGCACCGTCAAAGTTTGCACCAACTCTCGAGGTGAGAAAGGGCAATGTCGGTACCGGAGAGGCTAGCAAATTGCGAAAAGGTAAAAGTGTGTATAATACATGGACTCACATTAGTCACAAAGAACTCACATACTTATATGATACTAGTGAATGATTTTGGTTTAGTAAGAATATACCAATGGTTTGTAGACGAAAGAGGGGATGCCTTCCTGGACGTATATGGGAGGTACCAGTGAATGATTGTAGACGAAAGAGGGGATGCCCTCCTGGGCATCCCCAAGCTTAGACGCTTGGGTCTTCCTTGAATATTACCTTGAGGTGCCTTGGGAATCCCCAATCTTAGGGTATTGCCTCCCCTTATTCTTCATCCATCGTGATCTCACCCAAACTTGAAAACTTCACCACACAAAACTCAATAGAAACCTTGTGAGCTCCGTTAGTATAAGAAGCAAATCATAAACTTTAGGTACTATTATGAACCTATTCATACTTTATTATTGTATAACACCTACATTGTTCCAACTTCTCCATGACTTATACCCCCAATATAATCCATAGAATCATCAAAACAAGTAAACTATGCAACGAAAATAGAAACTGTCTGAAACAGAGCAGTTTGTAAAGATCTAAATAATGATCATACTTATTGAACTCTAAAAATTATGAAAACTTAGGACAATGTGGGAAATTTTTATATCAATCATGTGTAAAAAATCAGATCAAAAGCATGTTCCAGTGATTTTCAACAATTCCTGGACTAAGCGCACAAGTTTCTGTTTTCACAAAATCAAGTCAACTATCAACCAAATCATCCCAAAGACTTTACTTGGCACAAACACTAATTAAACATAAAAACACAATCATAATGGTAGCGTAATTGTGTCAACACTCAAAAAACAGAAAAGAAAAGAAATAACTATTGGGTTGCCTCCCAACAAGCGCTACTATTTTATGCCCCTAGCTAGGCGTAAGGCATCGCTTCAAGTATTTTCATCTTTCATGTTAATTCCATAGGTCGCCCTCATAATAGATTCATATGGTGGATTAATTCTCTTGCTAGGGAAGTGTTTCATCCCTTTATTTAATGGAAATTGGAACCTTATATTACCTTCTTTCATATCAATAATAGCACCTATGGTTCGTAGGAAAGGCCTACCAAGTATTATAGGACAAGGCCGATTGCAACCAATAACAAGCACAATGAAATCAACGGGAACATAATTTCTATTGGTACAATAAGCACATCATTTATTCTACCAAATGGTTTCTTAATAGTGAAATCCGCTAAATGCAAATTAAGGGAACATTCATCCATATCGGTAAGGCCTAGCACATCACATAAAGATTTTGGTATAGTTGAAACGCTAGCATCCAAATCACATAGAGCATTACATTCATAATCTTTAATCTTTACTTCAATAGTAGGTTCCCATTCATCATGCAATCTATAATACCTAAATAGTCGATCCTCACTAAACTAATTCTCTTGACATGCAAGCCATCCACATCATCAGCCTAGCCACATTAGTGTTTTGTTACAGACTTACAAGAGGGACCCACCAGAATAAAGAACTGACACATTGGCATTCAGTTACCAGCCAAAGGACCCACCACATGCCAACCATGCCGGTATGGTGGAATGCTCGCTGCCTTCCTAGATGGACTTCTTCCTTTCCCCATCACGTTTTTCACTTGGGTTGTTCTAGACAAGCTTTGGTCGTGGGCTGCAGTTGGCTCCCTTTTGTTTTGGTATGACCTTTGCTTCTTTGCACAGCCCATGGAGTACATTTCTTCATCAAATAGTTCAGCCTAAATTCCCAAGCGAACTCTAACCCTACTGCAGCCACGCACGATTGATGCTCTCACGGGCAGCCGCCGCCACAAGCCATTTCACCTCCAAGAGAACACTAAACTCACATATTGGTTCATCTTCCCTACAGCGGCCTTTTTTTGAAGGGAATGCGACTTGGCGGTTTTATTTCGACTTTAAGAGACTGCGGCGGCCCTTATTGTTTCCACTCACGTCTGTTCCTATACAACAAATGCTCCTCAAGTTACAAATGCATGTGAAATGGCACCGCAACATTCATCGCCTCTGAGTAGCCCGCCCTCAGTTACCTGCAAATGTGGAACTCAGTCCATCATGTTTGCATTTAACTACACTACATATATGCACTGCCATCTTCACCTTGCACGCACGCATGCTTGTTTGCCTCTGATTTGCACCTTCCCTCTCTTTGTGCTTCCCCCTCCTAGTTTTATAGCTCTACATCCCCTGAACTACTTATGTCGCAACAATTCATTTTGATATGTCCAGTTCATTTTATTGGGAAATTTTTTGGTATGTACTTCCTTTAGAAATTCAATTATCTTTATCTTTTGGTTTCCAACAAGTACCACAATGTCTTATGCTGCCCAACTCAAATTTAAACCCTATGCTTCCAATTTATTGATGTTCTTTTGAATCGTTGTAGACAAGGCATTTGATCAAAATCTAGGATGGTTCCAGGTCTGTTTGTCTGTGCAGATTATCTTTTATGTAGATTGACAAGATGTTTGTCTATTTGTTCACTGACCATCTCATGTACCGCTCTTAAAGACCCCCCACATGTCACTATTTGTCATTGAAAATGATCCATGGAGGATGCGTCATAAACTCACAACAAGATATGTTTTGGCGCTGATAGTAAGATCTGAAGAGGGTAAAGTTTGAGTCTCGTGCCCGGTATGGTAATCTGTTGTCTAAGAGAGTAGTCTTTCTGTTATGAAGTTGTATGTTTTTGCATGATAATGGGACATTCTATTTGGTGATTTGTGAATTATATGTCTGCCAATGTTGATGTAGTTCTCAATCAAATTGTATTTGTAACCTTTATCTTACATCAGTATATTAATATCAATTTTTTGAATGAATTGATGTTGTCTGCGTGTGTGTTTCTCTATAGCCAACAATTAGTTTTGATGCTTCCCATAAACTTGCCAACTAATACACTTTTCTGTGTTCTGTAGTATCAACTCAAGTGCCATCATGAAATTTGGATCCGAACTAAATTTATCCAATGTGTATAGTAGTATTAACTGAGTTTTCACTTCTCCCATTCGCTCAGTTTTACCTTCCACTGCATTTGAGAACCATCAAACATCATATTGAATCCACCTCTTTTTTCTTCTACCAGGCCCTCGACCTGAAGCATAGCTGACAAGAGAGATACACCATACAGTTACACCTTCCGATTTGTGTGTGCTATATTTGATCCAGATTGTATTATAGAGGTGCAAGCCAGCGAAGAACAAGTGAGATACACACTGCAATCTTCATGTAGCATTTTATTTTACTATCGAGCATACCTTCTTAAGTTTCTATTACCGAATAGTTATATTCTAGACACAAGAATTTCTTATTTATCTGTATATGTAATAAATTTTATAACTAACTGCTATAGTGTTGTCTACTATCATTACAATTGTAACTGTTTGTTTCCAATATATCATCGCATCTATGGTTTAACTTTATAGTTTTACATCGTGTCTATATGAAGTTGATGAGGACATCAATACCATTGTTACACCCACAGCCCCTGCTGTTACATATACTGGACCAATTACTAGAGCTCGCGCACGCCAATTAAATTACCAGGTACTTTCGTTTCTTGGTAATGATTCTAATGTTCATGAGATTATGATGCTGCCTAAATTGGATACATTTGTTTTGCTTTCAAATGAAGGGCCTAGCTTGGAGAAGGATGAACATTGGAGCAAGAACACGCATGGAGTTGATGGCATGCGCAAGGGGATCAAGAACGGAGTTACAAGTGATGATTTCAGGACTTTGAAGCCGCCATAAGGAGTGCATGAAGCCATGGACGAAATATACAAGATGCCACTTCATAATATTCGACCATAGGCTATTCTAGGTGTTGCGTCACCTTATTAATGGGCCAGGCCCATGTAATTTCGAAATACTTAAGTATAGGCTATTTTTAGAGTCCGTATGTGTGGGGAAACAAGAGTTAGGGTTGGTTTCGGACCCCACCCTCAAGGGCCACGAAATTCCCCTCTCTTCCTCCATATATACAGCCCGTAGGGCGTCGTTTAGACTTTGGGTTTTGTTTAGATTAAAAGTTCGCCATAGCTGCAACTTCTCGTACTTCGTTTGTGTCCAACGACCAGACCAAGACGTCACAGAACCCCACCTTGATCAATAAAGCTTTCATCTTATATTCGCAATATCCAGATTGCAATCTCAGTTTCTTGCTTGTTCTTCGTTTGCTCGCAGGAAACAGGCCCTCGTGGTCAGGTTGATCGTGCTCCGGCGTGGTCAATAACCCCTCGGAAGTTGGTTTAGCGATTGCTAAGGCGCGACGTCTCGCACGTTCGTAGTCGGATCGTCAAGGTCGACTCCCACAGAAAACGATAGCCACCATCTCATCGAAACATCGGGACACCTTTGCCTCTATCAAGTGGTATCAGATTTCCAGGTTGCTCGGTGAGATTTTACAGTTTTTCGTAGATTAGATTGAGTCTGTTCTTCATACCTACAGTCCACGAAAAAGCCACAAAAAAAGTTAGGGTTAGTTCATCATATCCCAACCAATCTGAGCCTTTGCATAATCTTTTTAGGGTTTTTGCTTTGTTGAATTTGCGGTTGCATCGTCGTGTCAAGTTGCTGGTCTTAGAGTCTAGTCTTTTAGAGTTTCGCGTTCTGGTCATAAGTTGTCACGCCGCCGCCGCACCATCATCATCGCCCATCTACCACCATTGCTTATCCGCCACTGTTCTGAATCCGTATCCGTATACCACCACCAATCCATATCCATATACCACCACCAATCTGTATCCATATACCACCACCAATCTGTAACCATATATCCACCACCAATCCGAGTTCTTCTCATATTAGGTTTGTTCTTGAGATCAATCTCAATTCCGATTCGTGTTTCCTTTCCTGCGTAGGTCTCGGAAAAAAAAAAGTTAGTCCGCGCACCTTTTGCACCGACTGAGTATCTTTTCTTGGCCATGTTGTTACTCCACAGGGAATTGAAGTTGATAAAGCCAAGATTGAAGCTATTGAGAGTTGGCCGCAGCCCAAAACGGTCACACAAGTGAGGAGTTTCCTTGGCCTCGCTGGTTTCTATAGGCGTTTTGTGAGAGATTTCAGCACCATTGCTGCACCTCTCAATGAGCTTACAAAGAAGGATGTACCTTTTGTTTGGGGTACCGCACAGGAAGAAGCCTTCACGGTATTGAAAGATAAGTTGACACATGCTCCTTTACTCCAACTTCCTAATTTCAATAAGACTTTTGAGCTTGAATGTGATGCTAGTGGAATTGGATTAGGAGGTGTGTTATTACAAGATGGAAAACCTGTTGCATACTTTTCTGAAAAATTGAGTGGGCCTAGTCTGAACTATTCTACTTATGATAAAGAATTATATGCTCTTGTTCGGACCTTAGAAACATGGCAACATTATTTATGGCCCAAGGAATTTGTTATACATTCTGATCATGAATCTTTGAAACACATTAAAAGTCAAGCAAAACTGAACCGTCGACATGCTAAATGGGTTGAATTCATTGAGACTTTCCCTTATGTGATTAAACACAAGAAGGGTAAAGAAAATGTTATTGCTGATGCCTTGTGTCGTCCTTATACTATGCTTTCACAACTTGACTTTAAAATATTTGGTTTGGAGACCATCAAGGATCAATATGTTAATGATGCTGAATTTAAAGATGTATTGCAGAATTGTAAGGAAGGGAGAACTTGGAACAAGTTCGTTCTTAACGATGGATTTGTGTTTCGTGCTAACAAGCTATGCATTCCAGCTAGCTCCGTTCGTCTTTTGTTGTTGCAGGAGGCGCATGGAGGAGGATTAATGGGACACTTTGGCGTCAAGAAGACGGAGGATATACTTGCTACACATTTCTTTTGGCCAAAGATGAGACGGGATGTTGAGCGTTTTGTTGCTCGCTGCACTACATGTCAAAGAGCTAAGTCACGACTCAATCGTCATGGTTTATATATGCCTTTGCCTGTACCTAGTGTTCCTTGGGAGGATATATCTATGGACTTTGTTTTAGGTTTACCTAGAACAAAGAAGGGGAGGGATAGCATATTTGTTGTCGTGGATAGGTTCTCGAAAATGGCACACTTTATACCATGTCATAAAAGCGATGATGCTGTTAATGTTGCTGATTTGTTCTTTCGTGAAATTATTCGCTTACATGGTGTGCCAAATACTATTGTTTCAGATCGTGATACTAAATTTCTTAGCCACTTTTGGAGATGTTTATGGGCTAAGTTGGGGACTAAGCTGCTTTTTAGTACTACTTGTCACCCCCAAACTGATGGACAAACTGAAGTAGTTAATAGAACATTGGCTACTATGCTTAGGGCTGTTTTGAAGAATAACAAGAAAATGTGGGAAGAATGCTTGCCTCATATTGAATTTGCTTATAATCGTTCATTGCATTCAACTACTAAGATGTGCCCTTTTGAAATTGTGTATGGTTTCCTACCTCGTGCACCTATTGATTCGTTGCCTCTTCCATCTTCGGAGAAGGTTAATTTTGATGCTAAAGAACGTTCTGAATTGATTTTAAAAATGCATGAGTTAACTAAGGAAAACATTGAGCGTATGAATGCTAAATATAAACTTGCTGGAGATAAGGGGAGAAAACATGTTGTGTTTGCACCTGGAGATCTTGTTTGGTTACATTTGCGTAAAGATAGATTTCCTAATCTGCGCAAATCAAAGCTAATGCCACGTGCTGATGGTCCTTTTAAGGTTTTAGAGAAAATAAATGATAATGCATATAAACTTGAGCTACCTGTAGATTTTGGGGTTAGTCCCACTTTTAACATTGCAGATTTGAAGCCTTATTTGGGTGAGGAAGATGAGCTTCCATCGAGGACGACTTCATTTCAAGAAGGGGAGGATGATGAGGACATCAATACCATTGTTACACCCACAGCCCCTGCTGTTACATATACTGGACCAATTACTAGAGCTCGCGCACGCCAATTAAATTACCAGGTACTTTCGTTTCTTGGTAATGATTCTAATGTTCATGAGATTATGATGCTGCCTAAATTGGATACATTTGTTTTGCTTTCAAAGGAAGGGCCTAGCTTGGAGAAGGATGAACATTGGAGCAAGAACACGCATGGAGTTGATGGCATGCGCAAGGGGATCAAGAACGGAGTTACAAGTGATGATTTTGATTTCAGGACTTTGAAGCCGCCATAAGGAGTGCATGAAGCCTTGGACGAAATATACAAGATGCCACTTCATAATATTCGTCCATAGGCTATTCTAGGTGCTGCGTCACCTTATTAATGGGCCAGGCCCATGTAATTTCGAAATACTTAAGTATAGGCTATTTTTAGAGTCCGTATGTGTGGGGAAACAAGAGTTAGGGTTGGTTTCGGACCCCACCCTCAAGGGCCACGAAATTCCCCTCTCTTCCTCCATATATACAGCCCTTAGGGCGTCGTTTAGACTTTGGGTTTTGTTTAGATTAAAAGTTCGCCATAGCTGCAACTTCTCGTACTTCGTTTGTGTCCAACGACCAGACCAAGACGTCACAGAACCCCACCTTGATCAATAAAGCTTTCATCTTATATTCGCAATATCCAGATTGCAATCTCAGTTTCTTGCTTGTTCTTCGTTTGCTCGCAGGAAACAGGCCCTCGTGGTCAGGTTGATCGTGCTCCGGCGTGGTCAATAACCCCTCGGAAGTTGGTTTAGCGATTGCTAAGGCGCGACGTCTCGCACGTTCGTAGTCGGATCGTCAAGGTCGACTCCCACAGAAAATGATAGCCACCATCTCATCGAAACATCGGGACACCTTTGCCTCTATTAGAAGTCCCGCAGCAACGCGCGGGGTATCATCTAGTTTTCTAGGTATTGAAACCTCTAACTCTAGCTTTTCTTCATGAGCTTTTATCATAGCTTCTACAATATGTTTAGTGAGGACTTTATTTTGTTCATAAGCATTGGGTGAATTTATTATGGATTGCAACAAGGAAATACATTCAACTAAAGAACAATTATCATAATTAAAGTCTGTGTAATCCAAAGTAGTGGGCACATCACTATGTGAACTCTTGACCTCTCCAAACCCACTTTTATCAATTTTATCACTAAGATCATCACCCTCCGAACAATTGGGACGCCTTCTAGCTAAAGTTGACTCATCTCTAGTCACTTTTTCATCAAGTTTTATATTACTAAATAAATGTTCAATTGGTGAGACACCAATCATTTTAATATCTTCATCGTGATTACGATAAAAACCGGGTGGAATAGCCTTTTCTAGGAATTCTCGCTTAGCTCTCAACCTAGCGGTTCTCTCCATACTTTCATTCATAGAGATTTGGATACATTTAATAGACTTATTAGTATCATGCTTGGTGCAATTTTTTAATTTAAGAGTATGCACATCATGACCAATTATATCCATGTTTCTAGCCATATCATCAACTTTATTCAATGTTTCTTCTACCATGGCACTAAAAATCTTCTGAGAACTAATCAATTATTTAATATTGTTCTTAAGATCATTAGGTGTCCTATTATTATTGTATGAATTACCATAGGAATTACAATAATTATTATAGGAATTTCTACGGAACGGTCTAGAATTAAAATTACGTCTATAAGCATTGTTGTTCAAATTATTTCTAGAGACAAAATACACATCAATAGCATAATGATACATCTCCATCGTATCTACTTTTCCAAACTCTTTCCTTTGTTTTGGACTCTAATTTTCATGATTTGAATTGAACTAACCCGGACTGACGCTGTTTTCAGCAGAATTGCCATGGTCTTATTTCTGTGCAGAAATAAAAGTTCTCGGATTGACCTGAAAATTTACGGAGAATATTTTTGGAATATATAAAAATATTGGCGCAAGAATTATCCAGAGAGGGCCACCCGGAGGCCACAAGCCCTGGGGGTGCGCCCACCCCCTAGGGCGCGCCCTGCAGGCTTGTGGGGCCCCTGGAGCCCCTCCGGCCTCAACTCCAACTCCATATAACCCTATTCGAGGAGAAAAAAATCAAGGAGAAGGATTCATCGCGTTTTACGATATGGAGCCTCCTCCACCTCCTGTTCTTCATCGGGAGGGAAAATCTGGAGTCTGTTCGGAGCTCCGGAGAGGGGGGTTCGTCGCCATCATCATCACCAACCTTCCTCCATCACCAATTTCATGATGCTCACTGCTGGGAGTGAGTAACTCCATCGTAGGCTTTTTGGAAGGTGATGGGTTAGATGAGATTTATCATGTAATCGAGTTAGTTTTGTTAGGGTTTGATCCCTAGTATCCACTATGTTCTGAGATTGATGTTGCTATGACTTTGCTATGCTTAATGCTTGTCACTAGGGCCCGAGTGCCATGATTTCAGATACGAACCTATTATGTTTTCATGAATATATTTGTGTTCTTGATCCTATCTTGCAAGTTGTAGACACCTATTATGATTTATGATCCGCATACCCCAAGGTGACAATAGTTGGGATTCTTTCCAGTGATTACCGTAGTTTGAGGAGTTCATCTATTCACCAAGTGCTAATGCTTTGTTCTGGTTCTCTGTTAAAAGGAGGCCTTAATATCCCTTAGTTTCCATTAGGACCCTGCTGCCACGGGAGGGTAGGACAAAAGATGTCATGCAAGTTCTTTTCCATAAGCACGTATGACTATATACGGAATACATGCCTACATTATATTAATGAATTGGAGCTAGTTCTGTGTCACCCTAGGTTATAACTGTTGCATGATGAATGACATCCGACATAATTATCCATCACTAGTCCATTGCCTACGAGTTTCCCACATATTGATCTTTGCTAAGTTACTTTGTCGTTGCCACTATTACAATTTCTACAAGCTGCTATTGTTACTTTTGCTACCATTACTGTTCCTTCCATACAACTTTTCTACTAAAAACTTTGTTGCAGATATTAATTCTTTCAGGTGTGGTTGAATTGACAACTCAACTGCTAATACTTGAGAATATTCTTTGTCCCCCCTTGTGTCGAATCAATAAATTTGGGTTGAATACTCTACCCTCGAAAACTGTTGTGATCCCCTATACTTGTGGGTTATCACATAATTATTTTGCTCAATCAAAGTAGATAGTGTCACATCATTAGGATCAACATGAGCATTTTTATTAGCAACCATTTTCATAAGAGCATCCATTTTATCACTCAAAGTATTAATTTCTTCGACATAATTTACCTTCTTACCAGTTGGAGTTCTTTCGGTGTGCCATTGAGAATAATTTTTCATAATATTACCAAGGAGTTTTGTAGCTTCTCCCAATGTAATTTCCATAAAGTTACCACCTGCAGCAAAGTCTAGAAGATTTCTACAAACAACGTTTAGTCCCACATAAAAAAATTGTATGGTCATCCATAAGCATAAACCATGAGTGGGACAATTTTCAATAATTAATTTCATTCTCTCCCAAGATTTTGCAACATGTTCATGCTCAAGTTGCTTAAAATTCATAATTTGATTTCTAAGAGAAATAATCTTAGCGGGAGGAAAATACTTGGCAATAAAAGCATCCTTACACTTATCCAAGAATTAATACTATTTTGAGGGAAGGATGAAAACCAAGTTTTAGCATGATATCTTAGTGAGAACGGAAATAATTTCAACTTAACAATATCATTATCCACATATTTTTTCTTTTACATATTACATAATTCAATGAAAGTATTAAGATGGGTGCAACATCTTCATTAGGACGACCAGAGAATTGTTCTTTCATAACAAGATTTAGCAAAGCGGCATAAATATCACATGAATCCACGGTAGTGGTGGGAGGAGAAATTGGAGTACTTATAAAACCATTATTATTAGTATTGGAAAAGTCACACAGCTTGGTGTTTTCTTGAGACATAGCGACAAAGCAAGCAAACTAGCAAACAAGCAAACATATTTTTTTGTGTGTTTTTGTAAAATTGTTTCGGAAGTGGGGGAGATGAAAACGAGATGCAAAGGCAAATAAAAATAAGAGCAGCTAGATGATAGTTTGTGTCAAAGTACTTGATATGTTTTGATGATGTCTCCCCGGCAACGGCGTCAGAAATTCGTCCTGCTACTTGTGAGTTGCGTTGGGATTTTCCTCAAAGAGGTGAGGAGATGCAGTACCGTTGATAGGAGTTAGGTTCCTACCAGGTCTAGCCCTCGGGTTGTAGGGGTGGAAGGGAGGCTGCCGGAGCGAGGGGTGCGAGCGGTGGCGCTGTGGCACCGTGGTCACGCGAGAGAGAGAGAGGGAGGCACAGGGGTGCGGCTAGGTGAAAGTGCAACCAATCCCCGGGTGGTTTTGGTAATTCATAACAACATATAGCTCGTTGAACTAATATCCATTCATGTTAAATATTTTAGAAAGTTCAATGATTGGCATGGCATGGACTGGAGATGTGGACCCCTCAAAATGCTAAGGACAAAGATTGGCAAAAGCTCAAGACTCTTCATTTTCATTTTAATGATCCAAGATCACATTGACTCCATAGGAAAGCCAATACTATTAAAAGGGGATGAGGTGTTGCTTAATGGTCTACTTTCTCAAAGTGCTTAGTGATATTGCTCCAAAACCCTCAGCCACTTTCTCATTTCCACATATGTCCAAAACCCAAAGTCAAACTTGGCCCCACTGATTTGATCTATCTGGGTCCACTGGGTTCTTTTGACATAGCCACTGCCAGAAACCCTAGACAATTCGGTCTCACCGAAATGGCACTGAAAACTCTCTGTTGCTTGTTGTAATTATTTTGGTCTCACTGAAATGTGCAATCGGACCCACCAAGTTTGCTTGACCAATTCTCTGTTTGATCTTTGCTAAATTGGTCTCACCGAGTTCATGCAATCGGTCTCACCGAGATGAGGTTTTCCCTAGCCCTAGCACATCGGTCTCACCGAGTTGATCATGTCGGTCCCATCGATATTCCTAACGTGCACATTTTGAACTGAATCGGTCTCACCAAGTTCTTCTATTCGGTCTGACCGAGTTGGGTCAAACGTGTGTAATGGTTGGATTTTCTGTGTGGAGGCTATATATACCCCTCCACCCCTTCTCCATTTTAGAGAGAGCCATCAGAACATGCCTACACTTCCACTACTCATTTTCCGAGAGAGAACCACCTACTCATGTGTTGAGACAAAGACATTCCAATCCAACCACAAGAATCTTGATCTCTAGCCCTCGCCAAGTTGCTTTCCACTCAAATCCTTTTTTCCATCATAGACAAATCTATGAGAGAGAGTTGAGTGTTGGGGAGACTATCATTTGAAGCACAAGAGCAAGGAGTTCATCATCAACACACCATCTATTACCTTTTGGAGAGTGGTGTCTCCTAGATTGGCTAGGTGTCACTTGGGAGCCTCCGACAAGATTGTGGAGTTGAACCAAGGAGTTTGTAAGGGAAAGGAGATCACCTACTTCGTGAAGATCTACCCGAGTGAGGCAAGTCCTTCATGGGCGATGGACATGGTGGGATAGACAAGGTTGCTTCTTCATGGGTGGATCCCTCCATGGACTCGCGCAACTATTACCCTTCGTCGGTTGAAGTCTCCATCAACGTGGACGTACGATAGCACCACCTATCGGAACCATGCCAAAAATCTCCGTGTTTACATTGCATTTTCCTTCTCCAAACCGTTCCCTTTACCTTCATATGCAATGTTTGACTTCCTGTTGCTACACTCGTAGAATTGCATGTGTAGGTTCATTGCCTGACTTGTGATAATTGCAAAAATCTACCAACAACTAAAATTGGGAAAAGGTTAGACTTTTATTTGGTCAAGTAGTCTAATCCCCCCTCTAGACCTACTTTCGATCCTACAAGTGGTATCAGAGCATTGGTCTCCATTTGCCTTGATTTCCATAGCTTTGGTGATCATAGCCTTGGTTTCACAACCTAGGAGAGTATGGCGTCTAGCGAGGGAAACTACCACCGTAGAGGTCCTTACTTTGATGGTACAAATTTTGCTAGTTGGAAGCATAAGATGAAAATGCATATTCTTGGTCGTAACCCCATCGTTTAGGCTATTGTGGTATTGGCTTGCAAGCTGAATACTCCAAGGATGGAAGAGAACCGGGTCGTGAAGCGTCCGCGGAAGAATTGAAGATGTTGCAATACAATGCTCAAGCTTGCAATATTCTCTTCAACGGATTGTGCCCCAAAGAATTCAACAAAATCAGACACCTTGAGAATGCAAAGGAAATTTGGGATACTTTGGTTGATATGTACGAAGGTACCGAGTCCATCAAGGAATCCAAATTGGATGTGCTTCAAAGTGAACTTGACAAGTTCAAAATGAAGGATGGTGAAGGAGTCATCGAAATGTACTGTAGGCTTGCTCTCATCACAAATGAGATTGTCGGCTTAGGAAGCGAAGAGATGACTGAAAAATTCATCATCAAGAAGATCCTAAGAGCTTTGGATGGAAAATATGATACCGTGTGCACCTTGATCCAAATGATGCGCAAGTACAAAGATCTCAAGCCAACGGAAGTCATTGGTAGAATTGTTGCTCATGAGATGTCACTCAAGGATAAGGAAGAGCTCCACAACAAGTAAAGTGGTGCTTACAAAGCTTCATGTGATGCTCCTATGACATCAAGTGAGAAACAAGTCTTCAATGAAGAATTGAGCTTAATGGTGAATAACTTCAACAAGTTCTACAATAGTAGGAGCAAAGAGAGAAGTTCCAAGTCAAGGTCCTACAATGACAAAAGATCTTCTAGTCGTGATCGCAATTTCTACAATTGTGGAAGACCTAGACACTACTCCAATGAGTGTATGGCTCCCTACAAGAGAAGAGAAGATTCACCTAAAAGGAGAAGTAAAAGAGATGAATCAGCACCAAGAGAGAGAAGGAGTAGAGATGATCGTTATGAACGAAGACTCTCTTGTAGAAGCAAGGATTCGGAAAGGAAGGACAAGTCATCAAAGAGCTACACAAGACGAAGAAATCAAGCTCATGTTGGTGAACGGGTATCCGGTTCCAACTCCGACAACTACTCCGAGAGAAGTTATCACTCCGACTCCGAATATACTCAAGATGAAGGTGTTGCTGGTCTTGCACTTGTGCCATCCAACTCCTATGACATATTTGACTCACCAAATGAAGGAATTGGAAGATGCTTCATGGATAAAGGACCTAAGGTATCACACCCTGATTATGTTGATTTCAATAGTGATGAAGATGATTTGCTAGGTGATGATGATTTACTTGTTCACTACACTAGTGATGAAAACTATGATGAAATTACTATTAATCATGCTAATCAAGATGAAACGAATGACAATGGTAAGAAGGAGATTGAGCATCTAACTAAAGAACTAAACACTCTTAAGTTATCTCATGAAACTACTTTAGATGATCATCGGGAGCTTTTAAAAGACTCATGAGAAGCTACGCTTTGAGAAGCTCAATTTAGAGCAAGAGCATGGGTTCTTAAAAGCAATCAATGATGATCTTCGTAAGAAAAGTTCTTCTTACATTGCCAAGCATTTACTCTTGTCTACTTACATGCCACAAGTAAAATCTAGCAACAAGAGCAAGAAAGATTCTTCTACTAGTAGTAACAATAATCATGCTAAATCCAATATTGTTGCTTCTAGTAGTTCTCTTGATTTCACTAATGATTCTCTTAGCCAAGTTACACATGAGCAAGAACATAGCTTATTGAAGGGAATTATAGAGAAAGGTATTTACAAGAGCCTTGCCAGAAGTAAGCAATTTGATGAAATTGTACGCAAGCAAGGGAGGCACCAGAAGAATCAAGGTGTTGGTTTTAAACGAAAGTTCAATGCCAATGGAGTTGAGTGGGAAGAAGATCAATACCCCAAGACAAAGTTTGTTCCTCAACAAGATAAGTATGACCCCACTTCTTTCAAGGGAACACAAGCTCAATATGATCTTCCACCACAAGACCACAAGCTAAAAGGCAAGGACAAGCTTCAAGAAGAGATTGATTCATTTGAAGAAGCTCCTAAGGCCTTGGTCAAGTGGGTTCCTGATGTCGGCTAGGACTACGTTGGTATTTCCCCAAAGAGGAAGGGATTATGCAGCACAGCGATGGTAGGTATTTCCCTTAGTGATGAAACCAAGGTTATCAAACCATTAGGAGAACCAAGCAACACAACATAAACAGCCCCTGCACACAAATAACAACCACTCGCAACCCATCGTGTTAAAGGGGTTGTCAATCCCTTTCGGGTAATGGCGCCATAAATTGGTGCGTGGACGGAAGAAGGTTGTAATATATTGAATAAATAGATCGCAAATAAAATAAAGTGTAGCAAAGTATTTTTGTATTTTTGGTTTAATAGATCTGAAAATAAATGCAAAGGAAAAGTAGACCGTGAAGGCAAATATATGAGAAAGAGACACGGGGCCATAGGTTTCACTAGTGGCTTCTCTCGAGAAAAATAGTCAAACGGTGGGTGAACAAATTACTGTTGGGAAATTGATAGAACTTCAAATAATCATGACGATATCCAGGAAATGATCATTATATAGGCATCATGTCCAAGATTACTAGACCGACTCCTGCCTACATCTACTACTATTACTCCACACATCGACTGATATCCAGCATGCATCTAGTGTATTAAGTTCATGGAGAAACAGAGTAATGCAATAAGAACAATGACATGATGTAGACAAGATCTATCTATGTAGAGATAGACCCCATCGTTTTATCCTTAGTAGCAACGATACATACGTGTCGGTTCCCCTTCTGTCACTGGGATCAAGCACCGTAAGATCAAACCCACCATAAAGCACCTCTTCCCATTGCAAGATAAATAGATCAAGCTGGCAAAAAACCCCAAATATCGGAGAAGAAATACAAGGATATAAGAGATCATGCATAAAAGATATCAAAGAAAATCAAATACTTTCATGGATATAAAAAGGTAGATCTGATCATAAACTCAAAGTTCATTGGATCCCAACAAACACACCGCAAAAAGAGTTACATCATATGGATCTCCAAGAGACCATTGTATTGAGAATTCAGCGAGAGAGAGAGAGAGAGAGCCATCTAGCTACTAACTACGGACCTGAAGGTCTACAAAGAACTACTCACGCATCATCGGAGAGGTACCAATGGAGGTGGTGAACCCCATCCAAGATGGTGTCTAGAATGGATCTGGTGGTTCTGGACTCTATGGCAGCTGAATCAATATTTCGTCGACTCCCCTAGAGTTTTGGGAATATTGGGGTATTTATAGAGCAAAGAGGCGGTCCGGGGGGCACTCGAGGTGGGCACAACCCACCAGGGCATGCCTGGGCCTCCTAGCGCACCCTGCTGGGTTGTGCTCTCCTTGGAGCACCCCCAGGCGCAACCAGGGCCCATTAGGTTCTTCTGGTCCATAAAAAATCTCTGTAAAGTTTCATGGCATTTGGACTCCGTTTGGTATTGATTTTCTGCGATGTAAAAAACATGCAAAAACAGCAATTGGCACTTGGCACTATGTCAATTGGTTAGTAGCAAAAAATGATATAAAATGACTATAAAATGATTATAAAACATCCAAGATTGATAATATAATAGCATGGAACAATCAAAAATTATAGAAACATTGGAGACGTATCAGCATCCCCAAGCTTAACTCCTACTCGTCCTCGAGTAGGTAAGTGATAAAAACAGAATTTTTGATGTGGAATGCTACCTATCATGTCATATCATATTCTTTTCTTTATAACATGGACATTTGGACTTTTATATTGTTCAAAGCAATAGTCTAGTTTTGACATGATAACTTAAATACTCAAGCATATCAACAAGCAGCCATGTCTTTCAAAATATCAATGCTAAAATAAGTTATCCCTAGCCCATTATGCTCAATCATTGATCCATTCATAGAACACACTCACATATTAACTACACTCAATACTCAAGTACGATCATATTGCCTCCTAGTTTTTGCTTTTATAAGAGAAGATGGAGACTCAAATTCAAATATAAAAATTGCATAAAGTAAAAGAAAGGCCCTTCGCAGAGGAAAGTAGGGATTTATAGAGGTGCCAAAGCTCAAAACGAAAAACTTAGAGACAAAAACATTTTGGGAGGTGCATCCATCCCACCAACGAAACCGACTTAGAGTTCCCAACACTTTCCATGCTAAATATATTATAGGTAGTTCCCAAACAGAAAATAAAGTTTATTCCTTTTTCAACCACACTTTAACCTTCCATGGCTAGCCATATCCACGGTTGCCCTCCATACCAACACTTTCCAAGGAATTTATTATTTGAAAACATAAAGTAAATTCATTTTTCATTTCGGGACTCGGCATCCCTAATACCTTTGCCTTACTCTCGTTCAATGACAAGTGAGTAAACAGTCATCGTGAGAATAACACAACTAGCATGGAAAATAGTAGCCACCCCTCACCGCTCCGCGAGCGAAACGAACACACAAAAGAGAAGTTTATTTTGAAAATTAGATATGGCACATACAAATTTGCTTAGAATGACAAAAGAATACCGCGTATAGGTAGATATAGTGGACTCATGTGGCAAAATTGGTTTAAAGGTTTTTGGATGCACAAGTAGAGATCATACTTAGTGCAAAATGAAGGCTAGCAATAGATTGAGAAGCAACCAACCAAGAAACGAATAATCTCATAAGCGAGTACTAAGCATAATTAACACCGAATAACGCACCACAAGTAGGATATAATTTCATTGCATAATTATTGACTTTCGTGCTTGCATAGGGAATCACAAACCTTAACACCAATATTCTTACTAAAGCATAATTACTCATCAACATAACTCACATATCACATCATCATATCTCAAAACTATTACTAAGAATCAAGTTTATTTTATCCAGTGATCTTCATGAAAGTTTTTATTATATCCTTCTTGTATATGTATCACTTTGGAACTAATTTTTATATGTTGCTTTTGACAAGCTCAAACAAATATAAGTGAAGATCATGAGCATAATTTTTTTTCTTTCTCTGAAATTAATTTAAGTGAAGCAAGAGATAATTTCTTGAAAATTTTACTAACTCTCAAAAAAATCTAAGTGAAGAAAGAGAGAATTTCTTCAAAAATACTAAAGAACACCATGCTCAAAAAGATATAAGTGAAGCACTAGAGCAAGTCCATAGCTCATAAATTTTAAGTGAAGCATAGAGAGCAATTCTAACAGGTCATGACATAATTTTGGCTCTCTCAAATAGGTGTGTCCAGCAAGGAATCAAGACTTAAAACACAAAATAAAACAAGCAAAGACTCATATCATACAAGACACTTCAAGCAAAACACATAGTATGTGACGAATAAAAATATAGGTTCGAGTAAAATACCGATGGTCGTTAGAAGAAAGAGGGGATGCCACTCGGGGGCATCCCCAAGCTTAGTTGTTTGCTCTCTTTTGGATAATAGCGGGGGATGCTGGGGCATCCCCAAGCTTAGTCTCTTCTCACTCCTTATTCCTTCATCCATCATAAGATAACCCAAAACTTGAAAACTTCAATCACACAAAACTCAACAAAACCTTCGTGAGATCCGTTAGTATAAGAAAAATAAATCACTACTATAAGTGTTGTATCATACCAATTCATATTTTGTTCTTGCATTATATCTGCTATATTCCAACTTTTCTATGGCAAAAACTCATCAAAGAAAACCATAGAGCCATCAAAATAAGCACACAACGCAATGAAAATAGAATCTGTCAAAACAGAACATTCTATAGTAATCTGGGTGTTTCAAATACTTCTGTAACTCCAAAAATTCTGAAAAATTAGGAAGACCTGAGCAATTTGTATATTGATATACTTCAAAAGGAATGGGGATTTTATCATTCTCTGGTTAAAAATGAGAATTATTTTTGCGAGCACAAAAGTTTCTATTTTTTCGGCAAGATCAAACAACTATCACCCAAGAAGATCCTAAAGGCTTTACTAGGCACAAACACTAATTAAAACATAAAAAACACAATCATAATAGTAGCATAATTGTGCAAACACTCAAGAACAGAAATCAAAAAAGCAAAAATAAATTTTATTTATTCGGTTGCCTCCCAACAAGCGCTATGGTTTTACGCCCTTAGCTACGCATAAAGCAAGGATCTAAGTTTTGTCATCTTTGTTTCGAGATCCATAAGATGCCCTCATGATTGATTCATATGGTGGCCTAATTCTTGTTCTAGGGAAGTGTTTCATACCCTTCCTCAAAGGAAATTGGAACTTAATATTTCCTTCTTTCATATCAATCACGGCACCGATAGTGTGTAAAAACGGTCTACCAAGAATAATTGGACAAGATGGATTGCAATCAATATCAAGAACAGTAAAATCTATGGGAACATAATTCCTATTTGCAAGGATAAGAACATCACTAATTCTTCCCATAAGCTTTTTAATAGTACGTAGAATCCACCAAGTGCAAATTTAAAGAGCATTCTTCAAGATCGATAAGACCAAGCACATCACGTAAAGATTTCGGCATTGTAGAAACACTAGCACCCAAGTCATACAAAGCAAAACACTCATAATTTTTCATTTTAACTTTGATAGTAGGTTCCCGTTCATCATGCAATTTTCTAGCAATTGATACTTCTAATTCCAATTTTTCTTCAAAATCTTTCATCATAGCATCAACAATATGTTTAGTAAAAGCTTTATTTTGTTCATAGGCATGGGGTGAATTTATCATGGATTGCAAAAAAGAAATACAATCAATCAAAGAGTAACTATCATAATGAAAGTCTTTGTAATTGATAACCCACAAGTATAGGAGATCAATTGTAGCCTCTTTCGATAAGTAAGAGTGTCGAACCCAACGAGGAGCTAAAGGTAGAACAAATATTCCCTCAAGTTCTATCGACCACCGATACAACTCTACACACGCTTGACGTTCGCTTTACCTAGAACAAGTATGAAACTAGAAGTACTTTGTAGGTGTTTTTGGATAGGTTTGCAAGATAACAAAGAGTACGTAAATAAAAAGTAGGGGCTGTTTAGATAAAGACACAACTAAGTTAGGTTTAGTAGAGAGATTTTTGTCACAAGAAAGTTATTAGTCCCTAGGCAATCGATAACTAGACCGGTAATCATTATTGAAATTTTATTTGAGGGAGAGGCATAAGCTAACATACTTTCTCTTCTTGGATCATATGCACTTATGATTGGAACTCTAGCAAGCATCCAAAACTACTAAAGAACATTAAGGTAAAACCCAACCATAGCATTATAAGGCATCAAGTCCTCTTTATTCCCATACGCAAATAACCTACTTACTCGGGTCTGTGTTTCTATCACACACGCCACCCACCATAAGCAAATCATGAACATATTGCAAACCCTATAGTAGGGATCCCTCACGCTTGCGCGACACAAAGACCACCATAGGATAGCACCAATAATAAAACATGCAACTCAAACCAATCACGATCATCAATTAACCCATAGGACAAAATGGATCAACTCAAACATCATAGGATAGCCATACATCATTGGGAAACAATATATAGCGTTGAGCACCATGTTTAAGTAGAGATTACAGCGGGTAAAAGAGGGGTTATACCGCTGCATAGAGGGGGGGGAGTTGGTGATGATGGCGGTGAAGTTGTTGGTGTAGATTACGGTGATGATGATGGCCCCGGCGGCGTTCCGGCGCCACCGGAAGAGAGGGGGAGAGAGCCCCCCTTCTTCTTCTTCCTTGACCTTCTCCCTAGATGGGATAAGGGTTTCCCCTCTGGTCCATGGCCTCCATGGCATGGAAGGGGCGAGAGCCCCTCCGAAATTGGATATGTCTCTCTGTCTCTCTGTTTCTGCGTTCTCGATTCTGCCCTTTCACCGTTTCTTATATTCCTGAAGATCCATAACTCCGATTGGGCTGAATTTCGGACACGATTTTTATCCAGATATTAGCTTTCTTGCGGTGAAATAAGGGCACCAACCGCCTTACAGGGTGGCCACGAGGGCCCAGGGCGCGCCTGACCCCCTAGGGCACGCCCCCCTGCCTCGTGGCCCCTCGGGCATCATCTCGCGTTGATTCTTCTTCCCAAAAATCACATATATTCCAAAAAAATCTCCGTCAGTTTTTATCCCGTTTGGACTCCGTTTGATATGGATTTTCTGCGAAACAAAAAAATGCAACAAACAGGAACCGGCACTGGGCACTGGATCAATATGTTAGTCCCAAAAATAGTATAAAAAGTTGCCAAAAGTAATTGAAAGTTGTATAATATTGGCATGGAACAATCAAAAATTATAGATACGATGGAGACGTATCAGCATCCCCAAGCTTAATTCCTGCACGTCCTTGAGTAGGTAAATGATAAAAAAGATAATTTTTGATGTGGAATGCTACCTAGCATAATCTTAGTCATGGAATCTAATCATGGCATGAATATTAAGACATGAGTGATTCAAAGCAATAGTCTATCATTTGACTTTAAGACAATAATACTTCGAGCATACTAATAAAGCAATCATGTCCTCTCAAAATATCATAGCCAAAGAAAGCTCATCCCTACAAAATCATATAGTTTGGCCATGCTTCATTTTTGTCACACAAAATGCTCCCATCATGCACAACCCCGATGACAAGCCGAGCAATTGGTTCATACTTTTTAATGCGCTTCAGCCTTTTCAACCCTCACGCAATACATGAGCATGAGCCATGGATATAGCACTATTGGTGGAATAGAATATGATGGTGGAATGTGTGTGGAGAAGACAAAAAAGGAGAAAGTCTCACATCGACGCGGCTAATCAACGGGCTATGGAGATGCCCATCAATTGATGTCAATGTGGGGAGTAGGGATTACCATGCAACGGATGCACTGGAGCTATAAGTATATGAAAGCTCAAACTGAAACTAAGTGAGTGTGCATCTAACTTGCTTGCTCATGAAGACCTCGGGCATTTGAGGAAGCCCATCATCGGAATATACAAGCCAAGTTCTAGAATGAAAATTCCCACTAGTATATGAAAGTGATAACTCAATGAGACTCTCTATATGAAGAACATGGTGCTACTTTGAAGCACAAGTGTGGTAAAGGATAGTAACATTGTCCCTTCTCTCTTTTTCTCTCATTTTTTGTTTTTTTTTCTTTTTTTCTTTTTTTGGTGGGCTTCTTTGGCCTCTTTTTTTATTTGGGCTTCTTTGGCATCTTTTATTTTGATAACCTCACATAGGACAATGTTCTAATAATGATGAACATCACACTTTTATTTACTTACAACTCAATATTACAACTCGATACTAGAACAAAGATATGACTCTATATGAATGCATCCGGCGGTGTACCGGGATGTGTAATGATCTAGTGTAGCAATGACATCAAAAAATGGACAAGCCATGAAAACATCATGCTAGCTATCTTACAATCATGCAAAGCAATATGACAATAAATGCTCAAGTCATGTATATGATGATGATGGAAGTTGCATGGCAATATATCTCGGAATGGCTATGGAAATGCCATGATAGGTAGGTATGGTGGCTGTTTTGAGGAAGATATAAGGAGGTTTATGTGTGACAGAGCGTATCGTATCACGGGGTTTGGATGCACCGGCAAAGTTTGCACCAACTCTCGAGATGAGAAAGGGCAATGCACGGTACAAAAGAGGCTAGCAATGATGGAAGGTGAGAGTGTGTATAATCCATGGACTCAACATTAGTCATAAAGAACTCATATACTTATTGCAAAAGTTTATTAGCCCTCGAAGCAAAGTACTACTACGCATGCCCCTAGGGGGATAGATTGGTAGGAAAAGACCATCGCTCGTCCCCGACCGCCACTCATAAGGAAAGCAATCAAAGAACACCCCATGCTTCAAATTTGGCACACAACGTTTACCATACGTGCATGCTACGGGACTTGCAAACCTCAACACAACTATTTCTCAATTTCACAACTACCCACTAGCAAGATTCTAATACCACCACCTTTATATTTCCAAACTATTGCAAGGAACCAAACATATCATATTCAGTGATCTAGAAGTTTTATGTAGGATTTTATGACTAACCATGTGAATGACCAATTCCTGTCATATCTCTAAATAGATATAAGTGAAGCAAGAGAGTTTAATTCTTTCTAAAAAATATATGCCCACGCTCAAATAAATATAAGTGAAGCAAAAAAGCATTTTATAAATGGCGGTTTTCTATGTGGAGAAAAACAGGCAATCCAAACTTCAAATGATATAAGTGAAGCACATGAAGCATTCCATAAAGCCATACTCAAAAGATATAAGTGAAGTGCAATGAGCATTCTATAAATCAACCAAAGAATATCTCATACCAGCATGGTGCATAAAATAAAAGTGAAAACTAAATGCAAAAGACGCTCCAAGATTTGCACATATCGCACGAACGAAACGAATCTGAAAACATGCCGATACTTGTTGAAGAAAGATGGGATGCCTTCCGGGGCATCCCCAAGCTTAGACGCTTGAGTCTCCTTGAATATTTACTTGGGGTGCCTTTGGAATACCCAATCTTGAGCTCTTGCCTCTCCTCCTTCTCCTCACATCGAGACCTCCTCGATCTTCGAACACTTCATCCACACAAAACTCAAACTTGGTAAGATCCGTTAGTATAATAAAGCAAATCACTACTTTAATACTGTTGCAAACCAATTCACATTTTGTTTTTGCACTGTAGCTGCTGTAATATAACTTTTCCATGGCTTAATCCACTGATAGAAATCGATAGTTTCATCAAAACGAGCAAACAATGCATTAAAAACAGAAACTGTCTTAAACAGGACAGTCTGTAGTAATCTGAACATTCACCATACCTCTGGTACTCAAAAAAATTCTGCCAAAATTAGTAAAAATAAAAAATTTGTATATAAAGAGAGTGCAAAAACTTTCAGAACCATTTGACATTCTAGTAAAAAATGTAAAATCACGCACTATAGCCAAAGTTTCTGTTCTCCACCGCACAAACCAACAAGCAATGTAAACATCCTAAAGGCAAATCTCGGCACATTATTTTTATAATACAAAGGAATTTTACAAGGGGATAATTATTTTTGTTGAAAATTTTCTGTAATCAAGGGTCACAAAGTTTCCATGGGCATGAACAAAGTTCAAGGCTAGCTCCCATTTTAACAATGCTCGTCTTTCTCACTTTCGCTTTTCTTTTTGAAAAAGTTTTAGGTTCCCCTCTTTATTTTTTTTTGTTTTTGAACTTTATAAAAGCACTCAACAGAAATAAATGACTCTCTAAAACTTCCGGGTTGTCTCCCTAGCAGTGCTTTCTTTAAAGCCATTAAGCTAGGCATATAGTGCTCAAGTAATGGATCCACCCGGATCCCAAGGTATATCAAAGCCATTTTGAATTAGCAATGATTTGGCATTTAGTAGTGAGCACAAAGCAACATATATCAAGCAATGACGAAGTATAACTCTCTTCCTATGCATCGGCATGTCATAAAAGAACAATTCATGCACACATAGTAAAGGCCAATGCATAGTATAAACAGATTCTTGCAATTTTATTGTGTTGGAAACATATAGAGGTGGAGATGTAGTTCCTCTCTCATAATAATTGCAAGTAGGTGCAGCAAGCACATGCATATTATATCTATCAAAATCATCATTTGTAGTAGTAAAACACAACCCATCAATATAATCCCTAATAAGGGCAAACTTCTCTGATATTGTGTAGTCGGGAGAATTCAAAAAGATAATAGGACTATCATGCGTGGGTGCAATAGGAACAATTTCATGTTTAACATAAGGAACAATAGCAAGTTGATCTCCATAAGTATAATTCATATTGGCATCTTGGCCACAAGAATAGCAAGCATCAAGTTCATCAAAAAGGGATATTTCAAATGAATCAACGGGATCATAGCAATCATCCTTCGGTAAGCACGAAGGGAAATTAAACAATGTATGATTTGAAGAGTTACTCTCATTAGAAGGTGGGCATGGATAGCTAATCCTCCCTTCCTCCTTTTGTTCTTCGCTCTCCTCATCATCTTTTTCATCCAGTGAGCCCACAGTTTCATCAATTCCTTCTTCCATAGACTCCTGCTAAATATTAGTCTCTTCTTGAACAGCAAAGGAGTCCTCAATATATGGTTTAACATAGGCATTAGAAGCATAATTATCATAACAATACTTAAGTCTGGCAAAATTTTCAGATTTGTAAAGAGTAGCATCATACTTTCCAATCAAAGAAGAAATTTCATAAGCACCCTTAAAAGCAACAAATTCTTCAATTTGTTGAACATCATAGTAATTATAAACACCCTTAGCATACGAAGATGCGATTCCATTATCACTAAACTCACATTGGTAGGGAAGGCGTTTCTTAGGGTCTTCATAACAACAAGTAAAATCATATATTTCACATAAATTCCAAGCATAGCATTGCAAACGATGAATTTGATCCAGTAAAAGTTTTCCTTTTTGAAATAAGTGGTGTCGCACATAACAAGCATGCTCATCTAAAGATTTTCCCTCAGCTAAGCTAGTTGGGGTTTCAGCACGAGCACATAGGGATCGAAGATGATCCAAGTAAAAAGCTTTAAGAGTGTAATAGATTTTGAGTGGTTCTTCAACCATTGGTTCAGTAGGTACCACTAATGTTTTTGGTATTTTGCGTTTCCTACCCATAACTAAAGATAGAAAACAAGAGCAAAAAATAAAAGCTACTTAGTGATAAAGCAAACAAGCACACACGAGAATATTCACCCCACGCTATAACTCCCCGGCAACGGCGCCAGAAAAAGGTCTTCATAACCCACAAGTATAGGAGATTAATTGTAGCCTCTTTCGATAAGTAAGAGTGTCGAACCCAACGAGGAGCTAAAGGTAGAACAAATATTCCCTCAAGTTCTATCGACCACCGATACAACTCTGCGCACGCTTGACGTTCGCTTTACCTAGAACAAGTATGAAACTAGAAGTACTTTGTAGGTGTTTTTGGATAGGTTTCCAAGATAATAAAGAGCACGTAAATAAAAAGTAGGGGCTGTTTAGATAAAGACACAACTAAGTTAGGTTTAGTAGAAAGCGTTTTGTCACAAGAAAGTTATTTGTCCCTAGGCAATCGATAACTAGACCGGTAATCATTATTGAAATTTTATTTGAGGGAGAGGCATAAGCTAACATACTTTCTCTTCTTGGATCATATGCACTTATGATTGGAACTCTAGCAAGCATCCAAAACTACTAAAGAACATTAAGGTAAAACCCAACCATAGCATTATAAGGCATCAAGTCCTCTTTATTCCCATACGCAAACAACCTACTTACTCGGGTATGTGTTTCTACCACTCCCACCACCCACCATAAGCAAATCATGAACATATTGCAAACCCTACAATGGGGATCCCTCACGCTTGCGTGACATGGAGAGCACCATAGGACAACACCAATAATAAAACATGCAACTCAAACCAATCACGATCATCAATTAACCCATAGGACAAAATGGATCTACTCAAACATCATAGGATAGCCATACATCATTGGGAAACAATATATAGTGTTGAGCACCATGTTTAAGTATAGATTACAGAGGTTAAAAGAGGGTTTACACCGCTGCATAGAGGGCGAACAGCTGGTGATGATGGCGGTGAAGTTGTTGGCGTAGATTGCGGTGATGATGATGGCCCCGGTGGCGTTCCGGCGCCACCGGAAGAGAGGGGGAGAGAGCCCCCCCCCCTTCTTCTTCTTATTCCTTGACCTTCTCCCTAGATGGGAGAAGGGTTTCCCCTCTGGTCCATGGCCTCCATGGCATGGGAGGGGCGAGAGCTCGTCCGAGATTGGATCTGTCTCTCTGTCTCTCTCTATTTCTGCGTTCCCGACTCTGCCCTTTCACCGTTTCTTATATTCCCGGAGATCCGTAACTCTGATTGGGCTGAATTTTGGACACGATTTTTATCTGGATATTAGATTTCTTCCGGCGAAAAAGAGCACCAGCCGCCTTACGGGGTGGCCACGAGGGCCCAGGGCGCGCCTGACCCCCTGGGGGGCGCCCCCTGCCTCGTGGCCCCCTCAGGCATCGTCTCGCGTTGATTCTTCTTCCCAAAAATCACATATATTCCAAAACAAATCTCAGTTTTTATCCTGTTTGGACTCCGTTTGATATGGATTTTCTGCGAAACAAAAAACATGCAACAAACAGGAACTGGCACTGGGCACTCGATCAATATGTTAGTCCCAAAAATACTATAAAAAGTTGCCAAAAGTATATGAAAGTTGTATAATACTGGCATGGAACAATCAAAAATTTTAGATACGACAGAGACGTATCAGTAATCCAAAAGAGTGGGCACATCACTAGCTAAATTCTTGACCTCTTCAAACCCACTTTTATCAATTTTCTCAACAAGATTTTCACCCTCCACTACTACTGGATGTTGCTAATGCGACACTACGATCAGAGACCCTTTGAGAAACGTGTGCGATGCAATAATCGCAAACAGTGGTGTATGAAAACCGTCAAAAAGGTGAAAACATTTGCGATGGAGGATGCATCAAATACGGTTCAGATTTTAGTTGCATGTGTGACGAAGGGCATACGGTTCAGTTCAATTAACTGTTTGCGATGAGGAGGAACAAAAGAAACGGGCAGCCAGATGAAGGCGTGTGCGATACACAACATACGATTCACTCGGATGAATTGTTTGTGATTAGGCAACACAAAAGAAATGGGTAGCCAGATGAAGGTGTGTGCGATATACAGCATACGTTTCACTCAGATGAACTGTTTGTGATTAGGCAACACAAAAGAAACGGTCAGCCAGATCAAGGTGTGTGCGATATGCGACATGCGGTTCACTCGGATGAACTGTTTGCGTTGACACAAGAGAATGGAAACGGTTCAACTTAACAAGACATGTGTGTTATGCGTTGGGATTGCATGCGGTTCACTCGGCCCTTGTCGTTAGTGTGTGACCTCTGTGGCAACCGTTCGTTCCCCAGGTGCCTCTTCGTGTATCGTGGCAACCGCCCACTGACTCTTCGCCTTTCCCTCTTGATTTGGAACTGTTGTCGCATGCTAGCTCTTCCTCCCTCCTCCATTTGCCTTCACCCTTCCTTCTACCATTGTTTGATCGTCTTCTCCATGGAGGGAACAAGCCGGAAACGACCCCGTTATTCTTGCCCCAATCTGAATGATGACGCGGTGGAGGAACTCATTGATCGGTGCGACATCATCACCTCGGCTAGCATGGCAGGTTCGTTCAAGACCATTCTCGACTCAACTAATAACATCATTACAAGGAACCCAAGGGTCCAAGAGTGGTTTGATCTCCCCTATCTTCTTCGCCGTGACCCTACTGACTGGCGCGGGGACGAGGGAAGCCTCGCCTTGTGTAAGTTGATGCTGCTTGATAATGATAGGTATGATGTTAAGATGCCATCACTTGAGGGAAACGCTTGGGAAGGCACAAATGGAGATTGGGTTCTTTATATTGGGTACAATTGCGAGTGGGAACTTGTGAATGTGTACACTCGTCAAAGGGTTCCACTTCGAAAAATCTCAAACGACTGCCCAGAGGTTGAGTACACCGGTATTCTACGTGAGTTCAAATACGATCACGCTGACTGTCGTCTATGGAAGATAGCAATTTGTCAAGTTCCCAACCGCTCTTGGGGTTATAGGAATGCTTATGTTGTCGCTATATTCGACAAGCTTGTTGCCTTCCTTCATGGTTCAACTCGATGGATATTGCTCAAAAATTAGTTTCTATACACGGATGAGTACTGTGATGCAATTCAATACGAGGGTCTTGTGTTTGCTGACACCACTCGTGGCACTGTTTTTGCATGGAATCCTCATGATTCCGGTACGTTTGTCTTCCACCATAATTATAATTGTTTCATCCACATGCATGCGGGTTAGCTAGTTTCCCTTTACTAATTAACCTTCTTGTGTTTCCAAGGTCCTATGAACATTACACCACCTATACTTGAAAATTTTATTCACAAGCATGAGGACGAGCAGGACCCATATACTCAGTGGCGCCTGGCAACTTATTCCGATGGATCACCTCTTCTTGTCTGTATACGGGGCACTGCTGATGTTACTAAGGAAGCAGGTGTTGTCTCGTATGGTCGCACTCTCCGGACCTATTCCAACATTCGTTGCAGGGTATTCAGGATGGATACTAGTGTACTAGCGCCAACACCTTCTCCCTGACTTAGTATTGAAAGTCTTGGAGGAAACTCGCTCTTCCTTGGACAAAACTATCCAATGATGGTGGAAGGCGATCCAGCTGCTGTTGACACAACGTTACTACCATTTATGAGAAGCAACTGTATCTATACCTCGGACATTACTATGCTTCCCTACCGTCCCAATATGGGTCCTGACATAGGCCGCTTCAGCCTCGATGATCAGTCCTGCATTGGTCTCGAGATTGACAGTAGCTGTCCCTTCCCTGAGAATCGCTTCTGGTTCAAAGCAAGCGTTTCCAACGCCAACGAGTGGTTGAGCTGAAGTTCATTTCATCGCTTTGTTATTTGTTGTGTGAGAAAAACTTTACTAGAATGTTATGTTGGAAATGATCTATAATCCAATGTGTATCCTCGTTGGTTGATGACTTGTTGTATGTAATCAATGGTACATTTTCGTATGCGTCCATGAACACACGCCTGCTAGTGGTGTCCATATGAACAGTGCTAGTGATTTAAGTTGCAAAAATTAGATAGTGCTAGTGATTTGTAGCTGCATATTTTGACAAATCGCAGTGTTACAAGGTTGACAAATGGCAATGTTACTAGATAAACAAATGTCAATTTTTCCAGTTGGGAAATGGCAACATACCCAAAATGACAGATATGCAAATCTTACCCAATTGTTTGTACGTGGTTGCACACGGGTCATGCAAAACAACCATTTGCATTGAAGGGATGCAGAAATCCTGCTCGGCACATTTTCCCTTGGCTTCCTGGGAAAGCTGTCGGTTTGCATATGGGTGTTCTAACTAAAATGTTTGCGATGAGTGTTTTATATTTAAAAACCATTGACATTTTTTTCAAAAGAAAATCGTTTGATAAGTCTGTACATTAAGAGAGAGAAATGCAAGTTCGTTCAAACCATATCGTTCATTCATTCACATTGCGAATTTATATTCATATGATCGAGAATTCGAGATACAATATCAAACCCCAAAAAACTATTTTCGGCGGAGGCGGCGTGCCGCGCCGTCGTTGTCGTTGTCGTCCTCTGGAACGCTGTTGTTGAAGTCTTCAAGGCAGCACAAAATGTTCTTCACTTGTAAATCAAACATCATGTCGTCGCAGGATCGACGGGCGGGGCGCGGGAGGACGGCAACTGGCGCCGCTGAGAGGTAGCGGTCGACGGCAGCGTCCCATGCCGCTGAGGGGGGGCACGCATGGGCACGGGCATGGGCATGGTGGGTGCAGCCAAACACATGGGAACCAGCGCCACGGTGGGTGGAGGGGCGCGCATGGGCGCGGCGGGTGCAGCCAAACGCACGAGGGCTGGCGCCACGGTGGGTAGAGGGGCGTGCACGGGCGCTGGAGCTGGCATGTACACGAGCACGCCGGTCCGCGGAGACCTCGCTGACGCCCGCGGCTTCCAGCTCTGCGATAGTGCTCGGTGACCAGCCCGTCAATGCTACGGGGATGGTCACTGGCGCGGGCGCGGGGATGGGAGCTGGGACGGGAGCGGGGGCAGCAACCGCCATGACCAGCTCGTTCTGGTCCATGTCCATGAGGACCCATTCCTCCTTATTTTCTATCTCCTCCGGCTCAGAGTCGACTTCACCAAACTTGAAGACAAGTGGCAGATGATCATTCTGCACCATGGCGGTGGAGGTCTGCGAGGGGAGGGGAATGGGAGGCGAACAGTAAGGCCGCCTGTATTAAACAGCGGCTTGGGCGCCATTAATGGATAGGAAGGCGGGCGGCCATGGAAGTCAAAGGGCTTGCTTCCTAGTGAGCCTGCGCAGCGTATAGCTCGCATGCTTCCCGGTGAGCCTGCGCATTGGAGGACAGCTTGCATGCCTCTCGGTCAGCCTGCGCCCCGGACTGCGCTCACACGCCTCCCGTTCAGTCAAGGTCAAGCAGTTGTCCGCACGGCACCTCCTACATCCATTAAAACCAAGACACGTGGCGTCACATGAATGGTTAACAGAACGCACACGGTTTGAATTATACAAATGTTTGAGATATTAAAGTGGCAGCTATTTTTTCAAAATGCCTTTGTTGACTGTCATTATTCGAGTGTGCCTTCTCTCAAAATGGACACGAAAAATACCACATCATGTCTGGTGCCATTCCATGATAGCATGCCAAGTTTCATGAATTTCAAACGAGTTTTGGATTTACAAGAATTTAAAAACCAGGCATCTCAATGTTTCGTCGGCAATAAACGGTGCCCTGGTGTTTGAAATTCATTCCCATTTCTTGCATGGGACCTAAGCATGCACCCAAGGACACAAATTTGATTTTTCAACCAATTTATATGCACTGGAGCATGTGCATGTAGTTCAAATTTGAATTATGCAGATAAATGCATTGAAAACTCAGTTAATGCATAAAAATGTCTAAAAGAACCCCAGAAAAACACAAAAATTGACACAACACTCCTGTTGTTCTATGTTGACATGAGAAAAAATTTGGAAGCAATAAGAGGCAGTGGATATCGTTTCGTCCCCAAAGGTGGGACGTTCCCTACTGAAACCATGATGCTTGTTGTGAGAAGCATATACCCAAACCTGCCCCAAAGGGACAAAAAATTTACCACAGCATGTTGATGCCACTCCATGAAAGCATGCCAAGTTTCATGAATTTCAGACAGTTTTGGATTTACCTGAATTTAAAAATGAGGCATCTCAATGTTTTGCCGGCAATCAACAGTGCCCTGGTGTTTTAAATTCATTAACATTTCTTGCATGGGACCTAAGCATGCACCCAAGGACACAAATTTAATTTTTCAACCAATTTATATGCACTGGAGCATGTGCATGTAGTTCAAATTTGAATTATGCACATAAATGCATTGAAAACTCAGTTAATGCATAAAATGTCCAAAAGAACCCCGAAAATCCCAAAAATTGACACAACACTCCTGTTGTTCTATGTTGACATGAGAAAAATTTTGAAAGCAATAAGAGGCAATGGATATCATTTCGTCCCCAAAGGTGGGGCATTCCCTACCGAAACCATCATGCTTGTTGTGAGAAGCTTTGTTTTGTGAGAAGCATATACCCGAACCTGCCCCAAATGGGACAAGTTTTTTAACATGGCATGTTGATGCCGCTCCATGATAGCATGCCAAGTTTCATGAATTTTAGACGAGTTTTGGATTTACTAGAATTTAAAAACCAGGCATCTCAACGTTTTGCCGGCTATCAATAGTGCCTTGGTGTTTGAATTTCATTCCCATCTCTTGCATGGGACCTAGAAATTCACCCAAGGACACAGATTAGATTTTTCAACCAACCTTAGTGCATTGGAGCATGTGCTTGTAGTTCAAATTTGAATTATGCACATAAAATGCCTAGAAAACCCAGTTAATGCATAAAAAAGGCCAAACGAACCCCAAAACATTCCAAGATTAAACATAACACTCCTGTTGTTCTATGTTGACACTAGAAACTTTTTGAAAGCAATAAGAGGCAACGGATATCGTCCCATCCCCAAAGGTGGTATGTTCCGTATCGAAACCATCATGCTTGTTGTGAGAAGCTCTGGTTTGTGAGAAGCTTATACCCAAACCTGCCCCAAATGGGACAAAATTTTCACCACAGCATGTTGATGCCGCTCCATGATAGCATGCCAAGTTTCATGAATTTCATACGAGTTTTGGAATTACTAGAATTTAAAAACCAGGCATCTGAATGTTTTGCCGGCAATCAATAGTGCCCTGGTGTTTGAATTTCATTCCCATCTCTTGCATGGGACCTAGAAATTCACCCAAGGATACACATGTGATTTTTCAACCAACTTTGGTGCATTGAAGCATGTGCTTGTAGTTCAAATTTGAATTATGCACATAAAATGCCTAGAAAACCCATTTAATGTATAAAAAGGCAAAACGAACCCCGAAAAATTCAAAGATTGAACACAACACTCTTGTTGTTCTATGTTGACACTAGAAAATTTTGAAAGCAATAAGAGGCAACGGATATCGTCCTGTCACCAAAGGTGGTACGTTCCCTATCGAAACCATCATGCTTGTTGTGAGAAGCTCTGGTTTGTGAGAAGCTTATACCCGAACCTGCCCCAAATGGGACAAAATTTTCACCATGGCATGTTGATGCCGCTCCATGATAGCATGCCAAGTTTCATGAATATCAGACGAGTTTGGGATTTACTAGAACTTAAAAACCAGGCATCTCAACGTTTTGACGGCAATCAACAGTGCCATGGTGTTTGAATTTCATTCCCATCTCTTGCATGGGACCTAGAAATTCACCCAAGGACACACATGTAATTTTTCAACCAACTTTGGTGCATTGGAGCATGTGCTTGTAGTTCAAATTTGAATTATGCACATAAAATGCCTAGAAAACCTAGTTAATGTATAAAAAAGGCCAAAAGAACCCCGGAAAATTCATTCCCAATTCTTCCATGGGACCTAAGCATGCACTGAAGGACACGGATTTGATTTTTCAACCAATTTGTATGCACCGGAGCATGTGCATGTAGTTTAATTTTGAATTGTGCACCTGAAATGGCTAGAAAACCAGTTTAATGTATGAAATGTCCAAACGAACCCTGAATAATTCCAACTCTTTTACGACACACATACAGTTGCATGTTCACTACAGATAAAAGGTTTAGCAATTCAAACACTGTCCATTGCCGTTGTGACCCCATTTTGTAATCCAAATCAAGTAGATCACACACAGTGTATTCTCACCAACTATGTGAGATGTAGTACAAAATATCTTGGAGCACCGTAGGTGTATAGTACGCCTATGGCTTACGCAAGAAGGTGCGTCGGCTACAGTCCACAGCCGGCATGTCAAGCACACTAGCTCGCTCCCCCACAACTCCCGCCTTTGCATCTCTCGCAATCTCGAAAATAACTACCGCCTGGAAGGTTTTAATGTTTGATAGCACATGATTAGTATGCGCGGACAGTGTGCGATGTCTGTTACTCCCGCTCTAATTTAGTCCCTTGATTCAAATTTTCAGTAGCCCCGGCATTTTACACTCGCCTCTGCATCCCCCGCAATCTCAAAAATATTTGCTCGCCCTTGATCCAAATTTTCAGTAGCCCCGTGTAACGCCCCGGCTGTAATTTGCCATATTTGTACTCCGACTCTTGCCATTTTCGGCTCTAAGTTATGAGATTTCCCCGTGGTTGGGTTTTGTCTTCGTTTTGCATTTTGTCCATGTCATGCATTTCATATCATGTCATCATGTGCATCACATTTGCATACGTGGTCGCCTCATGCATCCGAGCATTTTCCCCGTTGTCCGTTTTGCAATCCGACACTCCTATGTCCTCCAACGCCCCCTTTTGTCTCTTTTCGTGTGTGGGTGTTAAACTTTCTCGGAATGGACCGAGATTAGCCAAGCGACCTTGGTACACCACCGGTAGACCTCCTGTCAACTTTCGTGCCATTTGGAGTCCGTTTGACACTCCAACGGTTAACCGAGGAACCGTAAAGGCCTCATGTGTGTTGCAGCCAAACACCCCACCAAAGTGGCCCAATAACTCATCCAAAACCCCTCCATCCTCTCGGCCGTTCGATCACGATCACGTGGCCAAAAACCGCTCTCCATTTGGACACTCCTACCTCCTCCTACCTATAAAAAGGTGCTCCTCCTACCTATAAAAAGGTGGCAGATAAACCGTAGCCCCGCTCCTCCGCGCCGCCGGACACATCCGCCATCGGCCGGACGCGTCTGCCGCCGCCCTCAACCAACCAGAGGGTGCCATGTGGCAGCGCCACCGCCCCCGCGCCGCCAGCCCGCCAGGCCCGCGGCCGGCCCCCGGAGCCCGGCTCCGCCCGCGTGCCCCGCCGCCCTTCCTCCGCCCGGCTCGCGCCCACGCGCGCCGCCCTTCGCCGTGCCGGCCACCGCCCCTCACCCGCACCGGCCGCCGCCTCCTCGTCGGCTCCGCCGCGCGCCGCCCGACCCTCTCCGCACGCCGCCACCGCCGCACGTCACCGGGCACCTCCCGCCGCCGTTGCCGCCCAGATCCGACGAAGCCGCGCCCGGATCCGGCCATCTCCCTCCACTCCGGCCATCTCCCTCCACTCCGGCAAGTTCCCCTGCGAAGATCCGGCATACATCGGTTCGCGTGCCACCGAAATCCTAGATCTGGAGGTTGAAATTTTGCCTAAGTCCTTTTCTCCTATATTTTTTGGACCTGTTCATCGCATCATAACTTCTCATCCGCAGCTCCGTTTTGTGCGTGCAATATATCAAAATGTTCATCATGAGGTGCTCTTCATTTTGTTCCATAGTGACCTGCTTGTTTGTGTCCATCTTGATGCCCAAATCGCTGATGCAGGAGTGCTATAAAATGTTAGTTCCTGTTACTTAACAGATTATGAGCATTTGTCATTTTTTTCAACATTTATTGTGTGCTGCATATGGACTTGAGATCTACATGTGTTTTGGGCTATGCCATGCCATCTTTACAGGGGTGTATGCCATGTATTTTTGTGATCAATGTGGTGACTAGCACAAGCATGCAAAGTTGCTCTCGTGATATTGCTGATTTCAGGGACTTAGAATTTCACCAAGTCATTTCCCTGCTGTTATTTTTATGCCATGTATTCATGTTGCTACAATGAGATCCATGCTTATTTTGAGTATGTTCAGTAAGGATGATTTGGACATATGGTCATGCTATAGCCATCCATGTCCCTGTTTGCATTTATGGAGTGCCCTAGCATGACTCAATCTTGCTCTACTTTTGCTATAAAATGTTCCTGGCAGATTGTCTACGTGTTAATCAATTTTGCCAAGGTTGTTGTAGTTGATACATGCATGCTATGAGCTTGTTCTTGCTTTGGTTAGCTTCATGAACATGTCTTCCTACTATTGCTATGCTTATCTTGTAATGCAATGCCTTGTGTTGAGTGAATCGAGCTTGCAAAGATGCCTTCGTAACTCTGTTTTGCCATGTCCAGTTTTCTGCTAAGTCTGAATCTGTTAACAAAACTTGCTATGTTTACATGGGTGCCATCATATCTTCTGATCTTTTTTGTCTTATGGTCAGTAAGGGACTTCTGTTCTATGCTTTGAGTAGATTCATGCCATGCCTTGGTTTGCTATGTCATGTTCCTGTAGCATGTTGTTATTTTGCTCTAAACATTGCTTCCTGGTGTTAATTCCTGACATGTTAATATTTTCAGTAAGTCTGTGAAGCTGATATCTTTTGCACTTTTGCCATGCTTGTTTGAACCTGCTATTGTGTGATTTAGCCGTAGCTCAGTGTTCATGTTTTGTCAAGCATATTGAGTAGATAACTTCCATGTGATTTGTTGCTATGTTGGAGTGCAGTAGCTTAGTTTCTTGTTGCATTCTAGATGGCATCATGCTGTTAATCGCAGAATTGTGCCATTATTGTTTTGCTTGCCATTTGCAAACCGTGCATCCGATTCCGGTGATCTTTATATCGATTTCAACCGAAATCAACTCATCTTTCCAGTGGCACACTTCGTTTTCCAAGATAAGGCCTGGTACAATCTTTCCCTTCCGAAGCATGCATATGCATTGCATACCACATCCCGCATGTCATGTCATGTTTTGCATCATGTTGCTTGCGCATTGCACGGTGGTTGATTGTGGTTTCCTTTGCTTGTATTCTTGCCTTGGGTAGAGTCGTGAGATGAGTTCGTGATCGAGGAACCCATTGAGTACGCTAACGAGGATCAAGTTTTCGTCAACTCGGAGAACCTTGCAGGCAAGATGACCATACCCTCGAAATCACTTCTATCTTTGCTTGCTAGTTGCTCGCACTATTGTTATGTCGCGATACCTACCACTTGCTATATCATGCCTCCCATATTACCATGTCAAACCTCTAACCCACCTTGTCCTAGCAAACCGTTGTTTGGCTATGTTACGGCTTTGCTCAGCCCCTCTTATAGTGTTGCTAGTTGCAGGTGAAGTTGAAGTTTGTTCCTTGTTGGAACATGATTATTGTTGGGATATCACTATTATATCTTGTTTACTTCAATGCATCTATATACTTGGTAAAGGGTGGAAGGCTCGGCCTTATGCCTAGTGTTTTGTTCCACTCTTGCCGCCCTAGTTTCCGTCATACCGGTGTTATGTTCCTTGATTTTGCATTCCTTACACGGTTGGGTGTTATGGGAACCCCTTGACAGTTTGCTTTGAATAAATCTCCTCCAGCAAGGCCCAACCTTGGTTTTACCATTTGCCTAACTACCACCATTTACCTTCCCTTGGGTTCTGCAGACTCAAGGGTCATCTTATTTTAACCCCCCCCCCCATCAGGCGAGTGCTCCTCTGAGTTGTTGGTCCGAACCGAGCTGCCTGAGGGGCCACCTCGGGGACACTTGAGGTTTAGTTTTACTCGTAGCTAGTATCCTCCGGTGTTTCCCTGAGAACGAGATACGTGCGACTCCTATTGGGATTTGTCAACACATCGGGTGGCTTTGCTGGTCTTGTTTTACCATTGTCGAAATGCCTTGTAACCGGGATTCCGAGACTGGTCGGGTCTTCCCGCTAGAAGGAATATCCTTCGTTGACCGTGAGAGCTTGTGATGGGCTAAGTTGGGACACCCCTGCATGGTTTTGAACTTTTGAAACCCGTGCCCGCGGTTATGGGCAGATGGGAATTTTTTAATATCCAGTTGTAGAAAACTTGACACTTAACTTAATTAAAATGAATCAACAGTGTGTGTAGCTGTGATGGTCTCTTTTCGGCGGTGTCCGGGAAGAGAACACTATCTCGTGTTATGCTTGAACGTAAGTAGTTTCAGGATCACTTCTTGATCTTTATAGCTTCTCAACCGAGCTTTGCTTCTCTTCGCGCTCTCATTTGCATAAGTTAGGCACCATATATGCTAGTGCTTGCTGCAGCTCCACCTCACTACCTTCTTCCTACCTTAAGCTTAAATAGTCTTGATCGCGAGGGTGTGAGATTGCTGAGTCCCCGTGACTCACAGATTACTTCCAAAACCAGATGCAGGTGCCGATGATGCCAGTGCAGGGGACGCGACCGATCTCAAGTGGGAGTTCGACGAGGATTCGGGACGTTACTATGTTTCCTTTCCGGATGATCAGTAGAGGAGCCCAGTTGGGGCAATCGGGGATCTATGCATTTGGGGTTGTCTTTATTTATGTTGGTTCCGTAGTCGGACCTTGATTGTATTCGGGGTGATGTAATGCTATATTTATGTATTGTGTGAAGTTGCAATTGTAAGCCAACTCTTTATCCCTTCCTTATTCAGTACATGGGATGTGTAAAGATTACCCCCCTTGCAACATGCCTACTATGCGGTAATGCCTCTAAGTCGTGCTCCGACACGTGGGAGATATAGCCGCATCGTGGGTGTTACAAGTTGGTAATCAGAGCCTTCCCCGGCTTAGGAGCCCCCTGCTTGATGGAATCGCTGATGTTGTTGAGTCTAGAAAAATGTTTTGAGTCTTATAGGATTATATATATCGGAGAGTAGGATTCTTTTTACTCCTCAGTCCCTTCGTTGCTCTGGTGAGGCCTCCTGACATAGAGTTTTGAGTCTTCTATTCTCAAATTTAACTAAAAAAATTTAGGATCACGCGGGTATCTTGGAATCATTTTGATGGTTTTGTGACGAGAACATTGTTCTTGGTGCCTCCTGACATTTAGGGGTTGTGGCAGTGTCCCGGGGAGTTGAGCTCTGAGGTGTCGTCGTCACAATTTTATCGTTGCAATTCTGGAATACCTGAGTTCGCCGACATAAAAAATCTCCTTCATGCAGTTGTTGGTGAGATAACCTCGACGCCACCCAGTACTGGGGCGGGAGTTCGGGAGTATTGCCATAACTCGTATAACGGATGCTTTTTGAAGGTTGAGGTAAATGATTTCTGAAGGTTTCTTGGTTATGTGTTGAAGGATGGATACAGCTGGATGTAGGATTTCCTAGTTTTGGGTGAGATATTATGCTTCCCCTGTATCCCCAACACCTGATTCCATAACCAGAAAGTTTCGGGAGTTTCATAGGTGGGAATTCATGTAGCTCTAGTATTTCTTCCCGCAGATATTTGGTTTGTGATTGGGTAATCCTTACCAATTATATGTTCATATACGTACCTTGTTGCTTTATTCATCTATCTCTATCTAAGTGGCTTCTCAATTTATGTAAGTGTGATGATTGACTTTGGAATTCATTCGTTCATTCTTGTTAGAATGTTAAGGCTATATGTTGCAATTTCGATCCATTGATTCAGCTTGAATATATGTCTTTCAAGATGCTAATGGATGTCAAGCTCTTCAGGATGGCTCCTCCAACGCGTCAGAATCTGGAACCTCCACCACCACCTCCACCTCCAGAGGCATGGCAAGCTGTCATGGCCGCCACCAATGCCAACACGCAGATGCTTTTGCAACTCTTGCAAGAGCGCAACCAAGGAAATCAAGGCCAAGGCAAGAATCAAGTTCAGTTTGCTACCCTCAACCAGTTCCTCGCAAACCAGTCGAAGTCCTTCAGTAACTGTGTCGAGGCCACAGACGCTGACGACTGGCTCGTGGATATCTGCAAACATTTTGAGTGTAGTAATGTCAGACCTGAGGAATTTGTCAAGTTTGCTTCGTTCCAACTCAAAGAGCAAGCTGTTGAGTGGTATCAACAATACAAAGATTCCAGAGGAGGTCATGTGATTACCTGGGATGATTTCCGTCGAGATTTCAAAGCTCACCACATTCCACAAAGTGTTGCTGAGAGTAAGCACGAGGAGTTCCGCAAACTCAAGCAAGGCAGCTTGTCTGTTTACCAACACAACATCCTGTTTCAGAGGCTCGCTCGCTCGCTTCGCCAAACAATACATGCCTGACGAGAAGAGCATGATTTATCAATTCAGAGGTGGCCTGAGAGAAGATCTGCAACTAGCTCTCGTGCTTTTTGAGCCGACCGCGTATGATGAATTCTACAACATGGCACTAAAGCAAGAGGCTGCTTAGCTCAAGTGCGATGCTTCTAAGAATAGAGTCAGGGATGCAACTCAATCGTCTTCTTCATCTCAAGTGGCAGCTAAGCAGCAAAAGTTCTGGTTGCCTCGTCCTCCTCCGTTCCTTCAGCCTTATGAGCAGAAGAATAAAGGTGGCAATGGATCTTCCCCCCCACCCAACCCCGGCTATCAGAACAAAGCTCCGTCTCATGCTCCAAGGTCAAGTGCTCCGTATCACCGCCCGCTCCCAGAGGTTACTTGCAACAAGTGTCAGCAGAAGGGGCACTATGCAAACAAATGCTTCAACCAGAGGCGCCTTCCGCCTCCTCCTCCTGTGAGATCCGCCAGTAACGCAGTGGTCAAGCATAATCCCAAGCATGCCAAGGTCAACATGATGAACGCAGCTCAGGCAGAGGACTCTTTAGAATGATCATGGGTAACCTTCCAGTTAACTTCATTCCTGCTAAAGTCTTATTTGATACTGGTGCATCACATTCTTTCATGCCATTCCCATTTGCATCGGAGCACAAATTTGACACTAAGGCATTACCTAAAGCATTGCAAGTTGTTTCTCCGGCTAAGCGTTTGAGTTCTAGCATGATGGTTCCAAATGTCGGTATCGAAATGGGCGACTACAAATTTCTGGCTTCTCCAATTGTTCTTGGTGACTCGGATATTGATCTAATTCTCGGCATGGACTAGATTTCTAAGCACAAGGCTATGCTTGATTGTGCTGCCAGAGAAATTCAATTGACACACTCTTCTGAGGAAGTGATCATCTATGCCGCTTGTGATGAAACCATTCAGCTGTTTTCTCTCAATGAGAAGGGCGATTTGAATGCCATCTCTCAGATTCCAGTCGTTTGTGAATACCAAGACGTCTTTCCAGAAGAGCTTCCAGGAATGCCTCCTCACCGGCCAGTTGAATTCGTCATCGATCTTGAGCCTGGCACGGAACATGTTTGCAAACGTCCTTACAAGCTTGGACCAAAGGAATTGAAGAAACAGCTCGATGAACAAGAGCGTTTGGTTCAGATCAACCCGAGTTCATCTCCATGGGGTTGTGGTGTTCTTTTTGTCCAGAAGAAGGATGGCACGGACCGACTTTGTGTCGACTACCACCCATTGAACAAGAAAACAATAAAGAACAAGTACCCACTTCCCTACATCAATGAGCTTTTCGAGCAACTCAAAGGTGTCCAAGTTTTCTTCAAGCTTGACCCCCGTATGGGTTATCATCAGATTCTCATTCGTGAACAAGATATCCCCAAGACAACATTCAGAACAAGCTATGGTTCTTATGAATATACTGTCATGTCTTTTGGCCTTGTCAATGCTCCTCCAACGTTCTCTCGCATGATGAACTTCATCTTCAACCCTTACACAAATGATTTCGTCTTGGTGTATCTCGATGATATTTTGGTCTTTTCCAAGAACAAGGAGGATCATGCCAAGAATTTGAGATTGGTGCTGGACAAACTTAGAGAACATTAATTCTATGCGAAGTTTTCAAAGTGTGAGTTTTGGCTCGATGAGGTTCTCTACCTTGGGCATATCATCTCCGCCAAGGGCATTGCTGTTAATCCTGAGAAGGTGTCTGCAATTGTGAATTGGGAACCGCCTCAGAATGTGAAGCAGCTCCGCAGTTTCCTTGGGCTTGCAAGCTATGGTCGAAGATTCGTTGAGAATTTCTCCAAGATTGCAAATCCTCTTTCCAACCTCCTCCAGAAGCATGTGAAGTATGTCTGGACGCCTGAGTGTGACGTCACTTTCAACACCCTGAAAGAGAAGCTAGTCACAGCTCCAGTTCTGACTCATCCTGAAGAATCCAAACCATTCAAAGTTTTCTGTGATGCTTCCCTGCAAGGTCTCGGTGATGTGTTAATGCAAGAGAAGAAAGTTGTGGCCTATACCTCTCGTCAGTTGAAGCCCAACGAAAAGAACTACCCCACTCATGACCTCGAGTTGGCGGTAGTTGTCTGTGCTCTTTTAACATGGAGACGTCTCTTGTTGGGAAGGATAGTGGACATCTTCACTGATCATAAGAGCCTCAAGTACATCTTCACTCAACCCAACCTCAACCTCAGGCAGACTCGTTGGGTCGAAATGATTCAAGAGTATAATCCGAGTATTGAATATACTCCAGGCAAGGCCAATGTCATTGCAGATGCTTTGAGCAGAAAGGCTTACTGCAACAGCTTAATTCTCAAGCCCTTCCAACCGGACCTTTGTGAAGCTTTCCGCAAACTTAATCTCCAAGTTGTTCCTCAAGGATTTCTTGCCAACCTTCAAGTCTCTCCTACTTTGGAAGATCAAATTCGCGAGGCACAACTTCTTGATGCCATGGTGAAGAAGATGAAAAATGGGATTGCCAAGATCCAACCCAAGTACAAGTGCTATCGCCTTGATGACAAAGATACTCTATTCTTTGAGGATCGAATTGTGGTTCCTAAGGGTAATCTACGTAAAGTCATTATGAATGAGGCTCACAATTCACTCCTATCCATTCATCCTAGAAGTACAAAGATGTACCATGACCTCAAGCAGTCGTATTGGTGGACTCGAATGAAGCGGGAGATTGCTCAGTTCGTGAATGGATGTGATGTCTGCAGGAGAGTGAAAGCAGAACACCAACGGCCTGCTAGTCTCCTCCAACCTCTTGCCATTCTAGAATGGAAGTTTGACCATATTGAGATGGACTTCGTGACTAGATTCCCCAAGTCCAAATGTGGAAATGATGCTATCTTTGTTGTCATCGACAAGCTTACCAAAGTGGCTCATTTTCTTCCTATCAAAGGATCTATCACAGCAGCTCAGTTGGCAGAGCTATATACCTCCAGGATTGTCTCCTTGCACGGTATTCCGTAGTTGATATCTTCAGCTCATGGAAGCATCTTTAGTTCTAAGTTCTGGGACTCCTTTCAGAAGGCCATGGGCACCAACATTTGCTTCAACACAGCCTTCCATCCTCAAACTAGTGGACAAGTCGAGTGAGTCAATCAAATTCTTGAAGATATGCTCAGGGCTTGTGTCATTTCCTTCGGTATGAAGTCGGAAGATTGTCTTCCATATGCCGAGTTCTCCTACAACAACAGCTTCCAAGCAAGTTCGGGCAAGGCCCCATTCGAGATTCTCTATGGCAGAAAGTGTCGTACTCCTCTTATTTGGTCAGAGACTGGTGAACGCCAACTTCTTGGCAATGACTTAATCACAGAAGCTGAAGAAATGTGTAAAGTCATCCGTGAAAATCTCAAAGCCGCGCAATCGCGTCAGAAGAGTTACTATGATAGCAAGCATCGTGACTTGGCTTTCGAGATAGGATACCATGTCTACCTCCGTGTCTCTCCAATGAAAGGTACTCGTTGCTTCGGTATCAAAGGGAAGCTTGCCCCTATATACGTGGGTCCTTTCAAGATCATTGGCAAAAGAGGCGACCTCGCCAATCAACTTGAGCTTCCATCCAACTTTGCAAACATGCACGACGTGTTTCACGTGTCACAGCTTCACAAGTGTTTCAAGACTCCTGACCGCACCATCAACTTTGAAGAGATTGATCTCCAAGAAGACCTGTATTATCATGAGTATCTCGTTGCTATTCTTGAAGAAACCGAGCACAAGACTCGCAACAAGTCTATCAAATTCCTGAAAGTGTAGTGGTCACATCATTCCAACTGAGAAGCCACCTGGGAACGTGACGACCACCTCCGTTCTGAATATCCGGAGTTCTTTTAGTCCTAGATCTCGGGACGAGATCCTTTCATAGTGGTGGAGTGTTGTAACGCCCCGGATGTAATTTGCCATATTTGTACTCTGAGTCTTGCCATTTTCGGCTCTAAGTTATGAGATTTCCCCGTGGTTGGGTTTTGTCTTCGTTTTTCATTTTGTCCATGTCATGCATTTCATATCATGTCATCATGTGCATCACATTTGCATACGTGGTCGCCTCATGCATCCGAGCATTTTCCCCGCTATCCGTTTTGCAATCCGACACTCCTATGTCCTCCGACGCCCCCTTTTGTCTCTTTTCGTGTGCGGGTGTTAAACTTTCTCGGAATGGACCGAGATTAGCCAAGCGACCTTGGTACACCACCAGTAGACCTCCTGTCAACTTTCGTGCCATTTGGAGTCCGTTTGATACTCCAACGGTTAACCGAGGAACCGTAAAGGCCTCATGTGTGTTGCAGCCCAACACCCCGCCAAAGTGGCCCAATAACCCATCCAAAACCCCTCCATCCTCTCGGCCATTCGATCATGATCACGTGGCCGAAAACCGCTCTCCATTTGGACACTCCTACCTCCTCCTACCTATAAAAAGGTGCTCCCCTCCGAAATCCTCGCGCAGATAAACCCTAGCCCCGCTCCTCCGCGCCGCCGGACACATCCGCCGCCGGCCGGACGCGTCCGCCGCCGCCCTCAACCAACCAGAGGGTGCCACGTGGCAGCGCCACCGCCCCTGCGCCGCCAGCCAGCCAGGCCCGCGGCCGGCCCCCGGAGCCCGGCTCCGCCCGCGCGCCACGCCGCCCTTCCTCCGCCCGGCTCGAGCCCGCGCGCGCCGCCCTTCGCCGCGTCGGCCACCGCCCCTCACCCGCACCGGCCGCCGCCTCCTTGCCGGCTCCGCCGCGCGCCGCCCGACCCTCTCCGCACGCCGCCGCCGCACGTCACCGGGCGCCTCCCGCCGCCGTTGCCGCCCAGATCCGGCGAAGCCGCGCCCGGATCCGGCCATCTCCCTCCACTCCGGCCATCTCCCTCCACTCCGGCAAGTTCCCCTGCGAAGATCCGGCATACATCGGTTCGCGTGCCACCGAAACCCTAGATCTGGAGGTTGAAATTTTGCCCAAGTCCTTTTCTGCTATATTTTTTGGACCTGTTCATCGCATCATAACTTCTCATCCGCAGCTCCATTTTGTGCGTGCAATATATCAAAATGTTCATCATGACGTGCTCTTCATTTTGTTCCATAGTGACCTGCTTGTTTGAGTCCATCTTGATGCCCAAATCGCTGATGCAGGAGTGCTATAAAATGTTAGTTCCTGTTACTTAACAGATTATGAGCATTTGTCATTTTTTTCAACATTTATTGTGTGCTGCATATGGACTTGAGATCTACATGTGTTTTGGGCTATGCCATGCCATCTTTACAGGGGTGTATGCCATGTATTTTTGTGATCAATGTGGTGACTAGCACAAGCATGCAAAGTTGCTCTCGTGATATTGCTGATTTCAGGGACTTAGAATTTCACCAAGTCATTTCCCTGCTGTTATTTTTATGCCATGTATTCATGTTGCTACAGTGAGATCCATGCTTATTTTGAGTATGTTCAGTAAGGATGATTTGGACATATGGTCATGCTATAGCCATCCATGTCCCTGTTTGCATTTATGGAGTGCCCTAGCATGACTCAATCTTGCTCTACTTTTTCTATAAAATGTTCCTGGCGGATTGTCTACGTGTTAATCAATTTTGCCAAGGTTGTTGTAGTTGATACATGCATGCTATGAGCTTGTTCTTGCTTTGGTTAGCTTCATGAACATGTCTTCCTACTATTGCTATGCTTATCTTGTAATGCAATGCCTTGTGTTGAGTGAATCGAGCTTGCAAAGATGCCTTCGTAACTCTGTTTTGCCATGTCCAGTTTTCTGCTAAGTCTGAATCTGTTAACGAAACTTGCTATGTTTACATGGGTGCCATCATATCTTCTGATCTTTTTTGTCTTATGGTCAGTAAGGGACTTTTGTTCTATGCTTTGAGTAGATTCATGCCATGCCTTGGTTTGCTATGTCATGTTCCTGTAGCATGTTGTTATCTTGCTCTAAACATTGCTTCCTGGTGTTAATTCCTGACATGTTAATATTTTCACTAAGTCTGTGAAGCTGATATCTTTTGCACTTTTGCCATGCTTGTTTGAACCTGCTATTGTGTGAATTAGGCGTAGCTCAGTGTTCATCTTTTGTCAAGCATCTTGAGTAGATAACTTCCATGTGCTTTGTTGCTATGTTAGAGTGCAGTAGCTTAGTTTCTTGTTGCATTCTAGATGGCATCGTGCTATTAATCGCAGAATTGTGCCATTATTGTTTTGCTTGCCATTTGCAAACCGTGCATCCGATTCCGGTGATCTTTATATCGATTTCGACCGAAATCAACTCATCTTTCCAGTGGCACACTTGGTTTGCAAAGATAAGGTCTGGTTCAATCTTTCCCTTCTGAAGCATGCATATGCATTGCATATCACATCCCGCATGTCATGTCATGTTTTGCATCATGTTGCTTGCGCATTGCACCGTGGTTGATTGTGGTTTCCTTTTCTTGTGTTCTTGCCTTTGGTAGTGCCGGGAGACGAGTTCGTGATCGAGCAACCCGTTGAGTACGCTTACGAGGATCAAGTTTTCGTCAACTCGGAGAACCTTGCAGGCAAGATGACCATACCCTCGAAATCACTTCTATCTTTGCTTGCTAGTTGCTCGCTCTATTGCTATGTCGCGATACCTACCACTTTCTATATCATGCCTCCCATATTTCCATGTCAAACCTTTAACCCACCTTGTCCTAGCAAACCATTGTTTGGCTATGTTACTGCTTTGCTCAGCCCCTCTTATAGCGTTGCTAGTTGCAGGTGAAGTTGAAGTTTGTTCCTTGTTGGAACATGATTATTGTTGGGATATCATTATTATATCTTGTTTACTTTAATGCATCTATATACTTGGTAAAGGGTGGAAGGCTTGGCCTTATGCCTGGTGTTTTGTTCCACTCTTGCTGCCCTAGTTTCCGTCATATCGGTCTTATGTTCCTTGATTTTGCGTTCCTTACGCGGTTGGGTGTTATGGGAACCCCTTGATAGCTCGCTTTGAATAAAACTCCTCCAGCAAGGCCCAACCTTGGTTTTACCATTTGCCTACCTACCACCATATACCTTCCCTTGGGTTCTGCAGACTCAAGGGTCATCTTATTTTAAACACCCCCCCCCCCGGGCCAGTGCTCCTCTGAGTGTTGGTCCGAACCGAGCTTCCTGCGGGGCCACCTCGGGGAAACTTGAGGTTTAGTTTTACTCATAGCTAGTCTCATCCGGTGTTTCCCTGAGAACGATATACATGCGACTCCTATCGGGATTTGTCGTCACATTGGGTGGCTTTGCTGGTCTTGTTTTACCATTGTCGAAATGTCTTGTAACCGGGATTCCGAGACTGATCGGGTCATTCCGCTAGAAGGAATATCCTTTGTTGACATGAGAGCTTGTGATGGGCTTAAGTTGGGGACAACCCCTGCATGGTTTTGAACTTTTTGAAACCCGTGCCGGCGGTTATGGGCAGATGGGAATTTTTAATATCCAGTTGTAGAAAACTTGAACACTTAACTTAATTAAAATGATCAACAGTGTGTGTAGCTGTGATGGTCTCTTTCGGCGGTGTCCGGGAAGAGAACACTATCTCGTGTTATGCTTTGAACGTAAGTAGTTTCAGGATCACTTCTTGATCTTTATGCTTCTCAACCGAGCTTTGGCTTTCTCTTCGCGCTCTCATTTGCATAAGTTAGGCCATATATGCTAGGTGCTTGCTGCAGCTCCCCTCACTACCTTCTTCCTACTTAAGCTTAAATAGTCTTGATCGCGAGGGTGAGATTGCTGAGTCCCCGTGACTCACAGATTACTTCCAAAACCAGATGCAGGTGCCGATGATGCCAGTGCAGGGGACGCGACCGATCTCAAGTGGGAGTTCGACGAGGATTCGGGACGTTACTATGTTTCCTTTTCGGACGATCAGTAGAGGAGCCCGGTTGGGGCGATCGGGGATCTATGCATTTGGGATTGTCTTTATTTATGTTGGCTCCGTAGTCGGACCTTGATTTTATTCGGGATGATGTAATGCTATATTTATGTATTGTGTGAAGTGGCGATTGTAAGCCAACTCTTTATCCCTTCCTTATTCAGTACATGGGATGTGTAAAGATTACACCCCTTGCGACATGCCTACTATGCGGTTATGCCTCTAAGTCGTGCTCCGACACGTGGGAGATATAGCCGCATCGTGGGTGTTACACCTCGCCTTGTTACTCCCGCCTAGTAACTTTTCAGTTGCCACAGTATTTCCTCAAACACAACCTCCGCTCACACAGACACACACAACCCTCGAAACCATTAGTAGCTCGCCGCCATCGCCGGCGTCTCCATCCTCAACCTCTGCCTGTGTGCCGGGGAGCTCAAGTAGCCAATGGCCAAAAAGAGGTTTATCGCGGCCTTTTTGCCCGACGCTGGTGAGGTGGCCACCAAGGTGTCCCCGTCGTCCTCCACAGGCCCGATCCGCCGTCGCCGGTCCCCCGGTCCACCCGCTGCTGCGCCCCTACGCCGGTTCGAGGACTTTCCTCCCCCGGACCCGGCAGCCGACGAAGTCCTACCTCGGGGTCCGGCAGCGGCGGTGGGGGATGTGGGTCACCGAGATTACAGATCGAGATACCCACACCAGTCGGTGGCTCGGTAGCTTCCACACGGCCGAACTCGCGGCCATGGAGTACGACCACTGGCAGGTCCGCTACCACGGCGCGGCGGCTAGGCTCAATTTCCCCTTCGGCACACGTTCGGTCCACCTCGTTCCGCAGGAGCCAGGGGTGGTGAGCTCGGCTATGGCGCGGGAGGACCGCGAGGCGTGGGAGCGTCTCGAAGCCGAGGCCGCCGACGAGGCCTACATGCAAGAGCTCCACCGGCAGCACCTGGAGCTCGTGGAGGCGTATCGAGCGATCTTTGCCGGCGCGAAGGGCGGCAAGGTTATCACTCTCTCCTCTGATGACAAGGTCGAAGGCGGCGAGGACGGCAGCGCGGAGGGAGGCGAGGTTATCGTGCTCTCCTTTGATGACGAGGTCGAAGGCGACGGCGACGCGGAGGGCGTCGAGGTGGGCCCCGAGGACGAGGAGATCGACATCGACGAGTGGAGGAGTGCCTTCCCCAATGACCCCGACGATGGTACTGGCCCGGACCCGGCTCGCGGCACACCATACATGACGAGGAAGGATTGGCTCAACATCTACTTCGACCGAAAGTAGTTTAGCTTAGTTTAAATATATGTTTTATGTTCGGTTATGCAAAAATATCTATGTTTATGTTTGAGTGCATGCTACTTTCGGTTGAACCTACTTTGAACTTGATCAAATTGAATATTTACAACCTTAAGTTTAGGGGATCGACTAGAAAAGGCCAAAAATTGTTGGATTATATATATATATATATCTACTAAGGGTTTTAGTCCTTTAACTTTTTAAGGATCGCCTAGAGATGTCCTTATGACTTGTTTATTTCAGTTCTTCACAATGCGATGCTCTATATGTGCAATTATTTGATGTGCAGTTCAATTTCATCAATAACAGTTTCAACAATACCACTATGAATTATGATATTTGGTTGTTGTTAAGGATATTGCAGTTAACATGCCTTTTCGTTTTTCAATTGTTGTTTAGCAACATGCATTGTACTGAATAACTAAATATGCAATCCCAGGCTACATAGCAACAAGGAAGAGTGTTACCTTAATGTTCTGATGATGTCTAGATATACATGTAATAAAATATTATATAATTGGATGGATGGAGTGTTGTACTACATCATTTTTCAATTGTTGTTTAGCTTCTAATATTAACTTGGTGCTTTTAGGTACATATATCATTGCCAAAGATCCACACTTCGACCCTTTCTGCGTATGGGGCAATGAGATATTCATGAACCAGCATCAAGTGAGGAAACTGATAAAGATTGTTACTAAAATGGGTCAAAAGATGTCAATTGAACTATTTGTTTATACTTTATGCAAGACAACAGTGAAGTGCAGGGTGGTAAGTAAGAACCCTGTAGCCTTATTTTTACTGCACGTAATGAGTTGTGTTAGATGACAATATCTGAATCTTTTTTCTTTTGCAGTGGATCCTGAAGCAGTTTACTCAAGATTACCTCTCAAATTACATGATTGGCGGGCGGCCATCACAAGGGGTTGGACTAGAGTCCTGCATGCCTTCTGCATCCAGGAGAGCACAATGCGGCCATTCCACTTCACCGTGTTCAGCAATTGGAATGTTTGTCGCCTCTTTCTTTACCATCTGTAATAGTGCAAGTATAGAACCCTGGTACATCATTCTTTATTTGGTGCTTCTGTAATTCTTAAACATATGTGAGGAGCTCTCGCAAAGGCGTGTGCAAAATTTTGTTATCAAATGACATGCGAGGAGCTCTCGCAAAAACAACAAAAATAGTGTATTTTTTACAAGTTTTTTCTGAGACAAATTTTGTTTTTTCTCCACGATCTCCTACAATGTCCAAACACAAAAAAAAATTGCACACACCTTCCACACCTAAGCATCTTGGATGCCAAAAGAATTCATATTTTTTGGAATGTTTTTGCTATTTTTTTGAATTTACGGTTCACACACGTACATATTTACTGTTTTTCCTTCACCACGAGCTCCTAGAATGTCCAAACAACATGAAAATTTGCACGCACCTTGCGAACCTGAGTACCTTCAGTCCCACAAAATTTCAGATTTTTTTGACTTTTTTTGCTATTTTTTCGAGATGGTAAAGCTGTTTGACCAGACGGTAATGGCGCAGAAGGGCATTTCTATAAGGGCAACTAACGGCAAAGGGGCAAATTTGAGCACACATTGAAATTAGGGGCAAATTTGAGTAGTGGGTTCTAGTTAGGGCAGAAATGGAATTGTCCCTATGAATAAAGCTATAGCCTGCTTTCAAGTTTAGATTAGGTACAATTTTAAATATCAGCAATTAAATTAGGGTGAAATTATGTTGTGCAGGTCATTACGGCACACACACGGTAAAACACAAACGTTTGCGATATACACAATAATCCGAAATGGTTCACAGAGAGGAAACGTGTGCAAGCATGCACATAGTTGCCGTTCGCAAAGTGTGTGTGATGTCAGACACTATCACATACGGTGCGGAAAAACTAAATGTGTCTGATTGTCTACCTATCGTGCACGGTTTATAATCATGAACTGTTTGTGATGTGTCAGGCACCGTAAATCTCCCGTGCCTAGAATCTGCCTAGAAAACTGTCGTGCCTAGAATTTGCCTGGTTTTAGGCAGAACTACAAAACTCCGACTACGATGGCAATGCAAGCACAAATGAGTGGCAAGGATGAAGCGTTTGGGATATTCGAGATATCGGAAATGGTTATACAGGGACAACTGTATGCATCAAGGCTCCCTATCCCCGACGGTTTCTGGGTCGTGTGGGAAGGACCCTCCTATCGCCCACACTCACTTGGAGACGGTTCCATATGCCGTTGCGGAAAGGGGTTAAAACCCGTTTGTTTAGGACTGATGCACACTAGTGCTCCAAAATATCGGGACGCCTTCTAGCTAAAGTGGACTCTTCTCCAGTCCCTTTTTCATCAATCTTAATATTACTAAACAAGGAATCAATAGAAGAAACACCGATCATTTTAAGATCTTCATCACTTTTTGCTACCTCTTGAGCACTGCGTTGGTTTTCCCTTGAAGAGGAAAGGGTGATGCAGTAAAGCAGCGTAAATATTTCCCTCGGTTTTTTAGAACCAAGGTATCAATCTAGTAGGAGACCACGCGCGAGTCACCTCGTACGTACACAAACAAACAAGAACCTCGCAACCAACATGATAAAGGGGTTGTCAATCCCTTCACGGCCACTTGCAAGAGTGAGATCTGATAGAGATAATAATAAGATAAATATTTTTGGTATTTTTATGTATAGATTGAAAGTAAAGATTACAAAATAAAATAGATTGGAAACTTATATGATGGAGAATAGACCCGAGGGCCATAGGTTTCACTAGTGGCTTCTCTCAAGATAGCATAAGTATGACGGTGGGTGAACAAATTATTGTCGAGCAATTGATAAAAAAGCGAATAATTATGAGAATATCTAGGTATGATCATGTATATAGGCATCACGTCCATGAAAACTAGACCGAAACGATTCTACATCTACTACTATTACTCCACACATCGACCGCTATCCAGCATGCACCTAGAGTATTAAGTTCATAAGAACAGAGTAATGCCTTAAGCAAGATGACATGATGTAGAGGGATAAACTCATGCAATATGATATAAACCCCATCTTTTTATCCTCGATGGCAACAATACAATACGTGTCATTTCCCTTTCTATCACTGGGATCGAGCACCGCAAGATTGAACCCAAAGCTAAGCACTTCTCCCATTGCAAGAAAGATCAATCTAGTAGGACAAACCAAACTGATAATTCGAAGATACTTGCAAAGATAAACCAATCATACATAAAAGAATTCAGAGAAGATTCAAATATTATTCATAGATAGACTTGATCATAAACCCACAATTCATCGGATCTCGACAAACACACCGCAAAAGAAGATTACATCGAATAGATCTCCAAGAGAATCGAGGAGAACTTTGTATTGAGGTCCAAAGAGAGAGAAGAAGCCATCTAGCTACTAGCTATGGACCCGAAGGTCTGAAGTAAACTACTCACACATCATCTGAGGGGCCATGGAGTTGATGTAGAGGCCCTCCATGATCAATGCCCCCTCCGACGGAGCTCCGGAAAAGGCCCCAAGATAGGATCTCTTGGGTACAGAAGGTTGCGGCGGTGGAAATAGGGTTTCGTGGTGCTCCTGGATGTTCTCAGGGTATATGCATATATATAGGAGGAAGAAGTAGGTCGGTGGAGCAACGAGGGGCCCACAAGGGTGGAGGGCGCACCGAGGGGTAGGCGCGCCCCCCTGCCTCGTGGCCTCCTCGATTGTTTCTTGACGTCCACTCCAAGTCCCCTGGATCATGTTTGTTCCAAAAATAGCGCTCCCGAAGGTTTCATTCCGTTTGGACTCCGTTTGATATTCCTTTTCTACGAAACACTGAAATAGGCAAAAAAACAGCAATTTGGGCTGGGCCTCCAGTTAATAGGTTAGTCCCAAAAATAATATAAAAGTGTAAATAAATCCCATTAACATCCAAAACATATAATATAATAGCATGGAACAATCAAAAATTATAGATACATTGGAGACGTATCAAGCATCCCCAAGCTTAATTCCTGCTCGTCCTCGAGTAGGTAAATGATAAAAACAGAATTTTTGATGTGGAATGCTTCCTAACATATTTCTCAATGTAATTTTTCTTTATTGTGGCATGAATGTTCAGATCTGAAAGATTCAAGATAAAAGTTTAATATTGACATAGAAATAATAATACTTCAAGCATACTAACTAAGCAGTTATGTCTTCTCAAAATAACATAGCCAAAGAAAGTTATCCCTACAAAATCATATATTCTGGTTATGATCTATCTTCACCACACAAAATATTAAATCATGCACAACCCTGATGACAAGCCAAGCAATTGTTTCATACTTTTGATGTTCTCAAACTTTTTCAATCTTCACGCAATATATGAGCGTGAGCCATGGATATAGCACTATAGGTGGAATAGAATGGTGGTTGTGGAGAAGAAAAAAAGGAGAAGATAGTCTCACATCAACTAGGCGTATCAATGGGCTATGGAGATGCCCATCAATAGATATCAATGTGAGTGAGTAGGGATTTCCATGCAACGGATGCACTAGAGCTATAAGTGTATGAAAGCTCAATAAAAAACTAAGTGGGTGTGCATCCAACTTGCTTGCTCACGAAGACCTAGGGCAATTTGAGGAAGCCCATCATTGTAATATACAAGTCAAGTTCTATAATGTAAAATTCCCACTAGTTTATGAAAGTGAAAACATAGGAGACTATCATGAAGATCATGGTGCTACTTTGAATCACAAGTGTGGAAAAAGGATAGTAACATTGTCCCTTCTCTCTTTTTCTCTCATTTTTTTATTTGGGCCTTCTTTCTTTCTTTTTCTTTTGGCCTCTTTTCTCCCTTTTTTTTATTTTTCATCCGGAGTCTCATCCCGACTTGTGGGGGAATCATAGTCTCCATCATCCTTTCCTCACTGGGACAATGCTATAATAATGAGGATAATCACACTTCTTTTTACTTACAACTCAAGAATTACAAGTCAATACTTAGAACAAAATATGGCTCTATGTGAATGCCTCCGGCGGTGTACCGGGATATGCAATGAATCAAGAGTGACATGTATGAAAAAATTATGAACAGTGGCTTTGCCACAAATACGATGTCCACTACATGATCATGCATGGCAATGTGACAATGATGAAGCGTGTCATAACAAACAGAACGGTGGAAAGTTGCATGGCAATATATCTCAGAATGGCTATGGAAATGCCATAATAGGTAGGTAGGTGGATGTTTTCAGGAAGGTATATGGTGGGTTTATGGTACCGGCGAAAGTTGCGCGATACTAGAGAGGCTAGCAAATGTGGAAGGGTGAGGGTGCATATAATCCATGGACTCAACATTAGTCATAAAGAACTCACATACTTATTGCAAAAATCTATTAGTTATCGAAACAAAGTACTACGCGCATGCTCCTAGGGGGGTAGATTGGTAGGAAAATACCATCGCTCGTCCCCGACCGCCACTTATAAGGAAGGCAATCAATAAATAAATCATGCTCCGACTTCATCACATAACGGTTCACCATACGTGCATGCTACGGGAATCACAAAATTCAACACAATTATTTCTCAAATTCACAACTACTCAACTAGCATGACTCTAATATCACCATCTCCATATCTCAAAACAATTATCAAGTATCAAACTTCTCATAGTATTCAATGCACTTATATGAAAAATTTTATTAAGCCTAAAAGCAAATTGCCATGTTGTTCTAAAGGACTCTCGAAATAATATAAGTGAAGCATGAGAGATCAATTATTTCTATAAAATGAAACCACCACCGTGCTCTAAAAGATATAAGTGAAGCACTAAAGCAAAAACTATATAGCTCAAAAGATATAAGTGAAGCACCTAAATTATTCTAATAGATTCCGATTCATGTGTGTCTCTCTCAAAAGGTGTGTACAGAAAGGATGATTGTGGCAAACTAAAAAGCAAAGACTCAAATCTTACAAGACGCTCCAAGAAAAACGCATATCATGTGGTGAATAAAAATATAGCTCCAAGTAAAGTTACCGATGAACGAAGACAAAAGAGGGGATGCCTTCCGGGGCATCCCCAAGCTTAGGCTTTTTGGTGTCCTTGTATTTTACCTTGGGGTGCCTTGGGCATCCCCAAGCTTAGGCTCTTTCCACTACTTGTTCCATAATCCATCAAATCTTTACCCAAAACTTGAAAACTTCACAACACAAAACTTAACAGAAAATCTCGTGAGCTCCCTTAGCGAAAGAAAACAAAACACCACTTCAAGGTACTGTAATTAACTCATTATATATTTATATTGGTGTTAAACCTACTGTATTCCAACTTCTCTATGGTTTATGAACTCTTTTACTAGCCATAGATTCATCAAAATAAGCAAACAACACACGAAAAACAGAATCTGTCAAAAACAGAACAGTCTGTAGTAATCTGTAACTAACGCAAACTTCTGGAACCCCAAAAATTCTAATAACTTGCTGGACGTGAGTAATTTATCTATTAATCATCTGCAAACATAATTAACTAAATATCACTCTCCAATAAAAAATGGCAGCAATTCTCGTGAGCGCTAAAGTTTCTGTTTTTTACAGCAAGATCAAAAAGAATTTCCCCAAGTCTTCCCAACGGTTCTACTTGGCACAAACACTAATTAAACAAAAAAACACAACCAAAACAGAGGCTAGATAAATTATTTATTACTAAATAGGAGAAAAAAGCAAGGAATAAAAATAAAAATGGGTTGCCTCCCAACAAGTGCTATCGTTTAACGCCCCTAGCTAGGCATAAAAGCGAAGATAGATCTAGGTATTGCCATCTTTGGTAGGCAATCCACAAGTGGATCTCATAATAGATTCATATGGTAATTTAATTTTCTTTCTAGGGAAGTGTTCCATACCTTTCCTTAACAGAAATTGGAATCTAATATTCCCTTTCTTCATATCAATAATTGCACTAATCGTTCTAAGGAAAAGTCTACCAAGAATAATAGGACATGAAGGATTGCAATCTATATTAGGAACAATGAAATCTACTGGCACATAATTCCTATTTGCAACAATAAGAACATCATTAATTTTTCCATAGATTTCTTAATAGTGGAATCCGCAAGGTGCAAGTTTAGAGAACAATCATCGAATTCACGGAAACCTAGCAAATCACACAAAGTTTTTGGGATCGTGGAAACACTATCACCCAAATCAAACAAAGCATACCATTCATGATCTTTAATTTTTATTTTAATAGTAGGTTCCCACTCATCATAGAGTTTTCTCGGGATAGAAACTTCCAACTCAAGTTTTTCTTCATAAGATTGCATCAAAGCATCAACGATATGTTTAGTTAAAGCTTTATTTTGACTATAAGCATGAGGAGAATTTAGCACGGATTGCAACAAGGAAATACAATCTATCAAAGAGAAATTATCATAATTAAATTCCTTGAAATCCAAGATAGTGGGTTCGTTGCTATCTAAAGTTTTAACCTCTTCAATCCCACTTTTATCAATTTTTGCATCAAGATCTAAAAACTCCGAATTTTTGGGACGCCTTCTAACTAAAGTTGACTCATCTCCAATCCCATCATTATCAAGATTCATATTGCAAAACAAAGATTTAATGGGGGACACATCAATCACTTTTAGATCTTCATCCTTGTTATCATGAAAACTAGAAGAACACGCTTTCACAAAGCAATCTCTTTTTGCACGCATCCTAGCAGTTCTTTCTTTGCACTCATCAATGGAAATTCTCATGGCTTTGAGAGACTCATTGATATCATTCTTAGGTGGAATAGATCTAAGTTTCAAAGAATCAACATCAAGAGAAATTCTATCCACGTTCCTAGCCAACTCATCAATCTTAAGCAATTTTTCTTCAATCAAAGCATTGAAACTCTTTTGCGAACTAATAAATTCTTTAATACTAGATTCAAAATAAGAGGGCATATTATTATAATTTCCATAAGAATTGTTGTAGGAATTACCGTACTTATTAGAGGAATTACTAGGAAACGGCCTAGAATTAAAATTACCTCTATACGCGTTGATACCAAAATTATTCCTAGCAACAAAATTCACATCCATAGATTCATTATTATTCTCAATCAAAGTAGAAAAAGGCATATCATTAGGATCAGTAGGAGCACTCTTATTAGCAAACAATTTCTTAAGTTCATCCATCTTTCCACTCAAAACGTTAATCTCTTCAATTGCATGCACTTTTTTACTAGTAGATCTTTCAGTGTGCCATTGAGAATAATTAACCATAATATTATCTAGGAGTTTGGTAGCTTCTCCTAAAGTGATTTCCATAGAAGTGCCTCCCGCGGCCGAATCTAAAAGATTTCTATAAGCAAAATTCAATCCGGCATAAAAATTTTATATGATCATCCATAAATTCAATCCATGTGTAGGGCAATTATGTATCATTAATTTCATCCTCTCCCAAGATTGTGCAACATGCTCATGATCAAGTTGCTTAAAATTCATAATATCGTTTCTAAGAGAGATGATCTTAGCAGGGGGAAATACTTAGAGATAAAAGCATCTTTGCACTTATTCCATGAATCAATACTATTTTTAGGCAAAGACGAAATCCAAGCTTTAGCGTGATCTCTAAGCGAAAATGGAAATAGCTTAAGTTTAACAATATCATTATCCACATCTTTCTTCTTTTTCATATAACACAAATCAACAAAGTTGTTTAGATGGGTAGTGGCATCTTCACTAGGAAGGCCGGAAAATGGATCTTTCATGAGAAGATTCAGCAAAGCAGTATTAATTTCACAAGATTTAGCATCAGTAAGAGGAGCAATCGGAGTGTTAATAAAACCATTATTGTTGGTATTGGCAAAGTCACATAATTTAGTATTATCTTGAGCCATCGTGACAAGCAAGCAATCCAACACACAAGCAAGCAAGCGAAGAAAAAGCGAACAGAAAAAGAGGGTGAAAGGAAAAGAGGGCGAATAAAACGGCAAGGGTGAAGTGGGGGAGAGGAAAACGAGAGGCAAATGGCAAATCATGCAATGCGAAGGATAAGAGTTGTGATGGGTACTTGGTATGTCTTGACTTGGCGTAGATCTCCCCGGCAACGGCGCCAGAAATCGTACGTTGTCGGGAGATCGAGTCTTGACTTGACTTGGTGTAAGCCTCCCCGGCAACAGCGCCAGAAATCCTTCTTGCTACCTCTTGAGCACTGCGTTGGTTTTCCCTTGAAGAGGAAAGGGTGATGCAGTAAAGCAGCGTAAGTATTTCCCTCAGTTTTTTAGAACCAAGGTATCAATCCAGTAGGAGACCACGCGCGAGTCACCTCGTACCTACACAAACAAGTAAGAACCTCGCAACCAACGCGATAAAGGGGTTGTCAATCCCTTCACGGCCACTTGCAAGAGTGAGATATGATAGAGATAATAATAATAAGTTAAATATTTTTGGTATTTTTATGATATATATTGAAAGTAAAGATTGCAAAATAAAATATATTGGAAACTTATATGATGGAGAATAGACCCGGGGGCCATAGGTTTCACTAGTGGCTTCTCTCAAGATAGCATAAGTATTATGGTGGGTGAACAAATTACTGTCGACCAATTGATAGAAAAGCGAATAATTATGAGAATATCTAGGTATGATCATGTATATAGGCATCACGTCCGTGACAAGTAGACCGAAACGATTATGCATCTACTACTATTACTCCACACATCGACCACTATCCAGCATGCATCTAGAGTATTAAGTTCATAAGAACAGAGTAACGCCTTAAGCAAGATGACATGATGTAGAGGGATAAACTCATGCAATATGATATAAACCCCATATTTTTATCCTCGATGGCAACAATACAATACGTGTCATTTCCCTTTCTGTCACTGGGATCGAGCACCGCAAGATTGAACCCAAAGCTAAGCACTTCTCCAATTGCAAGAAAGATCAATCTAGTAGGCCAAACAAAACTGATAATTTGAAGAGACTTGCAAAGATAAACCAATCATACATAAAATAATTCAGAGAAGATTCAAATATTATTCATAGATAGCCTTGATCATAAACCCACAATTCATTGGATCTTGACAAACACACCGCAAAAGAAGATTACATCGAATAGATCTCCAAGAGAATCGAGGAGGAACTTTGTATTGAGATCCAAAGAGAGAGAAGAAGCCATCTAGCTACTAGCTATGGACCCGAAGGTCTGAAGTAAACTACTCACACATCATCGGAGGGGCCATGAAGTTGATGTAGAGGCCCTCCGTGATCAATGCCCCCTCTGACGAAGCTCCGGAAAAGGCCCCAATATGGGATGTCTTGGGTACAGAAGGTTGCGGCGGTGGAAATAGGGTTTCTTGGTGCTCCTGGATGTTCTCGGGGTATATGGATATATATAGGAGGAAGAAGTAGGTCGGTGGAGCATTGAGGGGCCCACGAGGGTGGAGGGCGCGCCCCCTGCCTCGTGGCCTCCTCGATTGTTTCTTGACGTCCACTCCAAGTCCCCTGGATCACGTTTGTTCCAAAAATAACGCTCCCGAAGGTTTCATTCCGTTTGGACTCTGTTTGATATTCCTTCTCTACGAAACACTGAAATAGGCAAAAAAACCAGCAATTTGGGCTGGGCCTCCGGTTAATAGGTTAGTCCCAAAAATAATATAGAAGTGTAAAATAAAGCCCATTAACATCCAAAACAGATAATATAATAGCATGGAACAATCAAAAATTATAGATACGTTGGAGACGTATCACTTTTGCTAAAGTAATCACTAGAAAACATTTTTCTAAAAATTATCTTTTAGCTCTAAGCATAGCGGTTCTTTTCTTACTTTCATCCGTAGAAACATAAAGATCTTTAATTGATTCGTCTACCTTAGGCACAAAAAAATTCATCTTGAGATTTTCCACATCATGTGAAATTCTATCAACACTTCTAGAAAAATCATCAATCTTACTCAACTTTTCTTCTATGGAAGTGTTGAAAACTTTTTGCATGTTGATAACTTCTTTAATATTATTCTCAAGATCAGAGGTGTTCCTATTATTATTACAAGATTGATTTCCATAGGAATTACCATAATTATTAGAGGAATTACTAGGAAAAGGCCTAGGATTAAAATTACCTCTATAAGCATTGTTTTGAAATTATTTCGAGAGATAAAATTCACATCTACGGCATTACTATTTTGCTCAATCAAAGTAGACAAAGTCATATCATTAAAATCAATAGGAGCACTTCTACTAGCAACCAATTTCATAAGAGCATCAAATTTTTCACTCAAAGAACAAATTTCTTCAACCGAATTAACTTTTTTACTAGTAGGAGCTCTTTCGGTATGCCATTGCGAATAATTTGCCATAATATTATCAAGCAATTTGGTGGTTTCACCCAAAGTAATTTCCATAAAAGTACCACCTGTGACAGAATCTAAAAGATTTCGAGAAACAAAATTCAATCCTGCATAAAAAATTGTATGATCATCCAAAGATTTAACCCATGAGTTGGGCAATTCCTTAGCATCATTTTCATCCTTTCCCAAGATTGTGCAACATGCTCATATTCAAGTTGCTTGAAATTCATGATTTGGGTTCTAAGGGAAATAATTTTTGTGGGCGGAAATACTTAGTGATAAATGCATCTTTGCACTTATTCCAAGAATCGATACTATTTCGAGGCAAAGAAGAGAGCCAAATTTTTGCAGAATCATGCAAAGAAAATAGAAATAATTTCATCTTCACAATATCATTGTCCACATGTTTTTTCTTTTGCATATCGCATAATTCCATGAAGGTATTAAGATGGGATGCGGCATCCTCATTAGGAGTACCGAAAAATTGATCTTTCATAACAAGATTCAGCAAAGCAGTATTAATATCACAAGACTCCGCACTAGTGGCGGGAGGAGCAATCAGAGTGCCGATAAAATCATTGTTGTTGGTATTTGAGAAATCACATAATTTGGTGTTCTCTTGAGTCATGATGACCACACAACAAGATTGAACTCAAAAATAGATCCGGCAAAAAAACGGCGAACGGAGAAAGAGGGACGAATAAAATGGTAAATTTTCGTGAAGTGGGGGAGAGGAAAATGAGAGGCAAATGGAAAATAATGTAAATTGCGAGGAGATGAGATTTGTGATTAGGAACCTGGTATATGTTGAAGATCCTCCCTGGCAACGGCGCGAGAAATTCCTTTTGATGTCGGCTAGGACTATGTCGGTATTTCCCTAAAGAGGAAGGGATGATGCAGCACAACGACGGTAGGTATTTCCCTCAGTGATGAAACCAAGGTTATCAAACCAGTAGGAGAACCAAGCAACACAACGTAAATAGCCCCTGCACAGAAATAACAACCACTCGCAACCCAACGTGTTAAAGGGGTTGTCAATCCCTTTCAGGTAACGGTGCCAGAAATTGGTGCGTGGACAGAAGAAAGTTGTGATAGATTGAATAAATAGATCACAAATAAAATAAAGTGTAGCAAAGTATTTTTTATTTTTGGTTTAATATATCTGAAAATAAATGCAAAGGAAAAGTAGATCGCAAAGGTAAATACATGAGAAAGAGACCCGGGGGGCATAGGTTTCACTAGTGGCCTCTCTCGAGAAAAATAGTCAAACGGTGGGTGAACAAATTACTGTTGGGCAATTGATAGAACTTCAAATAATCATGATGATATCCAGGCAATGATCATTATATAGGCATCACGTCCAAGATTAGTAGACTGACTCATGCTTGCATCTACTAGTATTACTCCACACATCGACCGCTATCCAGCATGCATCTAGTGTATTAAGTTCATGGAGAAACAGAGTAGTGCAATAAGAACAATGACATGGTGTAGACAAGACCTATCTATGTAGAGATAGACCTCATCGTTCTATTCTTAGTAGCAACGATACATACGTGTCGGTTCCCATTCTGTCACTGGGATCAAGCACCGTAAGATCGAACCCACTACAAAGCACCTCTTCCCATTGCAAGATAAATAGATCAAGTTGGCAAAACAAAACCCAAATATCGTAGAAGAAATACGAGGCTATAAGAGATCATGCATAAAAGAGATCAAAGAAACTCAAATACTTTCATGGATATAAAAAGATAGATCTGATCGTAAACTCTAAGTTCATCGGATCACAACAAACACACCGCAAAAAGAGTTACATCATATGGATCTCCAAGAGACCATTGTATTGAGAATTCAGCGAGAGAGAGGGAGCCATCTAGCTACTAACTACAGACCTGAAGGTCTATAGACTACTCATGCATCATCGGAGAGGCACCAATGGAGGTGGTGAACCCCATCCAAGATGGTGTCTAGATTGGATCTGGTGGTTCTGGACTCTGCAGCGGCTGGATCAATATTCTGTTGACTCCCCTAGGGTTTTGGGAATATTGGGGTATTTGTAGAGCAAAGAGGCGGTCCGGGGGACCGGGGGCACCTGAGGTGGGCACAACCCACCAGGTCGCGCCTGGGCCTCCTGGCGCGCCCTGGTGGGTTGTGCTCTCCTCGGAGTACCCCCCCCCAGGCGCAGCCAGGGCCAATTAGGTGTCTTCTGGTCCATAAAAAATCTCCGTAAAGCTTCGTGGCATTTTGGACTCCGTTTTGTATTGATTTTCTGCGATGTAAAAACATGCAAAAAACAGCAACTGGCACTTGGCACTATGTCAATAGGTTAGTACCAAAAAATGATATAAAATGATTATAAAACATCCAAGATTGATAATATAACAGCATGGAACAATCAAAAATTATAGATACATTGGAGACGTATCAGTTCCCAAGACTACATCAAGTTCTACTTCATCAAGTACGACTACAACTCCAAGGATTCCCATCAAGTTGATGTGGGTCCCAAAGAAGAAGAACTAGAGAGTTCTTGAGGGTGACAGCGCCAACATACTTCATTCATATTCATTTTGGCAAGAACAAGTGCAATCAACTTTCATATCTTGCACTAGTTCAAGGAGTCACAAACCCTCTTGTTGGTAAGACAAGGTACAAGGTAACCTAATGCTTCCATGGACATCATCATATGTGTATTTCACTCTATGTCTATGGATATCCTTGTGTGTTCCCTGTGGGACTAACCCATGTAGGTATTGAAAGTGCAACTCACTCCAATGGATTGCTCCAAATGATCTACATCAACATTGAGCATCCACATCTTCAACACCTACATGAAGTCATCATCGACAAAACCCAAGGTTAGTTCATCCCTCTAAGGGGGGATATCACATCTAAGGGGCGATTTTCTCTAAGAATTGAGCTAAAGCAACTTTAATGATGTGAACAAAACAATGCTTTATGTAAAAGTGGTAACCCCACTTGTGCTTAAACGATGAGTGTGACCTACGATCAAATGTTTTCATTTGACTCCTCAGTCAATATACTCATATATAAATGACCTAGTCATCGCCAATTGCTTGATAGATGCTAGAGTGTTTGTGCATGCTTTGCCACATATTTTATTCGCTATCTTATTGTGTGAGAATGTTCGTTGCATAATTTTCTCCATTCGAGGACATCCATTTGTTGCTTTGATTGTTTGATTTTTCTTTTTGCCAAATGGATGGACAAGAATGCCTAAGTACTCTCTCTAGCTATCTATGATTTTCTCGTCTCAAAATCTATTCATGCTACATCACAAAGTTTGAACAAGTCGAATTCGGACCCTCCGGGTGAGGAGCACTCGGAGCCACCGATCCGTCCAGGGCTTAAACTTCCAAAACCTCTTAATGCATCTCGGTCAGACCAATTCACTCCTACTCGGTCTCACCAAATTCATTAAGTTGATCTAGGTTATCATCTTGGTGAAACCAATTAGAATAATTCGGTTACACCGAGTTGCAGCAACTGCTAGCAGTTTTTCATCTCGGTGCCACCGAGTCGTTCCACTCGGTCACACCGACAGTGACTGGGTATATATACCACAGGTTGAAAATTTGGAAATTTCTCCAAACCACTCGTCCACGCCTCCCAGCTCTGCCACTGGTCTCCGTCACCGTGAATGGGAATCTCACCACCGTTGTCGCTGTAGCAAGTTCGTCGCCAAGTTAGGGTACGGACTTGACCTCTTTGTGCGTTCTCTTACTCTGATTCTTGCACAAAGATCATTGCCATTGTTCTTTCCACGAATGAGGTCAATCTATCCACCAAAAGAATACTTTAGAATAGATTTGATGCAAAAACATAGGGTTAGGTTTCCGCCGAACTCATCTCGGACCGACGGATCTGAGGATCTCGGTCTCACCGATTTGCCTCAGTACATTGCACAAGTACAGCTCGGTCTGACCGAAGTGTACTGATCGGGGTGACCGATATCACTTACTCTGTGAAACCCTAGCATCTCGGAGTCACCGAACTGCATTTCGGTCTGAGCGAAACTGTGTGTTTAGACTCTGTTTGTGCTTCGGTGTCACCGAGTTTCTCAAATTGGTAGTTCCGAAATGCTTTCTGCAGAAAACTAAAGTTAAGTTCTTGTCTCAATATTTTTGCAAAATAGATGTACTTTGTGATGCTATCCACTCTATCTATATCCATCTATTCGCCAGGCCAGTTTCAGATATGTCAGAGGGCAATGACAGCCAGAAAAGGTCTGAAGAGCAAGTGAATCTCAATGAGGGCACTAGTCCCTCAAGCAGTGATACGTCTTCAACGTATGTATAATTTTTGATTGTTCCATGCTATTATATTATCTGTTTTGGATGTTTAATGGGCTTAATTATGCACTTTTATATTATTTTGGGACTAACCTATTAACTGAAGGCCCAGTGCAAATTGTTGTTTTTTGCCTATTTTAGTGTTTCGCAGAAAATGAATATCAAACGGAATGAAACCTTCGCGAGGATCTCTATTGGAACAAACGCAATCCAGAAGACTTGGAGTGGAGGTCAAGGAAGCAACAAGGCGGCCACGAGGTAGGGCGGTGCGCCCAATGGGGGCAGGCATGCCCCCCACCCTCGTGGGCCCCTTGTGGCTCCACCGACCTACTTCTTTCGCCTATATATACTCTTATACCCTGAAAACATCCAGGGGAGCCAAGAAACCACTTTTCCACCGCCGCAACCTTCTGTACCTGTGAGATCCCATCTGGGGACCTTTTCCGACGATCTGCTGGAGGGGGATTCGATCACGGAGGGATTCTACATCAACACCATAGCCTCTCTGATGATGTGTGAGTAGTTTACCACAGACCTTCGGGTCCATAGTTATTAGCTAGATGGCTTCTTCTCTCTATTTGGATCTCAATACAAAGTTCTCCTCGATGTTCTTGGAGATCTATTCGATGTAATTCTTTTTTGCAGTGTGTTTGCCGAGATCCAATGAATTGTGGGTTTATGATTAAGATTATCTATGAACAATATTTGATTCTTCTCTGAATTCTTGTATGCATGATTTGATATCTTTGCAAGTCTCTTCGAATTATCAGTTTGGTTTGGCCTACTAGATTGATCTTTCTTGCAATAGGAGAAGTGCTTAGCATTGGGTTCAATCTTGCAGTGTCCTTTCCCAGTGACAGCAGGGGAAGCAAGGCACGTATTATATTGTTGCCATCGAGGATAAAAAGATGGGGTTTATATCATATTGCTTGAGTCTATCCCTCTACATCATGTCATCTTGCCTAATGCGTTACTCTGTTCTTATGAACTTAATACTCTAGATGCATGTTGGATAGCGGTCGATGTGTGGAGTAATAGTAGTAGATGCAGAATCGTTTCGGTCTACTTGACACGAACGTTATGCCTATGTTCGTGATCATGCCTAGATATCATCATAACTATGTGCTTTTCTATCAATTGCTCGACAGTAATTTGTTCACCCACCATAATTGATGCTATCATGAGAGAAGCCACTAGTGAAACCTATGGCCCCAGGTCTACTTTACATCATATTATTTTCCCGTCAACTAGCTATTTCTCTCACCGTTTATTTTGCAATCCTTACTTTTCAATCTATACAACAAAAATACCAAAAATATTTATCTTATTATCTCTATCAGATCTCACTTTCGTAAGTGAGTGTGAAGGGATTGACAACCCTTTTATCACGTTGGTTGCGAGGTTCTTGTTTGTTTGTGCAGGTACTAGGCGACTTGCGTGTAGTCTCCTACTGGATTGATACCTTGGTTCTCAAAAACTGAGGGAAATACTTACGCTACTTTGCTGCATCACCCTTTCCTCTTCAAGAGAAAACCAACGCATGCTCAAGAGGTAGAAAGAAGGTTTTCTGGTGCCGTTGCCGGGGAGATCTACGCCAAGTCAAGACATACCAAGTACCCATCATAAACTCTTCTCCCTCACATTACATTATTTTCCATTCGCCTCTCGTTTTCCTCTCCCCTACTTCACCTTTGCCTTTTCTTCGCCTTCTTCCCGTATGTATCTTTGTTTGTGTTTCCATGTGCCTTCTATTTGCTTGCATCTTTGCTTGCTAAAAATCTATTGATATGGATCCACTTAAAGTGTTCTACTTGGATCATCGTCGATCCTTATGCGCTCTGCTGAAACCCCAACTAGCCTAGTTGATGGGAAATCTTTAGATGAGCATACTCATTTTGTGCATCACCGTTTGTCTGAAAAAGGGAGACTCTTATGGGATCAAATAAACATATTCTTGTGTTATGCTTGGAATCTTTGTGAAATTTACGATTTTACTTGTTGCTCTAATAACCCTAAAAACACCTCCCCTACCTATGTGGGTTTAATGATAATGAAATATTATCTTATTATGCAAAGGGTGTTCATAGTTACTACGATATCGATCAAATTGAAGAATTTGTTGCTTTTAAGGGTGCTTATGAAGTTGCTTCTTTGATTGAAAAGTATGATATTACTCCCTACGAATCTGAAAATTTTGACATACTTAAATATTGCTATGAAAACTATGCTCATAATGTCTATGTCAAAGAATTTATTGAAAGAATGACCGTTGCTTGGGAAGAAAATAATGATATGCATGAATCTATAGATAATTATGATTCCGGTGATTTCATTGAAATAACCCTTGATGAACATGATGCTTGCTATTCTTGTGGCCATGATGCCAATTTTTATGAAGATGAGTTTGCTATAGTTCCTTATGTTAAACATGAGATCATTGCTATTGCACCCATACTTGATAGTTCCTTCGATGAAAAGCATGATTGTAATGATGTTATTATAAATTCCCTTAATGACAATTGTGTTAATGATATGCAAAGCCTCAAGCTTGGGGATGCTAGTTTTTCTATGACTACTATTTGTTGCAATGATCCTGATTGGGGTGATTCTTCTTATGATCTTGAAAATTTATTTAAGCCCCATGATGAATATAATATTGATAATAATGTTTGCAATAATATTGAAAGTGGGTTTGGAAGAGTGTCAACTTTAGATCCCACATATTTGGAGGATGTTCAATCTTATGAAGTTTTTGATAAAAGTGGGTTTGCAGAGGTCATGACTTTAGTTAATGTTAATCCCACTATTTTGGAAGAGTGTCAACTTTGCATACATGTGGATCGTGTTAAGAATATGTTTTGTGGTAGCTATATTGTTGAATTTGGTTATGATCCTACATGTAATTATTATGAGAGAGGAAAATATGGTTGTAGAAATTTTCATGTTACAAAATTACCTCTCGTTATGTTGAGATTGCTATTGCTTCTTTCTCCTTCCTTGCATACGCTAGTTTTTGCTTGTCTTGATAATTTGTTTGCTTATATAATGCCTATGCATAGGAAGTATGTTAGACTTATATGTGATTTTCATATGCTTCATGATGTTCCCTTCGTGTTTCAATTGCTATCTTTCATGTGGGCATCATTAAAATTATAGATGCCTAGCTAGGGGCGTTAAACGATAGCGCTTGTTGGGAGGCAATCCAATTTTATTTGTGTTCCTTGCTTTTTGTTCCTTTTTAGTAATAAATAAATCATCTATCCTCTGTTATGACTGTGTTTTTTATGTTTTAATTAGTGTTTGTGCCAAGTAAAGCCTTTAGGATCTTCTTGGATGATTGTTATTTGATCTTGTTGAAAAAAACAAAAAGTATGCGCTCATGAGAATAATTTTCATTTTTTACCAGAGAGTGATAAAATACTGATTCCAACTGCAGTAGATCAATATAAAAATTATTTAGGACTTCCTAATTTCTCAGGATTTTTGGAGTTACAGAAGTATTCTAAACCTACAGATTACTACAGACTGTTCTGTTTTGACAGATTTTGTTTTTCATGTGTTGTTTGCTTATTTTGATGAATCTATGGCTAGTATCGGGGGGTATGAACCATAGAGAAGTTTGAATAAATTAGATTTAATACCTAAATAAAGAATGATTTTATTACAGTACCTTAAGGTGGTGATTTTTTTTCTTATACTAACGGAGTCATGAGATTTACTGTTAATTTTTGTGTTGTTAAGTTTTTGGGTAAAGATTTGATGGATTTCGGAACAAGGAGTGGCAAGAGCCTAAGCTTGGGGATGCCCAAGGCACCCCAAGGTAAAATTCAAGGACAACCAAAAGCCTAAACTTGGGGATGCCCCAGAAGGCATCCCCTCTTTCGTCTTCATCTATCGATAACTTTACTTGAGGCTATATTTTTATTCACCACATGATATGTGTTTTTCCTGGAGCGTTTTGTATGGTTTGAGTCTTTGATTTTAGTTTAACACAATCATCCTTGCTGTACACACCTTTTGGGAGAGACACACATGAATCGAAATTTATTAGAATACTCTATGTGCTTCACTTATATCTTTTGAGCTAGATAATTTTGCTCTAGTGCTTTACTTATATCTTTTTAGAGCACGGTGGTGGTTTTATTTTATAGAAATTATTGATCTCTAATGCTTCACTTATATTATTTTGAGAGTCTTTTAGAACATCATGGTAATTTGCTTTGACTATAAAATTAGTCCTAATATGATAGACATCCAGGACGGGTATAATAAAAACTTTCATATAGAGTGCATTAAATGTCATCACAGAAGCTTGATACTTGATAGTTGTTTTGAGATATAAAGATGGTAATATTAGAGTTGTGCTAGTTGAGTAATTGTGGAATTGAGAAATACTTATGTTGAAGTTGGCAAGTCCTGTAGCATGTATGTATGGTAAACGTTGTGTAACAAATTTGAAGCATGGGGTGTTCTTTGATTGCTTTCCTTATGAGTGGCGGTCGGGGACGAGCGATGGTCTTTTCCTACTGTGACGCCCGGGTAATTAAGCTACAGTAACCTCTGCTAATGATGCCATGTCACCTCGATTACTGTTGCTAAGTTCGCGTTAGTTTGAAACCGATTCAAATTCGAATTCAAAATAGAGGCAAACATCAAAAGTTTTTCAAATATTAAAACAAAAATGTTCGAAGTGTTGCAAACAATCCTTGAATAATTATCATAGTGGACCAACATTTTTATAAGGTGTTTAATCGCCCCAATATAATAAATCAATGTCTATGATAATAATTTAAATGCCTTTTTAAAACTGTATAAATTACAAACTATTTTAATTTGATGCCAAACTTAATGTGGAAGTAGCTTGATTTATAATTCAATTTTAGGTGCAAGTTTCTTATTTTATGAAACTATTTTTGCTTTAGAAAAATAAAACAAAACTGAAACTAAATAAAAAGAAAAACAAAGTAAAACTGTAAAAGGAAAAAAAGCCCCCCCCCCCCCGCGCTGGGCCTCAGCCCAGCTGGCCATCCAACCAGGCCGGCCCACCCCACTCCCCATAACCCCCACTCCCCCCTCGGTCCAACCCACCGACACCCCCGCCCCCACTCCCCCGAAATATCTCCCCCTCTCTCCCCCGATTGGATCGGGATCGGAGGAGGAGGCCGCCGCTCGCCGCGCCAGGACGTTGACGCCCGAGACCCACCTCGTCGGCCCGCACCTCCTCCCCGCCGGCCTGCTTTCCCTCCGCCACGTCGTCCCCGACCTTCCCCCCCCCCCAGCACCATTGCCCCGTCCCTACTCCTCGCCGTGAGCCTCGACTCTCCTGGTCGCGCTCACGGCCATGGCCACGTCCCGCGCGTGCACGTCACCCGCTCCGGCGCCCGTCGCACGCCCTCCCCCGCTCACTGCGTCGCGCACCCTAGAACCCCTGCTGTTGCTCCCTCGCGCGGCCTACGCTAGCGCCTCGCTCGCCGCCGCGCGAACCGCCCCTAACCTCGCCCACCGGCCACCGCGACTAGCGCCCGGCTCCCCTCGTCCCTGCCTGTGGCCGCCTTGGCCGAGGCCAGCCGCCGCTCGGCCCGCCGCTTCCCCCCCCCCCCCCCCCCCCCCCCCCCCCCCCCCCCCCCCCCCCCCCCCCCCCCCCCTTCGCGTCCGCCCCGCTGCTTGCCGTCCCGCTCACGCGCGTGCTCGCCCAGCACGCGCCTCGCCCGCGCTCCCGCTCACTGGCATGCCCCCATGCCGCGCCGCGCGCCATGGCTACAGCCGTTCCTCCCATGCTCCGCTCTGCTACTCCGCCGTAATGCGCGCTGCCGTCACCGTCGTCGCCTCGCCCCCCTTGCTCACCTGCACGCATCCGGGCCTGCCGCTGCCGCGGCCACCCTGTGCCTCCCCGTCCGCGCCTTGCTCACCCTGCTCCGGCGACGCCCACGTCTGCTGGCCCCGCCGCCGTCCTTGCCTACTCGGCCCTACCGCTCGCCGGCGCTGGCCGGCCCTCCCCAGACCTCGCCGGCCCCCGCCCCGGACTGCCACGCCTGTCGCCGCCCCGCGTGCCCCTGGGCGTGCACCCGCTCGGGCTGCGCCCAGCGCCCGCACCCGCGGCGCCTGTTCAGGCGGCGCCCGCAGCACCCGAACCCACTATGGCCCTAGGGCCAATGACAAGTGGGGCCCTGCCCCAGAACATTTGAAAAAAATAAAATAAAAAAATAATTAATAAAATTGATAATTAATTAATTAATGAAAGAATTAATTAACTTAATTAATTTTGATTAATTAACCTAATCAATTAACTAAACTAATTAAATTGTTAGTTAATTAATTAATTAGTCAATGATAGTGGGGCCCACCCCTAATTAATTCTGATTAGGTTAATTAAAATTTGGATAATAAAAATGCGTCACTGACCAGTGGGAACCACTGGTCAGGTTGACCAGTCAACCATGTTGACTGCTGACGTCATGATGATGTCAACAAACACTGTTCTGGATAATGTTGAATTAAATTAATTAAATAAATTCTAAAATTAATTTAAATCTTTTAAAATTAATATAAAATAAACCGTAGCTCGAATGGAAAAACTTTGTACATGAAAGTTGCTCAGAACAACGAGATGAATCCGGATACGCAGTCCGTTGGTCCGCCACGCATCCCTAGCATAGCGAACACGCAACTTCCCCCCTCTGGTTCATCTGTCCGAAAACGTGAAACATCGGGGATATTTTTCCGGATGTTTCCCCCCTTCACCGGTACCACCTCATACCGTGTTAGGGAACCCGTAGCACCACTACTTGTCATGTCATGCATCGCTATGCATCTGTTTATTTAATATTCATTGTTTCTCCCCCCTCTTCTCTCGCTAGACACCGAGACCGACGCCACTGCTACCCAGTACGACTACGGTGTTGACGACCCCTCTCTCTTGCCAGAGCAACCAGGCAAGCCCCCCCCCCTTGATCACCAGATATCGCCTACTCTTCTCTCTACTGCTTGCATTAGAGTAGTGTAGCATGTTACTGCTTTCCATTAAACCTATTCTGATGCATAGCCTGTCATTGTTGCTACAACTGTTGATACCTTACCTGCAATCCTAAATGCTTAGTATAGGATGCTAGATTATCATCAGTGGCCCTACATTCTTGTCAGTCTTCCATGCTATACTATCGGTCCATGATCACATCGGGTGTTGATCACGGGTAAATACATACATATATATACTATACAGGTGGTGACTAAAGACGGGTCGGCTTGTTGAGTACCCGCAAGTGATTCTGATGTGGGGGCTGAAGGGGCAGGTGGCTCCATCCAGGTAGTGGTGTGCCTGAGTTCCCGACGGCCCCCGACTGTTACTTTGAGGCGGAGCGACAGGGCAGGTTGAGACCACCTAGGAGAGAGGTGGGCCTGGCCCTGGTCGGCGTCCGCGGTTATTTCAAAATAACACGCTTAACGAGATCTTGGTATTTGATCTGAGTCTGGCCACTAGCCTATACGCACTAACCAACTACGTGGGAACAGTTATGGGCACTCGACGTCGTGGTATCAGTCAAAGCCTTCGTGACGTCAGCGACGGCGCGCGCCGGGTTGGACCGCGTAACGCAACTTCCTTTGTAATGGAGGTTGCTAGGTCTGCTCTCCGGCCGCCCTCGTAACGTGCAGGTGTGCAATGGGCGATGGGCCCAGACCCCTGCGTGCATAGGAGTTAGACCGGCGTGTTGACCTCTCTGTTGTGCCTAGGTAGGGCTGCGACGTGTTGATCTTCTGAGGCCGGGCATGACCCAGGAAAGTGTGTCCGGACAAAGGGGATCGAGCGTGTTGGGAAATGTGGTGCACCCCTGCAGGGAAGTTTATCTATTCGAATAGCCGTGATCTTCGGTAATAGGACGACTTGGAGTTGTACCTTGACCTTATGACAACTAGAACCGGATACTTAATAAAACACACCCTTCCAAGTGTTAGATACAATCGGTGATCGCTCTCTCACAGGGCGACGAGGGGAGGATCATGGGTTAGGTTTATGTTATGCGATGTTACTTGCTGAACTTACCATCTACTCTCTTCTACATGCTGCAAGATGGAGGTGGCCAGAAGCGTAGTCTTTGATAGTACTAGCTATCCCCCCTTATTCCGGCATTCTGCAGTTCAGTCCACATATGATACCCTTATTCCATTGCATACATATGTAGTGTACCTCCTTGCTTGCGAGTACTTTGGATGAGTACTCACGGTTGCTTTGCTCCCTCTTTTCCCCCTTTCTATACCCGTTTGCTGCGACCAGACGATGGAGCCCAGGAGCCAGATGCCACTGTCGATGACGACTACTACTACTCGGGAGGTGCCTACTACTACGTGCAGCCCGCTGACGACGACCAGGAGTAGTTTATGAGGATCCCAGGCAGGAGGCATGCGCCTCTTTTGATCTGTATCCCAGTTTGTGCTAGCCTTCTTAAGGCAAACTTGTTTAACTTATGTCTGTACTCAAATATTGTTGCTTCCGCTGACTCGTCTATGATAGAGCTCTTGTATTCGAGCCCTCGAGGCCCCTGGTTTGTAATATGATGCTTGTATGACTTAATTTATTTGTAGAGTTGTGTTGTGATATCTTCCCGTGAGTCCCTGATCTTGATCGTACACGTCTGCGTGTATGATTAGTGTATGATTGAATCGGGGGCATCACAAGTTGGTATCAGAGCCGACTGCCTGTAGGAATCCCCCTTCCACACTCCTTGGCCAAAGTTGAGTCTAGACATTATCAAACTTTTTACTAACATGGTTGTGTGCCTTACGGGCCCACGTCACCATTTGGGTGGTATTAGGATCTTTTACTCCTCGATCTTTACTCTGGGACTCTGAACTCTCTTCTACTCGGGTTAAACGAATTTGCTAACTCTAACTCTAGGTTCTTGTAATTACTTCCTTCCGGAGAGCCCCCTTATTACAGATGATCGCTTGCTGCACCAGTAGATTTAGAAGTTACTCTCTGATGTTATCCCAAGAGCTTGTGCTCATTGTGTTTGCAATTCCCTTCCACCGTCAAACCCTATGGATAACTACATGCACTTGCCATTCATACAATCATTCCCCGTTGATCTTGTTATTACAAGATACCCCGAATTTCTCTCTATTGTTCCGAGAATACTTGTGCCTACTGCCTTGCAGTTCCTTGCCACCTCAATACCCCTACGGATAATTCCTCACACTTACCAAGTATCGCTCATCCTCAGTTGTTCAGGTGTTTCACTAAGGTCTTCAAAATACTATTCGATCTTTCGAAAATCCTTAGCAGCTTATTGCTCTTGAAATTCTTGCTTGCTTGCATTATGGTTAATCCCATAAGTATATTAGTCTTATTGGCAGCCCGTGTCACTATGATTTTGAATCCATTGATTCAATATGTTGCGAATGCTCGCAATCCTCAATCAGATCCTAGAAATTATCCTTTCGGCTCAGGCATCATTTTAAGGATGAGCTGGATTTTGACCAATCAAATTGCCATCGATTGTACCCCTAAGGCTACTCAACTTATCCATCCCTAATCAGAGCATTGCTTCTGATCCCTTGTCTTGGAATTCATAATTCCTTTGCATTTGTGCTTTGAGTTAGTCAGTTGTTTCTATAATCTGACCTCCTTGCATTCTTTCTTCCTCTGGTTGAGTACCGATGCTCACATCAGATCCCTTGTGGACCACCAGAACCTTTGTCGGATTTTACCCGACTGTGTCCTTCATATTGAATAACCTTGTGAGCCTTTCCATGGGTAAATAATGCCTTTGGTAAATTGTATTCTCTGCTTTGTGAACCATGCTCTACTTTCGAGCTTGTATTATTTACTCTGAATTTTGTGGTTTATGTTCCTAAGATGCCCTGATGGGTTGAACCTATACCTTCCCTAATCCGTGTGAACCCGAAAGATTTCACGGGTCATACTTATCTAGTATTGCACCAGGTAAAAATTTCAACAACTATTGTCATTTTTGAAATACGAGAGGTGAATGAAAGGTTATGCGTTGAACAAGTGGGAGTCGGCCTTGAACCCTGTGTTCAAGCCCACGGAAACGATGTATACCTTATCATGGAAGCTTCTCTTAAAATAATTATCCCCTTGTTATAAGTTCATATTGTATCTATGGACGTGGTTCCGACCATGTTTCTCCTTGATTCCATTTCTCGTGCAAGTTTGAGCACTTGTCTTCTGCAGATCATTACCCTAGTCCAACCTCTACTTTGATCTGTCGTCAAGTATTACCCCCCTTGGTATCTCGAGATTATCATGGAACTGCATACTTATTATGAGTTCTTCATCAAGTGCTACATTCTCACTGATTCCAATTTTTCACGGGCTCTGAGTTATTAAACACTAAAAGACACCGATAACTGACTCAAGTCCGCACCACGACTAAACAAATCTTGGTAACCTTCATTACTTACGAGTTTGTACCCGATCACGTCCTTCCTACCCTATTTGGCCGTATCATTATTGCGATGATTTTAACTGTGCTACCTGGTCCTTATTTCCGGAGCACAACTTTCGACGATGAGCTAACCTTACATCGACCTTCCTAATCATACCATTTCACCTTAAACAACGAGCTTGGTTTCGAGTTTGTGTCATACCCTTGGTTTCAGTAACCTTTCGCTTCATCATTCCTTTGGCTTGATGTCATCACCGACCGATTACATCTTCATGAATTCTCTCAACAATTGTGTCATGATCATCATCGGCATTCTGAGCTCTTCCAGGATGTCAATTGAGTTCATGATGAGAAATACCATCCTTGCCCTCGATGATCTATATTATCATCGACCACTTTATTGACTTCCCTCCAACACAAACTTGTTCGTGTTTTGTGCTATACCTTGAGATCCTTGATATCCGGCAATTATTCTTCTTTACCCTGGAGTATTACTATCTTATATGTCAAGAATGTCGTGAGAATTTCACCACCTCTTATGAATTCTTGGTACAAGTGATACTTCTTGCCATTTACGTTCATTCCTTGGTCCCCATGTTGTTTCTAACCGGAAAACCGACAATTGAACTTGAGGTGTGAATTCAAAACTTCTAGCAAGCCTATTGCTTTGAAGTGAATGATCGATAGTTTCATTATAATTCTTTTGTTCATTAAGTCACCATTCTAACATTGATTATGCTACCTAAGATCGTATTTCGGGTGCACCTTCTACCAATGTTTAATTGTGTATTGTTTCCTCGAGCATACCTCATTATATCATTTGATCTGACAAATGTTATCTCCTTGTTCACATAATTGTGGAAATCCATATTTTAGTAAAACTCGAGGAATTGTCGCTGAGTCCATCAGCCACCTCCTCGTCCTCTCCTTGGTTTTAATGATGAACTCTTGTTTCGGAACTCGCTTCCATAGTACATTTCCTGAGAATCTTACAATGTCGTCTCGTCAATTGTGTTGCACCTTTTCTTCTCAGGCATCCTAAGTCTGAGGCATCCTGGCACCAATCAGATCTGAATCTCGGTCAGATATGATGATTGGGACATATTTCCAATAGTTATAACATTGGTCTTTATATGACCCGGTAAGATGATGTCATGCCTAGCACACCTGGCCGGAGGCCCTATTGTTATAGTTTCCTTTTCAGCAAGGCTATCCATTCTTTGTGAGGAAACTATAAGACTTATTCTACAAGGTGTTCCTAATGAATCCTTCGCGTATCCAAAGTCTGACATTTGCTTGAAGACAATGTCAATGCTATCTCGAAGCATGTCTGTGGTACCCCGATCTTCGATAAGAACATTTAAAGCACCATGCTAAAATTTCTTTATCAATTATCCAAACACCGTTGTGTGGGTAAAGTCATGAAATTCTCTCCTCTGCCTAAGGAGTTTTCTACATTATATCTTGTCATCGAGATCATGCTCTGCTTGTCCTTCCGAAGGATATACCCTTGAAATATGTGTTTAAACACATTTTCCTTTCCATTGTTCTGTTTAACCTGATGATCACATTTTCCTTTCCATTGATTTGTTTGACCTTTCTTGTGATCTATATAATCTAAGCAGTAGTAATTCACTGCTTATGTAAACACCTCGGTGTACAACTTTGTCAGCAAGACCCTATTACTATTGTTGATGACATTCCGGTAGCCACCGATGGACGAGAACTTTGCCTATAGGTCCGCCTCGTTCAACGAGCAAGAAAATGGTTCTCTTCGTCCCTCGCCCTTGGTACCAATGATGCTGCCAACTAAAGGAAATATGCCCTAGAGGCATAATAAAGTTATTATTTATTTCCTTATTTCATGATAAATGTTTATTATTCATGCTAGAATTGTATTAACCGGAAACATAATACATGTGTTAATACATAGACAAACAGAGTATCACTAGTATGCCTCTACTTGACTAGCTCGTTAATCAAAGATGGTTATGTTTCCTAACCATAGACAAAGAGTTGTTATTTGATTAACGGGATCACATCATTAGGAGAATGATGTGATTGACTTGACCCATTCCGTTAGCTTAGCACTCGATCGTTTAGTATGTTGCTATTGCTTTCTTCATGACTTATACATGTTCCTATGACTATGAGATTATGCAACTCCCGTTTACCGGAGGAACACTTTGTGTGCTACCAAACGTCACAACGTAACTGGGTGATTATAAAGGAGCTCTACAGGTGTCTCCAAAGGTACATGTTGGGTTGGCGTATTTCGAGATTAGGATTTGTCACTCCGATTGTCGGAGAGGTATCTCCGGGCCCTCTCGGTAATGCACATCACATAAGCCTTGCAAGCATTGCAACTAATGAGTTAGTTGTGAGATGATGTATTACAGAACGAGTAAAGAGACTTGCCGGTAACGAGATTGAACTAGGTATTGAGATACCGACGATCGAATCTCGGGCAAGTAACATACCGATGACAAAGGGAACAACGTATGTTGTTATGCGGTCTGACCGATAAAGATCTTCGTAGAATATGTGGGAGCCAATATGAGCATCCAGGTTCCGCTATTGGTTATTGACCGGAGACATGTCTCGGTCATGTCTACATTGTTCTCGAACCCGTAGGGTCCGCACGCTTAAGGTTTCGATGACAGTTATATTATGAGTTTATGAGTTTTGATGTACCGAAGTTAGTTCGGAGTCCCAGATATGATCACGGACATAACGAGGAGTCTCGAAATGGTCAAGACATACAGATTGATATATTGGACGGCTATATTCGGACACTGGAAGTGTTCCGGGTGATTTCGGAGAAAACCGGAGTACCGGAGGGTTACCGGAAACCCCCCGGGAGAAGTAATGGGCCATATGGGCCTGAGTGGAGAGAGTGAAGGGCAGCCAGGGTGGGCCGCGCGCCTCCTCCCCCCTTGGTCCAAATTGGACTAGGAGAGGGGGGCGGCGCCCCCCTTTCCTTCTCCCTCCCCACTTCCTTCCCCCTCCTAGTAGGAGTCCTACTCCTACTAGGAGGAGGACTCCTCCTTGGCGCGCCTATAGGGCCGGCCGGCCTCCTCCCCTTGCTCCTTTATATACGGGGGCAGGGGGCACCCCTAGACACACAAGTTGATCCACGTGATCGTTTTCTTAGCCGTGTGCGGTGCCCCCTTCCACCATAATCCTCGATAATATTGTAGCGGTGCTTAGGCGAAGCCCTGCGACGGTAGAACATCAAGATCATCACCACGCCGTCGTGCTGACGGAACTCTTCCCCGAAACTTTGCTAGATCGGAGTCTGGGGATCGTCATCGAGCTGAACGTGTGCTAAAACTTGAAGGTGTCGTACTTTCGGTGCTTGATCGGTCGGGCCGTGAAGACGTACGACTACATCAACCGCGTTGTGCTAATGCTTCCGCTGTCGGTCTACAAGGGTACGTAGATCACACTCTCCCCTCTCGTTGCTATGCATCACCATGATCTTGCATGTGCGTAGGAAATTTTTTGAAATTACCACCTTCCCCAATAGTGGTATCAGAGCCTAGGTTTTATGCGTTGATGTAATATGCACGCGTAGAACACAAGTGAGTTGTGGGCGATATAAGTCATACTGCTTACCAGCATGTCATACTTTGGTTCGGCGGTATTGTTGGACAAAGCGGCCCGGACCGACATTACGCGTACGCTTACGCGAGACCGGTTCTCCCGACGTGCTTTGCACAAAGGTGGCTAGCGGGTGTCAGTTTCTCCAACTTTAGTTGAACTGAGTGTGGCTACGCCCGGTCCTTGCGAAGGTTAAAACAGCACCAACTTGACAAACTATCGTTGTGGTTTTGATGCGTAGGTAAGGTTGGTTCTTACTTAAGCCCGTAGCAGCCACGTAAAACTTGCAACAACAAAGTAGAGGACGTCTAACTTGTTTTTGCAGGGCATGTTGTGATGTGATATGGTCAAGACATGGTGCTAAATTTTATTGTATGAGATGATCATGTTTTGTAACCAAGTTATCGGCAACTGGCAGGAGCCATATGGTTGTCGCTTTATTGTATGCAATGCAATTGCATTGTAATGCTTTACTTTATCACTAAGCTGTAGCGATAGTCGTGAAAGCATAAGATTGGCGAGACGACAACGATGCTACAATGGTGATCAAGGTGTCGCGCCGATGACGATGGTGATCACGACGGTGCTTCGAAGATGGAGATCACAAGCACAAGATGATGATGGCCATATCATATCACTTATATTGATTGCATGTGATGTTTATCTTTTATGGATCTTATCTTGCTTTGATTGACGGTAGCATTTTAAGATGATCTCTCACTAATTATCAAGAAGTGTTCTCCCTGAGTATGCACCGTTGCGAAAGTTCTTCATGCTGAGACACCACGTGATGATCGGGTGTGATAGGCTCTACGTTCAAATACAACGGGTGCAAAACAGTTGCACACGCGGAATACTTAGGTTATACTTGACGAGCCAAGCATATACAGATATGGCCTCGGAACACGGAGACCGAAAGGTCGAGCGTGAATCATATAGTAGATATGATCAACATAGTGATGTTCACCAATGAAACTACTCCATCTGACATGATGATCGGACATGGTTTAGTTGATTTGGATCACGTGATCACTTAGAGGATTAGAGGGATGTCTATCTAAGTGGGAGTTCTTAAGTAATATGATTAATTGAACTTTAATTTATCATGAACTTAGTCTTGGTAGTATTAGCATATCTATGTTGTAGATCAATAGCTCGCGTTGTTGCTTTCATATGTTTATTTTGATATGTTCCTAGAGAAAATTGTGTTGAAAGATGTTAGTAGCAATGATGCGGATTGGATCCGTGATCTGAGGTTTATCCTCATTGCTGCACAGAAGAATTATGTCCTTGATGCACCGCTAGGTGACAGACCTATTGCAGGAGCAGATGCAGACGTTATGAACATTTGGATAGCTCAATATGATGACTACTTGATAGTTTAGTGCACCATGCTTAACAGCTTAGAATCGGGACTTCAAAGACGTTTTGAACGTCATGGACCATATGAGATGTTCCGGGAGTTGAAGTTAATATTTCAAGCAAATACCCGAGTTGAGAGATATGAAGTTTCCAACAAGTTCTATAGCTAAAAGATGGAGGAGAATCGCTCAACTAGTGAGCATGTTCTCAGATTGTCTGGGTACTACAATCGCTTGAATCAAGTGGGAGTTAATCTTCCAGATAAGATAGTGATTGACAGAATTCTCTAGTCACCATCACCAAGTTAGTAGAACTACGTGATGAACTATAGTGTGCAAGGGATGACGAAAACGACTCCCGAGCTTTTCATGATGATGAAATCGATGAAGGTAGAAATCAAGAAAGAGCATCAAGTGTTGATGGTTGACAAGACCACTAGTTTCAAGAAAAGGGCAAAGGGAAGAAGGGGAACTTCAAGAAGAACGGCAAGCAAGTTGCTGCTCAAGTGAAGAAGCCCAAGTCTGGTCCTAAGCCTGAGACTAAGTGCTTCTACTGCAAAGGGACTAGTCACTGGAAGCGAAACTACCCCAAGTGATTGGCGGATAAGAAGGATGGCAAAGTGAACATAAGTATATTTGATATACATGTTATTGATGTGTACTTTACTATTGTTTATAGCAACCCCTCAGTATTTGATACTAGTTCAGTTGCTAAGATTAGTAACTCGAAACGGGAGTTGCAGAATAAACAGAGACTAGTTAAGGGTGAAGTGACGATGTGAGTTGGAAGTGGTTCCAAGATTGATATGATCATCATCGCACACTCCCTATACTTTCGGGATTAGTGTTGAACCTAAATAAGTGTTATTTGGTGTTTGCGTTGAGCATGAATATGATTTGATCATGTTCATGGTAATACGGTTATTCATTTAAGTAAGAGAATAAATTGTTGTTCTGTTTACATGAATAAAACCTCATATGGTTACACGCCCAATGAAAATGGTTCATTGGATCTCGATCGTAGTGATACACATATTCATAATATTGAAACCAAAAAGATGCAAAGTTAATAATGATAGTGCAACTTATTTGTGGCACTGCCGTTTAGGTCATATTGGTGTAAAACGCATGAAGAAACTCCATGCTGATGGACTTTTGGAATCACTTGATTATGAATCACTTGATGCTTGCGAACCATGCCTCATGGGCAAGATGACTAAGACTCTGTTCTCCGGAACAATGGAGCGAGCAAATGACTTATTGGAAATAATACATACTGATGTATGTGGTCCGATAAGTGTTAAGGCTCACGGCAAGTATCGTTATTTTCTGATCTTCACAGATGATTTGAGTAGATATGAGTATATCTACTTAATGAAACACAAGTCTGAAATATTTGAAAAGTTCAAAGAATTTCAGAGTGAAGTGGAGAATCATCGTAACAAGAAAATAAAAGTTTCTACGATATGATCGCAGAGGTAAAATATTTGAGTTACGAGTTTGGCCTTCAGTTAAAACAATGTGAAATAGTTTCACTACTCACGCCACCTGGAACACCACAGCATAATTGTGTGTCCGAATTGTCATAACCGTACTTTATTGGATATAGTGCAATCTATGATGTTTCTTACCGATTTACCACTATCGTTTTTGGGGTTATGCATTAAAGACAGCTGCATTCATGTTAAAAAGGGGCACCATCTAAGTCCGTTGAGACGACACAATCTGAACTATGGTTTGGCAAGAAACCAAAGTTGTCGTTTCTTAAAGTTTGGGGTTGTGATGCTTATATGAAAAAGTTTCATCCTGATAAGCTCAAACCCAGATCGGAGAAATATGTCTTCATAGGATACCCAAAGGAGACTGTTGGGTACACCTTCTATCACAGATCCGAAGGCAAGACATTCGTTGCTAAGAATGGATCATTTCTAGAGAAGGAGTTTCTCTCGAAAGAAGTGAGTGGGAGGAAAGTAGAACTTGTTGAGGTAACTGTACCTGCTCCCTTATTGGAAAGTAGTTCATCACAGAAATCTGTTCTTGTGACTACTACACCAATTAGTGAGGAAGCTAATGATGATGATCATGTAACTTCAGATCAAGTTACTACCGAACCTCGTAGGTAAACCAGAGTGAGATCCGCACCAGAGTGGTACGGTAATCCTGTTCTGGAAATCATGCTACTAGATCATGATGAACCTACGAACTATGAAGAAGCGATGGTGAGCCCAGATTCCGCAAAATGGCTTGAAGCCATGAAATCTGAGATGGGATCCATGTATGAAAACAAAGTATGGACTTTGGTTGACTTGCCCGATGATCGGCAAGCAATTGAAAATAAATGGATCTTCAAGAGGAAGACGGACGCTGATAGTAGTGTTACTATCTACAAAGCTAGAATTGTCGCAAAAAGGTTTTCGACAAGTTCAAGATGTTGACTACGATGAGAGTTTCTCACTCGTATCTATGCTTAAGTCTGTCCGAATCATGTTAGCAATTGCCGCATTTTATGAAATCTAGCAAATGGATAAACAAAGCTGCATTCCTTAATGGATTTCTTAAAGAAGAGTTGTATATGATGCAACCAGAAGGTTTTGTCAATCCTAAAAGTGTTAAAAAAATATGCAAGCTCCAGCGATCCATCTGTGGACTGGTGCAAGCATCTCGGAGTTGGAATATACGCTTTGATGAGTTAATCGAAGCATATAGTTTTATACAGACTTGCGGTGAAGCATGTATTTACAAGAAAGTGAGTGGGAGCACTACAGCATTTCTGATAAGTATATGTGAGTGACATATTGTTGATCGAAAATAATGTAGAATTATTCTGTAAAGCATAAAGAAGTGTTTGAAAGGAGTTTTTCAAAGAAATACCTCGGTGAAGCTGCTCACATATTGAGCATCAAGATCTATAGAGATAGATCAATACGCTTGATAAGTTTTTCAATGAGTACATACCTTGACAAGATTTTGAAGTAGTTCAAAATGGAACAGTCAAAGAAAGAGTTCTTGCCTATGTTACAAGGTGTGAAATTGAGTAAGACTCAAAGCCCGACCACGGCAGAAGATAGAAAGAGAATGAAAGTCATTCCCTATGCCTCAGCCATAGGTTCTATAAAGTATGCCATGATGTGTACCAGATCTATTGTATACCCTACACTGATGTTGGCAAGGAAGTACAATAGTGATCTAGGAGTAGATCACTCGACAGCGGTCAAAATTATCCTTAGTGGAATAAGGATATGTTTCTCGATTATGGAGATGACAAAAGGTTCGTTGTAAAGGGTTACATCGATGCAAACTTTGACACTGATCAAGATGATTCTAAGTCTCAATCTGGATGCATATTGAAAGTGGGAGAAATTAGCTAGAGTAGCTCCGTGCAGAGCATTGTTGACATAGAAATTTGCAAAATACATACGGATCTGAATATGGCAGACCCGTTGACTAAACTTCTCTCACGGGAAAAACATGATCACACCTTAGTACTCTTTGGGTGTTAATCACATAGCGATGTGAACTAGATTATTGACTCTAGTAAACCCTTTGAGTGTTGGTCACGTAATGATGTGAACTATTGGTGTTAAATCACATGGCAATGTGAACTAGATTATTGACTCTAGTGCAAGTGGGAGACTGAAGGAAATATGCCCTAGAGGCAATAATAAAGTTATTATTTATTTCCTTATTTCATGATAAATGTTTATTAGTCATGCTAGAATTGTATTAACCGGAAACATAATACATGTGTGAATACATAGACAAACAGAGTATCACTAGTATGCCTCTACTTGACTAGCTCGTTAATCAAAGATGGTTATGTTTCCTAACCATAGACAAAAAGTTGTTATTTGATTAATGGGATCACATCATTAGGAGAATGATGTGATTGACTTGACCCATTCCGTTAGCTTAGCACTCGATCGTTTAGTATGTTGCTATTGCTTTCTTCATGACTTATACATGTTCTTATGACTATGAGATTATGCAACTCCCGTTTACCGGAGGAACACTTTGTGTGCTACCAAACGTCACAACGTAACTGGGTGATTATAAAGGAGCTCTACAGGTGTCTCCAAAGGTACATGTTGGGTTGGCGTATTTCGAGATTAGGATTTGTCACTCCGATTGTCGGAGAGGTATCTCTGGGCCCTCTCGGTAATGCACATCACATAAGCCTTGCAAGCATTGCAACTAATGAGTTAGTTGCGAGATGATGTATTACGAAACGAGTAAAGAGACTTGCCGGTAATGAGATTGAACTAGGTATTGAGATACCGACGATCGAATCTCGGGCAAGTAACATACCGATGACAAAGGGAACAACGTATGTTGTTATGCGGTCTGACCGATAAAGATCTTCTTAGAATATGTGGGAGCCAATATGAGCATCCAGGTTCCGCTATTGGTTATTGACCAGAGACATGTCTCGGTCATGTCTACATTGTTCTCGAACCCGTAGGGTCCGCACGCTTAAGGTTTCGATGACAGTAATATTATGAGTTTATGAGTTTTGATGTACCGAAGTTGTTCAGAGTCCCGGATATGATCACGGACATAACGAGGAGTCTCGAAATGGTCGAGACATAAAGATTGATATATTGGACGGCTATATTCGGACACCGGAAGTGTTCTGGGTGATTTCGGAGAAAACCGGAGTACCGGAGGGTTACCGGAAACCCCCCGGGAAAAGTAATGGGCCATATGGGCCTTAGTGGAGAGAGAGAAGGGCAGCCAGGGTGGGCCGCGCGCCTCCTCCCCCCTTGGTCCGAATTGGACTAGGAGAGGGGGGCGGCGCCCCCCTTTCCTTCTCCCTCCCCCCTTCCTTCCCCCTCCTAGTAGGAGTCCTAGGAGGAGGACTCCTCCTTGGCGCGCCTATAGGGCCGGCCGGCCTCCTCCCCTTGCTCCTTTATATATGGGGGCAGGGGGCACCCCTAGACACACAAGTTGATCCACGTGATCGTTTTCTTAGCCATGTGCGGTGCCCCCTTCCACCATAATCCTTGATAATATTGTAGCAGTGCTTAGGCGAAGCCCTGCGAAGGTAGAACATCAAGGTCATCACCACGTCGTCGTGCTGACGGAACTCTTCCCCGACACTTTGCTGGATCGGAGTCCGGGGATCGTCATCGAGCTGAACGTGTGCTAAAACTCGGAGGTGCCATAGTTTCGGTGCTTGATCGGTCGGGCCGTGAAGACGTACGACTACATCAACCGCGTTGTGCTAACGCTTCCGCTGTCGGTCTACAAGGGTACATAGATCACACTCTCCCCTCTCGTTGCTATGCATCACCATGATCTTGCGTGTGCGTAGGAAATTTTTTGAAATTACTATGTTCCCCAACACCAACATAACTGACTGGTTATTCTCTGACATGCCTTGCCTGCATGATCGTGCAAGACGTCACCCCTCTTCCTACTATTAACCCACATGGTGGGCCCATAACCCACAGTTCCACAGGATCGAAACCTGACTCTCCTGTACACCCCCTGTTCTCAAGGTTGTTCCTCGTGCGTGGCCTCGTATATAATTCACGGACCACCTTCCTGGTGATCTATTTTGGTAACACACGCAATACTTATTCTCGTTGCTCTGGACCCCTTTCACACTTTGTTTCAGGCAATGAACGATTGCCTACCTGCTTGAAACTTCCCATGATACCTCCTTACTTTAATCTCGACATCTTCTTAAGTTTCAATTCGAGAGTTACTTTCCGCCACCTTCCCCGATATTATTGACCAGGTAGTTAACCTTGCAGAGGTCTGTTCTTCTGGAATACCCACCCTCTATTCTTTCGTAAGTACAATGGCGATCCTGAGGAATGGATGCCGGCTTCATCATGATGACCGAAGCATAGGAATGAAGACATCAATGTTATGGATCGACCTCTTCGAGAAGAGCAACAAAGATCAAGAAGAATCATTAGGATTTCGTAACATATTCTTCCCCCTTACTCCCCTCTTAAATCTCGGGACGAGATTTCTTGTAGTGGAGGAGAATTGTGACGCTCGGGTAATTAAGCTATAGTAACCTCTGCTAATGATGCCATGTCACCTCGATTACTGTTGCTAAGTTCGCGTTAGTTCGAAACCGATTCAAATTCAAATTCAAAATAGAGGCAAACATCAAAAGTTTTTCAAATATTAAAACAAAAATGTTCAAAGTGCTGCAAACAATCCTTGAATAATTATCATAGTGGACCAACATTTTTATAAGGTGTTTAATTTCCCCAATGTAATAAATCAATGTCTATCATAATAATTTAAATGTCTTTTTAAAACTGTATAAATTACAAACTATTTTAATTTGATGCCAAACTTAATGTGGCAGTAGCTTGATTTATAATTCAATTTTAGGTGCAAGTTTCTTATTTTATGAAACTATTTTTGCTTTAGAAAAATAAAACAAAACTAAAACTAAATAAAAAGAAAAACAAAGTAAAACTGTAAAAGGAAAAAAAGCCCCCCCCCCCCCGCGCTGGGCCTCAGCCCAGCTGGCCATCCAACCAGGCCGGCCCACCCCACTCCCCATAACCCCCACTCCCCCTCGGTCCAACCCACCGACACCCCCGCCCCCACTCCCCCGAAATATCTCCCCCTCTCTCCCCCGATTGGATCGGGATCGGAGGAGGAGGCCGCCGCTCGCCGCGCCAGGACGTTGACGCCCGAGACCCACCTCGTCGGCCCGCACCTCCTCCCCGCCGGCCTGCTTTCCCTCCGCCACGTCGTCCCCGACCTTCCCCCCCGAGCACCATTGCCCCGTCCCTACTCCTCGCCGTGAGCCCCGACTCTCCTCTCCTCCCCTGCTCGCCCGCGCGCTCGTGCTCGCGCTCACGGCCACGTCCCGCGCGCGCACGTCATCCGCTCCAGGGCCCGTCGCACGTCCTCCCCCGCTCACTGCGTCGCGCGCCCGCAAACCCCTGTTGCTGCTCCCTCGCGCGGCCTACGCTAGCGCCTCGCTCGCCACCGTGCGAAACACCCCTAACCTCGCCCACCGGCCACCGCGGCTAGCGCCCGGCTCCCCTCGTCCCTGTCCGTGGCCGCCTTGGCCGAGGCCAGCCGCCACTCGGCCCGCCGCTTCCCCTCGCCCCCCCCTTCGCGTCCGTCCCGCTGCTTGCCGTCCTGCTCACGCGCGCTCGCCCAGCACGCGCCTCGCCCGTGCTGCCTCCCGCTCACTGGCACGCCTCCGCACCCGCCCATGTCGTGCCGCGTGCCGTGGCTGCAGCCGCTCCTCCCATGCTCCGCTCTACTACTCCGCCGTGATGCGCGCTGCCGTCACCGCCGTCGCCTTGCCCCCCTTGCTCGCTCGCACGCATCCGCGCCTACCACTGTCGCGGCCACCCCGTGCCTCCCTGTCCAGGCCTTGCTCACCCCGCTCTGGCGACGCCCACGTCTGCTAGCCCCGTCCCCGTCCCTGCCTGCTCGGCCCTGCCGCTCGCCGGCCCTCCCCAGACCTCGCTGGCCCCCGTCCCTGACTGCCATTCCTGTCGCCGCCCCATGTGCCCCTGGGTGTGCACCCGCTCGGGCTGCGCCCAGCACCCGCACCCGTGGCGCCTGTTCGGGCGGCGCCCGCAGCACCCGAACCCACTATGGCCCTAGGGCCAATGACAAGTGGGGCCCTGCCCCAAGAACGTTTTTTTAAGAATAAAAAAATATAAATAATAAATAAAATTGATAACTAATTAATTTATTATTTAATGAAAGAATTAATTAACTTAATTAATTTTGATTAATTAAACTAATCAATTGACTAAACTAATTAAACTCTTAGTTAATTAATTAATTAGTCAATGACAGTGGGGCCCACCCCTAATTAATTCTGATTAGGTTAATTAAAATTTGGATAATAAAAATGTGTCACTGACCAGTGGGACCCACTGGTCAGGTTGACCAGTCAACACAGTTGATTGTTGACGTCATGATGACATCAGCAAACACTGTTCTGGATAATGTTGAATTAAATTAATTAAATAAATTCTAAAATTAATTTAAATCTTTTAAAATTAATATAAAATAAACCGTAGCTCAGATGGAAAAACTTTGTACATGAAAGTTGCTCAGAATGACGAGACGAATCCGGATAAGCAGTCCGTTCGTCCGCCACACATCCCTAGCATAGCGAACACGCAACTTCCCCCCTCCGTTCATTTGTCCGAAAACGCGAAACACCGGGGATATTTTCCCGGACGTTTCCCCCCTTCACCGGTACCGCCTCATACCGCGTTAGGGCACCCCTAGCACCGCTACTTGTCATGTCATGCATCGCTATGCATCTGTTTGCTTAATATTTATTGTTTCTCCCCCCTCTTCTCTCGCTAGACACCAAGACCGACGCCATTGCTACCCAGTAAGACTATGGTGTTGACGACCCCTCTCTCTTGCCAGAGCAACCAGGCAAGCCCCCCCCCTTGATCACCAGATATCGCCTACTCTTCTCTCTACTGCTTGCATTAGAGTAGTGTAGCATGTTACTGCTTTCCGTTAAACCTATTCTGATGCATAGCCTTTCATTGTTGCTACAACTGTTGATACCTTACCTGCAATCATAAATGCTTAGTATAGGATGCTAGATTATCATCAGTGGCCCTACATTCTTGTCAGTCTTCCATGCTATACTATCGGGCCGTGATCATGTCGGGTGTTGATCACGGGTAAATGCATACATATATACATACTATACATGTGGTGACTAAAGACGGGTCGGCTCGTTGAGTACCCGCAAGTGATTCTGGTGTGGGGGCTGAAGGGGCAGGTGGCTCCATCCAGGTAGTGGTGTGCCTGAGTTCCCGACGGCCCCCGACTGTTACTTTGAGGCGGAGCGACAGGGAAGGTTGACACCACCTAGGAGAGAGGTGGGCCTGGCCCTAGTCGGCATCCGCGGTTATTTCAAAATAACACGCTTAATGAGATCTTGGTATTTGATCTGAGTCTGGCCACTGGCCTATACGCACTAACCAACTACGTGGGGACAGTTATGGGAACTCGACGTCGTGGTATCAGCCGAAGCCTTCGTGATGTCAGCGACTGAGCGGCGCGCGCCTGGTTGGACCGCGTAGCGCAACTTCCTTTGTAATGGAGGTTGCTAGGTCTGCTCTCCGGTCGCCCTCGCAACGTGCAGGTGTGCAATGGGCGATGGGCCCAGACCCCTGCGCGCATAGGAGTTAGACCGGCGTGCTGACCTCTCTGTTGTGCCTAAGTAGGGCTGCGACGTGTTGATCTTCCAAGGCCGGGCATGACCCAGGAAAGTGTGTCCGGACAAAGGGGATCGAGCGTGTTGGGAAATGTGGTGCACCCCTACAGCGAAGTTTATCTATTCGAATAGCCGTGATCTTCGGTAACAGGACGAATTGGAGTTGTACCTTGACCTTATGACAACTAGAACCAGATACTTAATAAAACACACCCTTCCAAGTGCCAGATACAACCGGTGATCGCTCTCTCACAGGGCGACGAGGGGAGGATCATCGGTTAGGTTTATGTTATGCGATGTTACTTGGTGAACTTACCATCTACTCTCTTCTACATGCTGCAAGATGGAGGTGGCCAGAAGCGTAGTCTTCGATAGTACTAGCTATCCCCCCTTATTCCGGCATTCTGCAGTTCAGTCCACATATGATACCCTTATTCCATTTGATACCATTGCATACATATGTAGTGTAGTTCCTTGCTTGCGAGTACTTTGGATGAGTACTCACGGTTTCTTTGCTCCCTCTTTTCCCCCTTTCTATACCCCATTGCTACGACCAGACGATGGACCCCAGGAGCCAGACGCCACTGTCGATGACGACTACTACTACTCGGGAGGTGCCTACTACTACGTGCAGCCCGCTGACGACGACCAGGAGTAGTTTACGAGGATCCCAGGCAAGAGGCATGCGCCTCTTTCGATCTATATCCCAGTTTGTGCTAGCCTTCTTAAGGCAAACTTGTTTAACTTATGTCTGTACTCAGATATTGTTGCTTCCGCTGACTCGTCTATGATCGAGCTCTTGTATTCGAGCCCTCGAGGCCCCTAGCTTGTAATATGATGCTTGTATGACTTATTTTATTTGTAGAGTTGTGTTGTGATATCTTCCCGTGAGTCCCTGATCTTGATCGTACACATTTGCGTGTATGATTAGTGTACGATTGAATCGGGGGCGTCACACCTACCAATCTATCCCCCTAGGAGCATGCGCGCAGTGCTTGGTTTTGATGACTTTGTAGATTTTTGCAATAAGTATTTGAGTTTTTATGACTAATATTGAGTCCATGGATTATACACACTCTAACCCTTCCATCATTGCTAGCCTCTTCAGTACCGTGCATTGCCCTTTCTCACCTCGAGAGTTGGTGCAAACTTCACCGGTGCATCCAAACCCCGTGATATGATACACTCTATCACACATAAGCCTCCTTATATCGTCCTCAAAACAGCCACCATACCTACCTATTATGGCATTTCCATAGACATTCCGAGATATATTGCCATGCAACTTTCCACCGTTCTGTTTATTATGACACGCTCCATGATAAGTCTCCAACGTATCTATAGTTTTTGATTGTTACATGCTATTATATTATCCATCTTAGATGTTTTATATGCATTTATATGCTATTTTATATGATTTTTGGGACTAACCTATTAACCTAGAGCCCAGTGCCAGTTTCTGTTTTTTCCTTGTTTTTGAGTTTTACAGAAAAGGAATACCAAATGGGCTCCAATTGACCTGCCAATTTTTATGGATTTTTTATGGACCAAAAGAAGCCCCCGGAGTAAAAGAGTTGGGCCAGAAGAGTCTCGAGCCGTCCACGAGAGTGGGGGTGCGCCCTACCCCCTTGGGCATGGGCCCCTATCTCATGGACGACTCGGAGACCCCCTGATGTGAAACCTACGCCAAAAATTCCTATAAATACATAAACCTCCAGAACATAACCTAGATCGGGAGTTCCACCGCCGCAAGCCTCTGTAGCCACCGAAAACCAATCTAGACCCGTTCCGGTGCCCTGCCGGAGGGGGAAATCCCTCTCTGGTGGCCATCTTCATCATCTCGGCGCTCTCCATGATGAGGAGGGAGTAGTTCACCCTCGGGGCTAAGGGTATGTACCAGTAGCTATGTGTTTGATCTCTCTCTCTCTCTCTCGTGTTCTTGATTCGAAACAATCTTGATGTATCGCGAGCTTTGCTATTATAGTTGGATCTTATGATGTTTCCCCCCCTCTACTTTCTTGTGATGAATTGAGTTTTCCCCTTGAAGTTATCTTATCGGATTGAGTCTTTAAGGATTTTAAAACACTTGATATATGTCTTACATGTGCTTATCTATGGTGACAATGGGATATCATGTGATCCACTTGATGTATGTTTTGGTGATCAACTTGCGAGTTCCATGACCTTGTGAACTTATGCATAGGGGTTGGCACACGTTTTCATCTTGACTCTCCGGTAGAAACTTTGGGGCATTATTTGAAGTTCTTTGTGTTGGTTGAATAGATGAATCTGAGATTGTGTGATGCATATCGTATAATCATACCCACGGATACTTGAGGTGACATTGGAGTATCTAGGTGACATTAGGGTTTTGGTTGATTTGCGTCTTAAGGTGTTATTCTAGTACGAACTCTAGGATAGATTGAACGTAAAGAATAGCTTCGTGTTATTTTACTGCGGACTCTTGAATAGATCGATCAGAAAGGATAACTTTGAGGTGGTTTCGTACCCTACAACAATCTCTTCGTTTGTTCTCCGCTATTAGTGACTTTGGAGTGACTCTTTGTTGCATCTTGAGGGATAGTTATATGATCTAATTATGTTATTATTATTGAGAGAACTTGCACTAGTGAAAGTATGAACCCTAGGCCTTGTTTCTTAGCATTGCAATACCGTTTTCGCTCACTTTTATCATTAGTTACCTTGCTTTTTTATATTTTCAGATTACAAAAACTTATATCTACCATACATATTGCACTTGCATCACCATATCTTCGCTGAACTAGTGCACCTATACAATTTACGATTGTATTGGGTGTGTTGGGGACACAAGAGACTCTTTGTTATTTGGTTGCAGGGTTGTTTGAGAGAGACCATCTTCATCCTACGCCTCCCACGAATTGATAAACCTTAGGTCATCCACTTGAGGGAAATTTGCTACTGTCCTACAAACCTCTGCACTTGGAGGCCCAACAACGTCTACAAGAAGAAGGTTGTGCAGTAGACATCAAGCTCTTTTCTGGCATCGTTGCCGGGGAGGTGAGTGCTTGAAGTTATATCTTTAGATCTTGCAATCGAATCTTTTAGTTTCTTGTTTTATCACTAGTTTAGTCTATAAAAGAAAATTACAAAAAATGGAATTGAAGGTACCTCATATGCTTCATCTTTTTAATATCTTTCATGAAAATAAGGATTCCGATAATTGTGCCCAAATGCTAGAAGAAGAATGCATTAAAATGGTTGGCACTAAATCTTTGAATGATGGGCATGATTGCAATGTTGTTAGTACGAACTCTTTGAATATCCATAGTACTAATGATGATTGCACTAGTCATGATGAAAATGTCTCTTCTAAGCATGTCAATTTTTGTCGAGTGCATAGGGTTTGAAAGTACACGACAAATAGGGAAGATAGAGTTTGCAAGAGGCGTAAGTATTTATAAACTAAATGGTTGCAAGAATGGCTAGATGTTTGTGCTGAAAATTTAAATTTTCTTAGCCATCCTTGTGAACTTTGCAATGAACGTGGTCATTTAAATATCCAATGCAAATTGTTTCATGATTGAATCGTGTCCAAAAATTGTGATGACTTGATTTCCCTTGTACATCATAATGAACTTAGTTTGCTTCTGGGTTATGAAGAAATGAAACGTATAACTAAGGATATTTCATAATTTGCCCTTGACAAAGTTCTTGATTTTGATCTAGAGGAAATTTATATGTATTGTGCGGTGAATTGCATTGAAAATCCTTATATTGCCATTTACATAAAGTCAAGAAAACAATTAGAAGATGAAGAGAATACTAATGAAAGGGAAGAGACTTCCCAATATCCCCCTATTATTTCTTGTGATGAATCAGGTAACGAGGAGGAGCCTTCTATTCAACCAATCTCATTAATAAGGAGCTCCAAAAAGAGGTTTAAACCCATACTTAATGTGAATAAGAAAAAGAAAAGACAGAGAAGTAAAGGTAAAAAGGTATCCCTCCCAAATGATGTTGCTCCTATTACTCATTGTGGTGATGATAATTACTATACTATTGGTGCTATTCATACTATTAATTATGAGAGTGATTATGCTTATGATATGCAAAGGCCCATGCTTGGGGATGCTATGTTTGATGAGAATGACATGTTTGAGAATGTATTTTCTGCAATTAATGTTTGTTCCAAGCTTGGGGATGCTATTTTTCATGAAGATTATATTTTTAACCTCCCAAGTTTTGATATGCAAATTTATTATGATGATAGCATGCCTCCTATTTATGATGGTTATATTGATGAAAGTGGGTTTGGAAGAGTGTCAACTTTAGGAAGTAATGATCCCACTATTTTGGAGGGTGTTGAATCTTATTTTGACAATTATGAAAGTGGATTTGAAGAGGTCATGACTTTATTTAGTAATGATTCCACTATCTTGGAAGAGGTTTCAATTGATTATGATGAGAACAAAGTTGCTACTTATGATGATTATTGTGATGACACGTATGCTATAAAAAGTAGTGATGATTATATTTATAAAACTTTCCATTATTATGATTATCCTTTTTCTGAACATTACTCTTTTAATGTGGAAACAATTTATAGTATTCGAGTTTCTTATGATACTCCCACTATTCCGATTGAGGAGAATCTTGCTTATGTGGAGAGTAGTAAATTTTATATGCTTGTAGATCATGAAAAGAATGCTTTATGTGATGGTTATATTGTTGAGTTCATTCATGATGCTACTTAAAATTATTATGAGGGAGGAATATATGCTTGTAGGAATTGCAATAATATCAAGTTTCCTCTCTATGTGCTTAAAATCTTGAAATTATGCTTGTTTTGCTTTCCTATGCTAGTTGATTATTGTTCCCATAAATTGTTTGCTCACAAAATCCCTATGCATAGGAAGTGGGTTAGGCTTAAATGTGCTAGTTATATTCTTCATGATGTTCTCTTTATGTTTCAATTCTTATCTTTTATGTGAGCATCATTGAAATCATCATGCCTAGCTAGGGGCGTTAAACGATAGCGCTTGTTGGGTGGCAACCCAAATTCATTTTTGTTCCTTGATTTTTGTTCCTGTTTAGTAATAAATAATTCATCTAGATTCTGTTATGATTGTGTGTTTTATTTTTTAATTAGTGTTTGTGCCAAGTAAAGCCTTTAGGATCTTCTTGGGTGATTGTTGTTTGATCTTGCTGATAAAAACAGAAAGTATGCACTCACGAGAATACTTTTCATTTTTTACCAGAGAGCGATAAAATACCAATTCCAACTGCAGTAGATCAATAAACAAATTTCCTAGGACTTCCTAATTTCTCAGGATTTTTGGAGTTACAGAAGTATTCAAAATCTCCAGATTACTACACTATTCTGTTTTTGACAGATTCTGTTTTCATTGTGTTGTTTGCTTATTTTTGATGAATCTATGAGTAGTATCGGAGGGTATGAACCATAGAGAAGTTGGAATAAAGTATATATTACACCAATATTAATTTAGAATGAGTCCACAACAGTATCTAAGTGGTGATTTATTTTCTTATACTAATGGAGCTTACGAGTTTTCTGTTAAGTTTTGTGTTGTGAAGTTTTCAAGTTTTGGGTAAAGATTCGATGGACTATGTAATAAGGAGTGGCAAGAGCCTAAGCTTGGGGATTCCCAAGGCACCCCAAGGTAATATTAAAGGACAACCAAGAGCCTAAGCTTGGGGATGCCCAGGATGGCATCCCCTCTTTCGTCTTCGTTCATCGGTAACTTTACTTGGAGCTATATTTTTATTCACCACATGATATGTGTTTTGCTTGGAGCGTCATTTTATTTTCTTTTGTTTAGCTTGATGTTTGAATAAAATACCAAGATCTGAAATTATTAAATGTTAGAGAGTCTTCACATAGTTACATAATTATTCGACTACTCATTGATCTTCACTTATATCTTTCGGAGTAGTTTGTCGTTTGCTCTAGTGCTTCACTTATATCTTTTTAGAGCACGGGGGTGGTTTTATTTTATAGAAATTATTGATCTCTCATGCTTCACTTATATTATTTTGAGAGTCTTTTATAATAGCATGGTAGTTTGCTTTGGTTATGAAATTAGTCCTACTATGATGGGCATTCAAGATGGGTATAATAAAAACTTTCATATGGAGTGCATTGAATACTATGAGAAGTTTGATACTTGATGATTGTTTTGAGATATGAAGATGGTGATATTAGAGTCATGCTAGTTGAGTAGTTGTGAATTTGAGAGATACTTGTGCTAAAGTTTGTGATTCCCGTAGCATGCACGTATGGTGAAATTTATGTGATGAAGTCGGAGCATGATTTATTTATTGATTGTCTTCCTTACGAGTGGCGGTCGGGAACGAGCGATGGTATTTTCCTACCAATCTATCCCCCTAGGAGCATGTGTGTAGTACTTTGTTTCGATAACTAATAGCATTAGCAATAAGTATGTGAGTTCTTTATGACTAATGTTGAGTCCGTTGATTATACACACTCTCACCCTTCCACCATTGCTAGCCTCTCTAGTACCGCGCAGCTTTCGTCGGTACCATAAGCCCACAATTTACCTTCCTCAAACACCATACCTACCTATTATGGCATTTCCATAGCCATTCCAAGATATATTGCCATGCAACTTTCCACCGTTCCATTTATTATACACGCTTCATCATTGTCATATTGCTTTGCATGGTAATGTAGTTGACATCGTATTTGTGGCAAAGCCACCGTTCATAATTTCATACATGTCACTCTTGAATCATTGCACATCCCAGTACACCACCGGAGGCATTCATATAGAGTCATATCTTGTTCTAAGTATCGAGTTGTAATTCTTGAGTTGTAAGTAAATAAAAGTGTGATGGTCATCATTGTTAGAGCAGTGTCCCATGTGAGGAAAGGATGATGGAGACTATGATTCCCCCACAAGTCGGGAAGAGACTCCGTACGAAAAATAAAAAAAGAGAAAAAAGAGGCCAAAAAAAGAGAGAAGGCCCAAAAAATACAAAAAATGAGAGAAAAGGAGAGAAGGGACAACGTTACTATCCTTTTACCAGACTTGTGCTTCAGAGTAGCACCATGATCTTCATGATAGAGAGTCTCATATGTTGTCACTTTCATATACTAGTGGGAATTTTACATTATAGAACTTGGCTTGTATATTCCAATGACGGGCTTCCTCAAAATGCCCTAGGTCTTCGTGAGCAAGCGAGTTGGATGCACACCCACTTAGTTTCTTTTTGAGCTTTCATACACTTATAGCTCTAGTGCATCTGTTGCATGGCAATCCCTACTCACTCACATTGATATCTATTGATGGGCATCTCCATAGCCCATTGATACGCCTAGTTGATGTGAAACTGTCTTCTCCGTTTTGTATTCTCCACCACCACCATTCTATTCCACCTATAGTGCTATGTCCATGGCTCACGCTCATGTATTGCGTGAAGATTGAAAAAGTTTGAGAACATCAAAAGTATGAAACAATTACTTGGCATGTGATCAGGGTTGTGCATGATTTAAATATTTTGTGTGATGAAGATAGAGCATAGCCAGACTATATGATTTTGTAGGGATAGCTTTCGTTGGCCATGTTATTTTGAGAAGACATGATTACTTTGTCAGTATGCTTGTAGTATTATTATTTTTATTTCAATATTAAAATTTTGTCTTGAATCTTATGGATCCGAATATTCATGCCACAATAAAGAGAATTACATTGAAAAATATGGTAGGTATCATTCCACATCAAAAATTCTATTTTGTTCATTTACCTACTCGAGGACGAGCAGGAATTAAGCTTGGGGATGCTTGGTACGTCTCTAATGTATCTATAATTTTTTATTGTTCCATGCTATTATATTATCCATCTTAGATGTTTTATATGAATTTATATGATTTTTGTGACTAACCTATTAACCTAGAGCCCAGTGCCAGTTTCTGTTTTTTCCTTGTTTTTGAGTTTTACAGAAAAGGAATACCAGACACAGTCCAATTGACCTGCCAATTTTTGTGGATTTTTTATGGACCAAAATAAGCCCCCGAAGTAAAAGAGTTGGGCCAGAAGAGTCCCAAGCCATCCACGAGGGTGGGGGTGCGCCCTACCCCCTGGGAGTGGGCCCCTATATCGTGGACGACTCGGAGACCCCCTGACGTGAGAACTACGCTAAAAATAACTATAAATACACAAACCTCCAGAACATAACCTAGATTGGGAGTTCCGCCGCCGCAAGCCTCTATATCCACCGAAAACCAATCTAGACCCGTTCCAGCATCCTGCCGGAGGGGGGAATCCCTCTCTGGTGGCCATCTTCATCATCTCGGCGCTCTCCATGACGAGGAGGGAGTAGTTCACCCTCAGGGCTGAGGGTGTACCAGTAGCTATGTGTTTGATCTCTCTCTCTCTCTCGTGTTCTTGATTCGGAACAATCTTAATGTATCACGAGCTTTGCTATTATAGTTGGATCTTATGATGTTTCTCCCCCTCTACTTTCTTGTGATGAATTGAGTTTTCCCTTTGAAGTTATCTTATCGGATTGAGTCTTCAAGGATTACCAACTTGTCACGCCCTCGATGCGGCTATATCTCCCACGTGTCGAAGCATGACTTAGTGGCATAACCGCATTGAAAGCAATGTCACAAGTGAGGTAATCTTCACACAACCCATGTAATACAATAGGGTAAAAGATACATAGTTGGCTTACAATCGCCACTTCACACAAATACATGAAATAAAGCATTACAACATCCAAATACAATCAAGGTCCGACTACGGAACCAAAATAAAAGAAGAACCCCAAATGCGACAAGGTCCCTGATCGACCCCAACTGGGCTCCACTACTGATCAACTAGAACGAAACAACACAAAGGGCAAGATCTTCATCGAGCTCCTCCTTGAGCTTGGTTGCGTCATCTGCACGGTTCAACGGCACCTGCAAGCTGGTTTTGGAAGTATCTGTGAGTCACGGGGACTCAGCAATCTCACACCCTCGCGATCAAGAATATTTAAGCTTATGGGTAAGGTAAAAGGTATGAGGTGGAGCTGCAGCAAGCGACTAGCATATATGGTGGCTAACATACGCAAATGAGAGCGAGAAGTGAAGGCAAAGCACGATCGAGAAACTATGATCAAGAAGTGATCCTAGAGCAACCTACGTCAAGCATAACTCCAACACCGTGTTCACTTCCCGGACTCCGCCGAAAAGAGACCATCACGGCAACACACATGGTTGATGTATTTTAATTAAGGTCAACTTCAGGTTTTCTACAACCGGACATTAACAAATTCCCATCTGCCCATAACCGCGGGCACGGCTTTCGAAAGTTCAAATACCTGCAGGGGTGTCCCAACTTAGCCCATAACAAGCTCACACGGTCAACGAAGGATATTCCTTCTAGCGGGAAGACCCGATCAGACTCGGAATCCCGGTTACAAGACATTTCGACAAGGTAAAACTAAACCAGCAACACCGCCCGAATGTGCCGACAAATCCCGATAGGAGCTGCACATATCTCATTCTCAGGGCACACTCAGATTGTCTAAACTTCCGGTAGGCTAGCCCAGAGTTGCCCCTGGTGGCCACCAGCAGCTGACGAGCTGGACCAACACTCAGAGGAGCACTGGCCCGGGGGGGTTAAATAAGATGACCCTTGAGTCCGCGAAACCCAAGGGAAAAAGTCTAGGTGGCAAATGGTAAAACCAATGTTGGGCATTGCTGGAAGAGTTTTATTCAAGGCGAACTGTCAAGGGGTTCCCATTATTACCCAACCGCGTAAGGAACGCAAAATCCGGGAACATAACACCGATATGACGGAAACTAGGGCGGCAAGAGTGGAACCAAACACCAGGCATAAGGCCGAGCCTTCCACCCTTTACCAAGTATATAGATGCATTAATTAAATAAGATATATTGTGATATCCCAACAAGTAAACAAATGATCCAACAAGGAACGATCTCCATGTTCCAACAAGGAACAAACTTCAATCTTCACCTGCAACTAACAACGCTATCAGTGGGGCTGAGCAAAGCGGTAACATAGCCAAACAGCGGTTTGCTGGGACAAGGTGGGTTAGAGGCTTGGTTCAACAATATAGGAGGCATGATAAGCAAGTGGTAGGTATCGCAGCATAGGCAGACCAAAAGAGCGAGCAACTAGCAAGCAAAGATAGAAGTGATTTCGAGGGTACGGTCATCTTGCCTGAAATCCCGCAAGGAAGAAGAACGAGTCCATGAAGAAGACAAATGGACGTAGCCGAACGAATCCTCACAACACGACGTTACCGGATCAAACCCGAAGAAGCAACACCGGAAAGAAGCAAACAACATAGTAAACAACCACCACATACACATGGCATGATGCACAACCAAGTATGATGCATGTCCGGTTTAATGAAGCATGGCATGGCAAAGGGCACAAACAAAACTACAAGTTAAGTGGAGCTCAATATGCAACAAGTTGCATATTGACGAAACACCACATGACTTATTTAGTTCGATCTCGTTAGGTACTCAACAATAATAAATGTTGGTTAGCATGGCAAGGGGTGAAGCAAAAGATAACTACCTATCTAGGCAAGTTTAAATGAGGCCGGAACAACAAACAACAATTCCGGTAAATCCTCATATGCATTTAGCAAATTAATGCAAACTACAATTTTAAACATTCTTGATGTTGTTAACATGATGCGAATGACATGTGCAAGTTTATGCAATTTTTATTAAAAGTTGACAAGGGCATTATGAAGCATTTGTCACCGTGGTGGAAAGGAAAGGGGTGCCACGGCAACGATAATGAAAATGGTGCCACGGCAGCGTTCCGGTTCCGGTAACTCGGTTGAGATACCGATGCAAAGGAGAAGTGTGCGGATGCGTGCAAAAGATGGTGGGGTGCTCCCGGATACCGGGTGTCCCATGAGTCGACGATGGTGACAAGGCAAAAGAGGGGCAACGTGCACCGACAATTCGAGCACGGAGCAAGCACGAGCATCTCATACATCACACATGAATTCGTTCACGGGCGGCCGTCTCGGGGTATACCTTCGAAGCCTGCGTTATCGGAATGGTTCGGGTCAAGCGGTGTAGTCGTACACGATCGTCGTGGGGGTAGTGGTTCTCGGCGATGGAAGAGGAAGTAGTTGTTCACGGTTCGTTGTGGGAAGTAGTCGTTCTCGTGGCGACGGTAGTCGTTCACGGTCTTAGTCTCACAAGTTTCCGTAGGTGTTCATGTCATTGGTGTCGTGGTACTTGGGGCCTTCAGACTTTCCGGTCCCGTTCTTGCGACGGCGGTAGTGGTACTTGGCAAAATGCACATTGATGGTAGTTGTTCTCGGTTCGTCGTGGTACTTGGAGATTTCGGAGACGGCGGAAGACAAACTTGGCGGTTCTTGTTGACCTAGTATTTGGCATTATTTCCGGTTCGGTGATCGTTTTAGGCGTCGGGCGTCGAGGTCTCCGGCCGTAGTGGTACTTGGTGAAATCCGAAACGGTCTTGGCGTCTTCGCGCGTAGGGGTACTTGTTCATTTACTCCACGGTCTTGGCGGATCCACGCGACGGTAGTAGTACTCGCGAAGAGGTACTCGGCGGTCGTCGTGTAGACGTTCACGTGTCTTCACGACATCAGGATGCGTCTTGGCGGCTCGAGCAGGGGCCACCCGAACTCGGCAGGACGCAGAAGACGAAGCAAAGTGCTCATGCTCAGGGACGTTGCAAAAACAGCAACAGCCAGAGGTGCACGCGGAAGGAAGGGCCGGTCCCAGGCCGGATGCAGGGAGCAGCAGGGGAAGTCACAGAGGTGAGCTCATGGCCAGCAGCAACAATAATGCGCGGAACGGGACGAAGCCGGCATGTTCGAGCCGGAGGTCGCCGGATCCCGTGAGGAACTCGAACGGCGGCGATGGCGGGCCTTAGCGCGAGCGAAGGGAACAGGGGCGGCGCTGGTCCTCTCCTCCAGCGAAGCAAGACGACGGGCGAACGCGCGACCTTCGCTGGCGGCTCCAGGGACTTGGCGCGACGGCTCCTCGACGCAGGAAACAGCGGTTGCAGGCGTCGTGGAAGGAGTAGGGAGAGGCGACCGGGGACGAGGCAAGGGTAGGGATCGGGCGCAGGGATCCTCCTCTGGTGCGTTGCAAGGAGAGCGAGAGGAACAGAGAGATGGGAGATGGGGATCAGGCTGCGGGGATCCTCCTCTGCTGAGCGATGCATGTGTGGCGGCTATGGAAGGGAAACGAGGAGGAATGGGATCGAGAGGAGAAGGGGAGCGCGTGGGGATCGCTAGGGTTAACTGGCACCGGCGCTGGGCCTTAGCCTTGGTGCAACTGGGCTGCGGGCTTAGAGGTCGGCTGTGCTGGAGGCTCTCTCTCCCTCCCTCTCTTCTAAAGCCCAGAAAAAAAACAACAAAGGAAAGAAAGAAAGAAGAAAAAAATAAAGGAAGGGTGGAGAAAGGATTAGGCATGGGGATAAATTTCCTGGACTCGCAAAAAAAAATGTGTTTGTTCCGCGAAAAAAATAGAGAAGGCCAAAATTGAAAGATCTAAATTCAAATCCATTTGAATTTAATTCAAATGGTTTGAATAAGTTCAAGGTAATGAAGAGTCCAAAAAATATTCGGATTTTTGGTGGAGCTCCGGAAAATGACGAAAGAATTTACGGACAAGGTTCGAGGTCAAGAAGTGAGATAACAAAGGCATGGGGAAATTTTGCAAGTGTGTTTTAGGTGATTCCATAAGAATGGATTATTTTATAATAGCTCCACTAATATCGGGAGGATATATTATAAAGAGAAGTCATCCTTCCCTCGATTTAAATGGATCGAAGATCCATACGATTTATTTTAGTTGATCTGAGATGCAAAGATTAATGACATGATGCAAATGCACATGATGCAAAGATGAATGCAATGAACCAAACAAATCACACGACGAAACCCAGAAACCCTGCAAGACATCTGAAGCTCCGGTCTTGGGGCGTCACAACACTCCACCACTACGAGAGGATCTCGTCCCGAGATCTAGAATGGCACCGGAGGAAACGGAAAAGGAAGAGAAGAGGTAAAATTAAGTTGCTTCTTTGACCAATGAGTGAAACCAAAGAACCTTGAGAGGTTGAACAAATTAAAAGAAAGAATCTAACAAAGATGAACGAGGTTGAAAACACTCCGTTAGAAAGGAGGAACATTACGGGAACCTTGTGGGTTGAAAGACATAAGAAAAGGTTACACTGGACAAGAAGTAGATGCAAGCACTCCGACTGAAACAAGATGCAAGACTTTATAAGACGAAAAGAACTTGAGCAGATGACACAACACTCCGGTTAAAACAAGACAGAGAAGGCATAATAATGATATAATTTGGAGAGCACTCCGGTAGTAAAGAGAAGAAAGCTTGATAAGATGAAAAGAAATTGAAGGGATGACACAACACTCCGGTTGAATGAATTAGCAAAGGAAAGAACATGATCTTGACAAAACAAGATGATGGGTCGAAGAGAGCAACATCACAATGCCTCCGGAAGAAATGAGGGAATAGAATGGAATGAACGGAGGAGAAAACAACATCTTCTAACTCAAATGAGCTTGGAAAAGCATCTTTAGGAGAAGGGTCGAACGGAGTTGTTGGGAATCCAACAACAAAAAAAATAAACTTGTTGTGGTCTTATGGAAAACATCTCAAAACTATGAGGTGAAATTCTGCCACTAACGGAAACGATAGATTGGATTGGTATGAACGAAAATACGAGAAACTTATTTCACCGGGAGGATAAATGAAGAACTTGGATCATTTATAAGCACCACAAATAGCATCAATCCTTAGGGAAGGCTTTAGGTGAACATGACGCAAAATAGCTCCAACGAAGAGGTTGATGGATTTAAAATACCTCATTCTTAACAACATGTGAATCATGAAACATGAACTCAAATTATCAAGAATGACATAATACCATTTCCAATGATACGGTAGAAAGAATTGCACTCCGGATTGCAAGATGAAGAATGCTAGAGCTCCTGTGGAAAGAATCTTGATGTACACTTCGAGAAGGAATTAAATCCTTGCTGAACCATCATGTAGAGCCTCCATGAAGAACTCTGGTAAACAAAAAGGATAACGAAAAGAAAAAGAAGTTGAAAAAACACAAGGTGAAACCTTGCAATGATTAGATGGATCTCCGCGATGAAATAATTGAGAGAACTTGGAACTCCGGGAAAAGAAAGATGAGCTATTGAAACCAAGAATTTTTTATGAACCTCCGGAATAGGGAATTGAGTTCACTCGATGAAACAAGAATAAGAATTACATTATGCTTATCCTTCACCCATTAAATTGATGACAAGCAACGGATTTGGCATACTACTTATTCTCGTAGAAAGGATTAAGATAGATATAGCATCAACTTGGGAAGGTCTTCAACGAACCACCGGTAGGATTTGAAAAGCATGAATGCATAGATATGATACACGAAGGAAGAAAACTCTTGAACGAACCACCGTAAGAATTAAAAATGAACAAAGAAAAGATAAGGAAGACACCGGGAAGAATTGGAGAACGAATGAAGATACTTGAGGTAAAATAAATATATGAAAACAAAGAGATCACAAGCTGATTGGAGAAATACTTGAATGATGCACCGGTAAGATTTGGAGAACCATAGCTGAAAGCCGAGAATGAATAAATCTTAGATGATGGGCTCCGGATGAACAAACTGAAAAGGCTCCTGAATTTCTCCGGATGGATAAAAAGAATTCTCACAATCAAACAATTATGAGAGGATGGCCTCGAATTAGAACCACGAATCTCTGAGAGAACGGATAAGACATGGAGGTAAAACTCTTCTTCGGTCTTCAAAATTCCGAGAATGACGACGAGAAACACCACCATGAATTATTTAGACACTCCGGAAGAATCAAATCGAAAAGGTTGAGCCAACGATGAAAAGATTTTGAAAGATCTTGGAGAAAAACATAAGACTGATGACAATCATTCTTACGTCAAACTTCGAAAATAAAATTTGAGGATAGCTCCGAGAAAATAAGAAGAGTTAGGTAAGATCCTGGGAAAAGACCTGTGGGTTAGGGCCCACTCAAAAGATACACCGTTGAACGATTTAAAAGAGAGAAAGCACCAGTTAAATAAAATGGCTTGAATGAGATATCAACCTCGGATTAGGTTTGAACGGATCTTGAAGGAAAAGACGAGCCTTCCGAGATATCTTCAGCACTCCAGAACAACTGAATAGCGAGAGGTGAATGATTAAGAATTGCACTGGCATGAGAAAGCATTGAAATGAGGAAAAGGGTATGATCAACACCAAAAGCTTGAATAGAATCCACCGGAGAAGAAAAAGAATGAAGAATGACGAACTTGAAGCTCCATTAGAATCTTCCTGAGAATCACCGGATAAGAACATTGACGGAAAAGGAATGGAGAGACCTCCATCAATAAAATGGATACTTGAATAAGAAATCTGGGTCCTTGAAGAAACAAGGGTGGGAGGGTGGGAAAAACAAAGGCAACTTGGGATGGATGAAAACAACCAACGTTGAGAAGAACTGATACTTGATTTTGCTGATGTTGAAATGATCGGAACCACTAGAAGAGAAACACACCGATGAAAAGGATTGACACGACAAACTCGATGATCGAGAAGGATTAGTATCCACATAGAAATATGAGAACACCACTTAGGAAAAAGTATGGAATCAACATTTGACATTGAAGCAACTTGAATACCACAACTCAAAACAAAACAAGGATTGGCTTGCAGAATAAGCCGGAACAAACATATGATAGAGATTTCGTCCGAAGTTTTCGTGGTGGGGCCCAAACAGGCTCGATCGTACAGCACCATCATGTACAAGGCAGTGCACATGACATACGAAGCGTCCCCGAGTCGGCATATCCAAGGACTCTTTAAGACACAACGAGACCACTGTAAAACCGACCGTGGATAGGCGGACCACTAGATGTCGAACCCCAATTTCATATCATACGTCTGTCGGAATGATATCCTAAGAGCTACTTGAATTCCCACTTATAAACTCCTGAAATTTTCCGGTTATGCAATCAGGTGTTGGGGATACAAGGGAAGCATAATATCTCACCCAATTCTAACAAATCCTACATCCAGCTGTATCCATCCTTCAACACATAACCAAGAAACCTTCGGAAATCGTCTACCTCAACCTTCGAAAAGCATCCGTTATACAAGTTATGGCAATACTCCCGAACTCCCGCCCCAGTACTGGGTGGCGTCGAGGTTATCTCACCAACAACTGCATAAAAGAGATTTTCAATGTCGGCGAAACTAAACTCAAGTATTCCAGAACTGCAACGATAAAATTGTGACGACAACACCTCGGAGCTCAACTCCCCGGGACACTGCCACAACCCCTAAATGACAGGAGGCACCAAGAACAATGTTCTTGTCACAAATCCATCGGAACGATTCCAAGATACCCGCGTGATCCTAAAATTTTTTTTAGTGAAATTTGAGAAGAGAAGAGTCAAAACTCTACGTCAGGATGCCATACCAGAGCGATGAAGGGACTGGGGAGTAAAAAGCATTCCTAAACTCTCCGATATATAATTCCTAAATGACTCAAAACATTTTTTCTAGACTCAACTCGTCAGCTAATTCGATCAAGCAATGGGGGCTCCTAAGGTCGGGGAAGGCTCTGATTGATTACCAACTTGTCATGCCCTCGATGTGGCTATATCTCCCACGTGTCGAAGCACGACTTATAGGCATAACCGCATTGAAAGCAATGTCGCAAGTGAGGTAATCTTCACACAACCCATGTAATACAATAGGGTAAAAGATACATAGTTGGCTTACAATCGCCACTTCACACAAATACATGAAATAAAGCATTACAACATCCAAATACAATCAAGGTCCGACTACGGAACCAAAATAAAAGAAGAACCCCAAATGCGACAAGGTCCCCGATCGACCCCAACTGGGCTCCACTACTGATCAACTAGAACGAAACAACACAAAGGGCAAGATCTTCATCGAGCTCCTCCTTGAGCTTGGTTGCGTCATCTGCACGGTTCAACGGCACCTGCAAGCTGGTTTTGGAAGTATCTGTGAGTCACGGGGACTCAGCAATCTCACACCCTCGCGATCAAGAATATTTAAGCTTATGGGTAAGGTAAAAGGTATGAGGTGGAGCTGCAGCAAGCGACTAGCATATATGGTGGCTAACATACGCAAATGAGAGCGAGAAGTGAAGGCAAAGCACGATCGAGAAACTATGATCAAGAAGTGATCCTAGAGCAACCTACGTCAAGCATAACTCCAACACCGTGTTCACTTCCCGGACTCCGCCGAAAAGAGACCATCACGGCAACACACATGGTTGATGTATTTTAATTAAGGTCAACTTCAGGTTTTCTACAACCGGACATTAACAAATTCCCATCTGCCCATAACCGCGGGCACGGCTTTCGAAAGTTCAAATACCTGCAGGGGTGTCCCAACTTAGCCCATAACAAGCTCACACGGTCAACGAAGGATATTCCTTCTAGCGGGAAGACCCGATCAGACTCGGAATCCCGGTTACAAGACATTTCGACAAGGTAAAACTAAACCAGCAACACCGCCCGAATGTGCCGACAAATCCCGATAGGAGCTGCACATATCTCGTTCTCAGGGCACACTCAGATTGTCTAAACTTCCAGTAGGCCAGCCCAGAGTTGCCCCTGGTGGCCACCGGCGGCTGACGAGGTGGACCAACACTCAGAGGAGCACTGGCCCGGGGGGGTTTAAATAAGATGACCCTTGAGTCCGCGAAACCCAAGGGAAAAAGGCTAGGTGGAAAATGGTAAAACCAATGTTGGGCATTGCTGGAAGAGTTTTATTCAAGGCGAACTGTCAAGGGGTTCCCATTATTACCCAACCGCGTAAGGAACGCAAAATCCGGGAACATAACACCGATATGACGGAAACTAGGGCGGCAAGAGTGGAACAAAACACCAGGCATAAGGCCGAGCCTTCCACCCTTTACCAAGTATATAGATGCATTAATTAAATAAGATATATTGTGATATCCCAACAAGTAAACAAATGATCCAACAAGGAACGATCTCCATGTTCCAACAAGGAACAAACTTCAATCTTCACCTGCAACTAACAATGCTATAAGAGGGGCTGAGCAAAGCGGTAACATAGCCAAATACGGTTTGCTAGGGACAAGGTGGGTTAGAGGCTTGGTTCAACAATATAGGAGGCATGATAAGCAAGTGGTAGGTATCGCAGCATAGGCATAGCAAAAGAGCGAGCAACTAGCAAGCAAAGATAGAAGTGATTTCGAGGGTATGGTCATCTTGCCTGAAATCCCGCAAGGAAGAAGAACGAGTCCATGAAGAAGACAAATGGACGTAGCCGAACGAATCCTCACAACACGACGTTACCGGATCCAACCCGAAGAAGCAACACCGGAAAGAAGCAAACAACATAGTAAACAACCACCACATACACATGGCATGATGCACAACCAAGTATATGCATGTCCGGTTTAATGAAGCATGGCATGGCAAAGGGCACAAACAAAACTACAAGTTAAGTGGAGCTCAATATGCAACAAGTTGCATATTGACGAAACACCACATGACTTATTTAGTTCGATCTCGTTAGGTACTCAACAATAATAAATGTTGGTTAGCATGGCAAGGGGTGAAGCAAAAGATAACTACCTATCTAGGCAAGTTTAAATGAGGTCGGAACAACAAACAACAATTCCGGTAAATCCTCATATGCATTTAGCAAATTAATGCAAACTACAATTTTAAAGATTCTTGATGTTGTTAACATGATGCGAATGACATGTGCAAGTTTATGCAATTTTTACTAAAAGTTGACAAGAGCATTATGAAGCATTTGTCACCGTGGTGGAAAGGAAAGGGGTGCCACGGCAACGATAACGAAAATGGTGCCACGGCAGCGTTCCGGTTCCGGTAACTCGGTTGAGATACCGATGCAAAGGAGAAGTGTGCGGATGCGTGCAAAAGATGGTGGGGTGCTCCCAGATACCGGGTGTCCCATGAGTCGATGATGGTGACAAGGCAAAATAGGGGCAACGTGCACCGACAATTCGAGCACGGAGCAAGCACGAGCATCTCATACATCACACATGCATTCGTTCACGGGCGGCCGTCTCGGGGTATACCTTCGAAGCGTGCGTTATCGGAGCGGTTCGGGTCAAGCGGTGTAGTCATACACGATCGTCGTGGGGGGTAGTGGTTCTCGGCGATGGAAGAGGAAGTAGTTGTTCACGGTTCGTTGTGGGAAGTAGTCGTTCTCGTGGCGACGGTAGTCGTTCACGGTCTTAGTCTCACAAGTTTCCGTAGGTGTTCATGTCATCGGTGTCGTGGTACTTGGGGCCTTCGGACTTTCCGGTCCCGTTCTTGCGACGGCGGTAGTGGTACTTGGCAAAATGCACGTCGACGGTAGTTGTTCTCGGTTCATCGTGGTACTTGGAGATTTCGGAGACGGCGGAAGACAAACTTGGCGGTTCTCGTTGACCTAGTACTTGGCGTTATTTCTGGTTCGGTGATCATTTTAGGCGTCAGGCGTCGAGGTCTCCCGCCGTAGTGGTACTTGGTGAAATCCGAAACGGTCTTGGCGTCTTTGCGTGTAGTGGTACTTGTTCATTTACTCCACGGTCTCAGCGGATCCACGCGACGGTAGTGTTACTCGCGAAGAGGTACTCGGCGGTCGTCGTGTAGATGTTCACGTGTCTTTCGCGACATCAGGATGCGTCTTGGCGGCTCGAGCAGGGGCCACCCAAACTCGGCAGGAGGCAGAAGACGAAGCAAAGTGCTCATGCTCAGGGACGTTGCAAAAACAGCAGCAGCCGGAGGTGCACATGGAAGGAAGGGCCGGTCCCAGGCCGGATGCAGGGAGCAGCAGGGGAAGTCACAGAGGTGAGCTCATGGCCAGCAGCAACAACAATGCGCGGAACGGGACGAAGCCGGCGTGTTCGAGGCGGAGGTCGCCGGATCCCGCGAGGAACTCGAACGGCGGCGATGGCAGGCCTTGGCGCGAGCGAAGGGAACAGGGGCGGCGTTGGTCCTCTCCTCCAGCGAAGCAAGACGATGGGCGAACGGGCGACCTTCGCTGGCGGCTCCAGGGACTTGGCGCGGCGGCTCCTCGACGCAGGAAATAGCGGTTGCAGGCGTCGTGGAAGGAGTAGGGAGAGGCGACCGGGGACGATGCAAGGGTAGGGATCGGGTGTAGGGATCCTCCTCTGGTGCGTTGCGAGGAGAGCGAGAGGAACGGAGAGATGGGAGATGGGGATCAGGCTGCGGGGATCCTCCTCTGGTGAGCGATGCATGTGTGGCGGCTGTGGAAGGGAAACAAGGAGGAATGGGATTGAGAGGAGAAGGGGAGCGCGTGGGGATCGCTAGGGTTAACTGGCACCGGCGCTGGGCCCTAGCCTCGGTGCAACTGGGCTGCGGGCTTAGAGGCCGGCTGTGCTGCAGGCTCTCTCTCCCTCCCTCTCTTCTAAAGCCCAGAAAAAAACAGCGAAGGAAAGAAAGGAAGAAGAAAAAAAAGAAAGGAAGGGTGGAGAAAGGATTAGGCATGGGGATAAATTTCCTGGACTCGCAAAAAAAATGTGTTTGTTCCGCGAAAAAAATAGAGAAGGCCAAAATTGGAAGATCTAAATTCAAATCCATTTGAATTTAATTCAAATGGTTTGAATAAGTTCAAGGTAATGAAGAGTCCAAAAAATATTCGGATTTTTGGTGGAGCTCCGGAAAATGACGAAAGAATTTATGGACAAGGTTCGAGGTCAAGAAGTGAGATAACAAAGGCATGGGGAAATTTTGCAAGTGTGTTTTAGGTGATTCCATAAGAATGGATTATTTTATAATAGCTCCACTAATATCGGGAGGATATATTATAAAGAGAAGTCATCCTTCCCTCGATTTAAATGGATCGAAGATCCATACGATTTATTTTAGTTGATCTGAGATGCAAAGATTAATGACATGATGGCATGATGACATGATGCAAATGTACATGATGCAAAGATGAATGCAATGAACCAAACAAATCACACGACGAAACCCGGAAACCCTGGAAGACATCTGAAGCTCCAGTCTTGGGGCGTCACAGTTTATTTGCGCCTTAAGGTGTTATTCTAGTACAAACTCTAGGATAGATTGAACGGAAAGAATAGCTTCGTGTTATTTTACTACGGACTCTTGAATATGTCGATCAGAAAGGATAACTTTGAGGTGGTTTCGTACCCTACAATAATCTCTTCGTTTGTTCTCCGCTATTAGTGACTTTGGAGTGACTCTTTGTTGCATGTTGAGGGATAGTTATATGATCTAATTATGTTATTATTGTTGAGAGAACTTGCACTAGTGAAAGTATGAACCCTAGGCCTTGTTTCCTAGCATTGCAATACTGTTTTCGCTCACTTTTATCATTAGTTACCTTGCTGTTTTTATATTTTCAGATTACAAAAACCTATATCTACCATCCATATTGCACTTGTATCACCATCTCTTCGCCGAACTAGTGCACCTATACAATTTACCATTGTATTGGGTGTGTTGGGGACACAAGAGACTCTTTCTTATTTGGTTGCGGGGTTGTTTGAGAGAGACCATCTTCATCCTACGCCTCCCACAGATTGATAAACCTTAGGTCATCCACTTGAGGGAAAATTGCTACTGTCCTACAAACCTTTGCACTTGGAGGCCCAACAACGTCTACAAGAAGAACGTTGTGTAGTAGACATCACTCCATCATTGTCATATTGCCTTGCATGATCATGTAGTTGGCATCGTATTTGTGGCAAAGCCACCTTCATAATTCTTTCATACATGTCACTCTTGATTCATTGCATATCCCGGCACACCACCGGAGGCATTCACGGAGAGTCATATTTTGTTCTAAGTATCGAGTTGTAATTCTTGAGTTGTAAGTAAATATAAGTGTGGTGATTTTCATTATTAGAGCATTGTCCCATGTGAGAAAAGTTCTATGGAAAAAAAGAGAAAGGCCATAAAAAGAGAAGAAAAAAGGGAAGAAAAAAATGAGACAAAAGGAGAGAAGGGGCAATGTTACTATCCTTTTTCCACACTTGTGCTTCAAAGTAGCACCATGATCTTCATGATAGAGAGTCTCTTATGTTATCACTTTCATATACTAGTGGGAATTTTTCATTATAGAACTTGGCTTGTATATTCCAATAATGGGCTTCCTCAAAATGCCCTAGGTCTTCGTTAGCAAGCAAGTTGGATGCACACCCACTTAGTTTCTTTTGTTGAGCTTTCATATATTTATGGCTCTAGTGCATGCGTTGCATGGTAATCCCTACTCCTTGCATTGACATCAATTGATGGGCATCTCCATAGCCCGTTGATTAGCCGCGTCAATGTGAGACTTTCTCCCTTTTATCTTCTCACACAACCTCCATCATTATATTCTATTCCACCCATAGTGCTATGTCCATGGCCCGCGCTCATATATTGCATGAAAGTTGAAAGATTTTGAAAAGGCTAAAGTATGAAACAATTGCTTGGCTTGTCATCGGGGTTGTGCATGATGGGAGGATTTTGTGTGATGAAAATGAAGCATGGCCAAACTATATGATTTTGTAGGGATAAGCTTTCTTTGGCTATGTTATTTTGATAAGACATAATTGCTTGGTTAGCATGCTTTAAGTATTATTATTTTTATGTCAATATTAAACGTCTATCTAGAATCTTTTGGATCTAAACATTCATGCCGCAATAAAGAGAATACATTGAAAATTATGTTAGGTAGCATTCCACATCAAAAATTCTGTTTTTTATCATTTACCTACTCGAGAACGAGCAGGAATTAAGCTCGGGGATGCTTGATACGTCTCCAACGTATCTATAATTTTTGATTGTTCCATGATATTATATTATATGTTTTGGATGTTTAATGGGCTTTATTATGCACTTTTATATTATTTTTGGGACTAACCTATTAATCGAAGGCCCAGTGCAAATTGTTGTTTTTTGCCTATTTCAGTGTTTCGCAGAAAAGGAATATCAAACGGAATCCAAACGGAATGAAACCTTCGCGAGGATCTTTTTTTTGGAACAAACGCAATCCATGAGACTTGGAGTGGAGGTCAAGGAAGCAACGAGGCGGCCATGAGGTAGGGCGGCGCGCCCCCCACCCTCGTGGCTCCACCGACCTACTTCTTTCGCCTATATATACTCTTATACCCCGAAAACATTCAGGGGAGCCATGAAACCACGTTTCCACTGCCGCAACCTTCTGTACCCGTGAGATCCCATCTGGGGACCTTTTTCGGCGACCTGTCAGAGGGGGATTCGATCACGGAGGGCTTCTACATCAACACCATAGCCTCTCCGATGATGTGTGAGTAGTTTACCACAGGCCTTCCAGTCCATGGTTATTAGCTAGATGGCTTCTTCTATCTCTTTGGATCTCAATACAAAGTTCTCCTCGATGTTCTTGGAGATCTATTCGATGTAATTCTTTTTGCGGTGTGTTTGCCGAGATCCGATGAATTGTGGGTTTATGATTAAGATTGTCTATGAACAATATTTGATTCTTCTCTGAATTCTTATATGCATGATTTGATATCTTTGCAAGTATCTTCAAATTATCAGTTTGGTTTGGCCTACTAGAATGATCTTTTTGCAATGGGAGAAGTGCTTAGCTTTGGGTTCAATCTTACGGTGTCCTTTCCCAGTGACAGCAGGGGCAGCAAGGCACGTATTTTATTGTTGCCATCGAGGATAAAAAGATGGGGTTTATATCATATTGCTTGAGTTTATCCCTCTACATCATGTCATCTTGGCAAATGCATTACTCTGTTCTTATGAACTTAATACTCTAGATGCATGCTGGATAGTTGTCGATGTGTGGAGTAATAGTAGTAGATGCAGAATCGTTTCGGTCTACTTGACACGAACGTGGTGCCTATGTTCATGATCATGCTTAGATATCATCATAACTATGCGCAATTCCTCGGCAGTAATTTGTTCACCCACCGTAATTTATGCTATCATGAGAGAAGCCACTAGTGAAACCTATGGCCCCATGGTCTACTTTACATCATATTATTTTCCCGTCAACTAGCTATTTATGTCGCCGTTTATTTTGCAATCTTTACTTTTCAATCTATGCAACAAAAATACCAAAAATATTTATCTTATTATCTCTATCAGATCTCACTTTCGTAAGTGACCGTGAAGGGATTGACAACCCCTTTATGGCGTTGGTTGCGAGGTTCTTTTTTGTTTGTGAAGGTACTAGGAGACTTGCGTGTAGTCTCCTACTGGATTGATACCTTGGTTCTCAAAAACTAAGGGAAATACTTATGCTACTTTGCTGCATCACCCTTTCCTCTTCAAGGGAAAACCAATGCATGCTCAAGAGGTAGCAAGCAGCTATAAGGATGGAAGAAGAAGCACACCCAGCAACTTTTCTAAGGCTGCTACTAGGCAAAGGAAGAAGAAAACATCTGAGTCTGAGGATGAAGACTTTGTTGCTGAGGAGGAGGTGACCTCCAAGAAAAAGATGTTCAAGAAAGAGCAAGTTGCTGCTGCTACCAAGACTGGTATGCAAAATAAGGATCCTGCTAAGAGGAAGCCTTTGTCAAAAGCCAGAGCCTCCACTCAAGAAACTATGGAGTTCACTCTTGAACCAAGAGAAGAAGAGGTTGATGGAGGAAAGAAAAGGAAGGAGAGAGTGAGGAAAACCATCTATGATGAGAGACTTTGATGAAGAAGAGGAGGAGGAAGAAGATCCCGTTGCACCTCCTGCAAAGACTCAGAAGCTCATGGGGGATGCCATAAGGACTGGGGCTACTCCATCTAAGCCCAAGTCAGCCCCCAAGCCTCCAACTCAAGCTCAAGCTCCAAAACATTCTGCACCCAAGAGATCCACCAGGAACATATGTTCTGCTGAGAAGAACAAGGCCCAGTGCATGAAGTTCAAGAGGATGAAGAGCCACAAGTGCTCAGAAAACTGAAGCCAAAGATTCCATATCATAGTGATGATCATCCTGTGGCAGAAAACATGAAGGAAAGAAAGGATGCAGGTCTGAGATTATGGAGCCAGACTGATCCCTGTGCCACTAGGAGAAGGAATGTTGTGGACTACAACTTACACAGCAAGGAACGGCATGACTTCTCTTGTTGGACAAGAAGCCCATTGTTAGTGAGATGAGGTGGTTGACTGGACATATATTGATGACAATGAGGACTACTTCCCAGGTGTGCATGAGAGCTTCAGGATGAATGAAGTGGATAAGTTTGTTGGTCAGAAGTTGACCAAGTGGAATGATGAAATGATAATGCAATTCTACTCAACTGCTCATTTCTATCCGGATGGAAGAATTGTCTGGATGACTGAGGGAACCAAATATCAATCTACAATCTCTGAGTGGGCCAAGCTGATCAATGCCCCTAAGGAAGATGAGAATGACACTGATGTATATGCCAAGCCTAGGAAAGATCACAACTCCATAGCCAACATGTACAAGACTATTCCTGATGATGCCTTGGAGACTCACAAGCTTGGGTCAATATACTATCTGCCGTCTGTACTGACTACCATCAACACCATCTTGAGGCACACTCTGTCGCCCAAGTTAGGAGATCATAGAATGATCCATGGTCACTCCATCAACTTGCTCCACATGTTTGATGTACCGCGGAAGTTCAAAGTGATGACTTTGATTGTTGAGATGGTGAGGAGAACTCCAGCTGATCAGAAGAGATCATGTGGATATGCCCCTCATATACAGATGTTGATCAACTCCAAGATGGGAACAGGGACATATCTTCTAGATAAAGAGCATCTTCCCCTGAGGCCAGAATTTGAGGACAATGAAATTGTCATGGATGCATCTCATCCAACTAGTGCATAAGCTCGGGAGGATAGAGAGAGAGAGAGAAGTCTGCAAAAGCAGCAAAGGCAGCCAGTGCACCAGATGCTTCAATTGTGATGCTCAAGACCAAGCAAGATCAACTCAGTTATCTGCTTGAGGCTACTGTGAGGATTGAGAAGGGCTTGGCCACCCTGACACAAAATCAAGAGAGTCTTGAGAGGATCATTAAGACTAAATTCCATGATCTAGATGTGAAGGTCACAGAGATCCAAACCACTGTGGAGAAGCTCCAGGAAGAAGTTGAGGACAGGAATGAAAGACCTACCACAGACACTTTTCAGCGAGTGCCAAGGGCACAAAGGTCTTCAGCGGTGCCAGTTGTTAGTGACACCAGGACTACTCTTTCAACACCTGCAGCAACTGCCACTATTGCACCTCCAGTTTCAACTCCTCCAGCTCCATAGACCTCTACCGAAGCTTTTGTAGATGCCCTCCTCTCTATGCCATCTACACACATCGGAGAAACTAGCAAGAAGACCACTTCAGGAGCTCCCGGAGATCGTGCCTAGAGTGTCGCATAGCACTATGCATTTTTGATGACCCACAAGTATAGGGGATCTATCATAGTCCTTTCGATAAGTAAGAGTGTCGAACCCAATGAGGAGCAGAAGGAAATGATAAGCGGTTTCCATGTAGCGACCTGACCCGAATGGATCACGTCTACTGTGCTACGGTGTCATCCCTGGATCAGTAATGCTGACACCACACAGTACATCGAGGTTTTATAGCAGAGTTGCAATCACACACTTATTACATCGATGGCTCAAAAAGAACTTATTACAATAAATATGACTTAAGGCCATATTTTAAAGATAACAGCGGAAGACTTGGAAGATAAATGGGTCCATCAACTCCAGCGGCATCACTGAGTATAGGGCCACGACCTAAACACCTCAATCATCATCTGAAAAGTCTGCAACATTAACGTTGCAGCCCGAAAACGGGTCAGCACATGGAATATGCTGGCAATGTAACACATAGAGAATAATGGAATGAAACAGCTATACTATATGCACATATGGCTGGTGGGAAAGCTCTATGGTTACAGTTTTGCGTAAAGCCAGTTTTTCCCTACTGCAAAGGAATAAATTTTATTTACTATCATGGTGGTTGTGAAACATTGAGAATGGTTGACAGCATTCTCAATCCCAATTAAAAGTAATTAAAACCCAATAACATTAATTAGAAGTAACATGTTGAGATTCACAATGATATTCAAGTACTAGATACTCAAGTTGTCCATAACCGGGGACACGGCTAATCATGATTAGTTTGTACACTCTGCAGAGGTTTGCGCACGTTTCCCCACAAGACTCGATTGCCTCCGTTTGGTTTCTCGCACGACATGGTGTTTGAGAAGACGGATGACCGAGACACAGTCTTTCAGAAGCGCTAGCACCTTACATGTGGGGTAGACCGTACCACCTACAACCCCTACATCTGCTAGTCCACCCCGTAAGAGTTCGCACAACTTAGTCAACTATGCCAGAGCCCATAATGGCTTGTGGCTGCACACGGAAGTTACTAGCATGAATGATCTTATGATCCCTTTGAGCCTGGGTGGCGGTCCAAAAAAAACAGGCAAATCCTGATAGACATCAGGTGCCTCAATCCACCCAGATGTGTGTTTAAGTTGCCACCTTAGATAAACCATTAAAATTAATAAACTCACATCTGTCATGGATATCACTCACCCAATCCACGTCTACTAGCATAGCATGGCATAATAAGCAAACGTAGAAGTAACTCCCAAAGGTTTCATAATAATACAGGTAATAGGTACTACCTCATCTACTTCCCATCCCACAATTTAATTAGATCCTAATCATGCAATGTGTGAGGATTGATCTAATGCAATAAAACATGGGTTGTAGAAAAGGTATGATCAAAGTGTTACTTGCCTTGCTGATGATCCGCGAGTCCTAGGGTTTCGAAGTAACAAGCGGCGCAATCCGGGTAATCTATCGCAGACAAACAACAAGCATACAATAAGTACTCATCTAATGCACAGGTAAAACTCGAACAAGAGATCGAACCAAGCATAGTTCAACTTAAGAACTCCGGTTGCAAAGAAAGAACGAAAACAAACGGCGGAAGAAAACAACTCGGTTCTAGCAAGTTGAAACTAGGTCAAAATTTTACTGTAACAAAAGCTTGTTCAAGTTGATTAGACAGGAACGGCGGTTTCGAGACGAAACTCCAGGCGCTTGAATCACCTGATTCCGATAAACGAGCGGAAAAATAGACTAGGAAGAAGATCGGATCTGAGATCGCGATCGCGGAATAAATCCGACGAAAAGAAAAAGAAGAACGGTTAAACGAACGGACGTTCGTTAACCTAGAAGAATCCGGTGATCACGTTCGTTAGGACGAACGGTCCGGCGAACGGTCCAAAGGCAACTAAATCGGAGAAGAAAACGAATCCGATCTAGGGTTTCGGAGAAGAAAACACCGATCGAAAAACTGATCTAGAAAACCGGAACGGTTTAGAGAAGAAAAGAATCGGAACGATTAGAAGAAAACGATCCGAGGAAAAGAATAGATGTAGCGCGGGGCTACCTTGGCGAGGTCTCCGGTGAACGGGGCTCCGGCGGCGTCGGCGTAGGGCGGCGGCGTGGGCAAGGTGCGGCGGCGGCGCGGGTGTGGGGCGGCGGCGGCAAGGTGCGGCGGCGGCGCGGGTGGGGTGGCGGCGCGGTGAGGCGGCGGCGGCGGAGGTGCGGCGGCGGCGCGGGGTGTGGGGTGCGGCGCGGGTGAGGCGCGCGCGGCGGTGACGCAGGGCGCGGTGTGATGCGGCGCGGCGGCGGTGCAAGGCGCGTGTGGAGGAGAGCTTTGATTTGATGTGTTTAGAGGGGGGGGTGTTGGGGTATTTATATAGGTGAGGGGGGGATTTACTTGGGGTAGGGGACAAGAAATAGAGTAGGAATAGGAAATAGACTAAGAATAGGAAAGAATAAATGGAGTAGGACTAGGAATAACGAAACAAGGAAAAAGAGACAAGGGGGCACCCTAGAATCCTAAAAGGATTCGGCAACAGGGAGAGGCGGCGGCGGCCTCCAGGCAGCGCTGGCGCTCGGCGCCTGGGAGCGCAGGGGCGGCGGCTTGACTTGGGCCTTTGGCCCAGCTGGCGCTACTGATTTTTTTTAACAGATTTCGCGCGCAGAAAACAAAAAGGGATCTAAACGAACTCCGAAAAATCTAAAGTAAATTTTCCCCGACTCCTAAAAATGAGCCGAACAAAATGAACTTTTCTCCGGACCTAAAATGCAATTTTTGAAAACACGCATTTTTCCCTATCCAAATAAAATGCAAATAAACACCGGAAAGCAAAATTGATCTATTTATTATATCTTCATTTTTCCTAAATTTGGGAAAGTCATATTATTCCCTCTCTCATATATTTTGACACCGGAAAATTTATTGAAGATAAAATAAATAAATCAAATGATCCTATTTTTCAAAATTCGAGAAAACTCTCAAATATGAAAATAACGAAATCTCCAACTCTCTCCGAGGGTCCTTGAGTTACGTGAAATTTCTAGGATCAACCAAAATGCAAGAAAATATGATATGCATATGATCTAGTGTATAACATTCCAAATTGAAAATTTGGGATGTTACAAACCTACCCCCCTTAAGATGAATCTCGCCCTCGAGATTCGGGTTGGCTAGAAAATAGGTGAGGGTGGTCTTTGAGCAAATCTTCTTCTCTCTCCCAGGTGGCTTCATCCTCTGAATGGTGGTTCCACTGAACTTTGCAAAACTTGATAACCTTGCTGCGAGTAACTCTGCTGGCATAATCGAGAATCTTGACTGGCTTCTCCTCATATGTTAGGTCATCCTTTAACTGAATCGCTTCTAATGGCACTGTATCTCTTAGCGGTACCTCCGCCATCTCGGCGTGACATCTCTTCAGCGCAGAAACATGGAATACATCATGAACTCCTGACAGTCCTTCTGGTAGTTCCAACTTATAAGCGACTTCTCCCATACGTTTCACGATCTTAAACGGTCCAACGAAACGCGGTGCTAACTTTCCCTTAACTCCAAAACGCTTAACTCCTCGAAGTGGGGATACTCGAAGGTAAACTCTGTCTCCGGTTTCGTAAACTATCTCCTTGCGTTTAGAATCTGCATAGCTCTTCTGCCTGGACTGGGCTACCTTGAGCCTATCGCGAATCAACTTAACCTTCCGTTCTGACTCCTTAATCAAATCTGGTCCAAAGAATTGACGGTCTCCAACTTCGTTCCAGGACAACGGTGTCCTGCACCTCCTTCCGTATAAAGCTTCGAAAGGGGCCATCTTCAAACTGGTTTGGTAACTGTTGTTATAAGAAAACTCCGCATACGGTAAGTTTTCGTCCCAACTTGATCCATAATCTAGTGCACAAGCTCTCAGCATATCTTCCAAAATCTGATTGACTCTCTCGGTCTGTCCATCTGTCTGCGGATGAAAAGCTGTGCTGAACTCTAGTTTGGTTCCTAAAGTTTCATGCAACTGATTCCAAAACTTTGAGGTAAATTGGGTTCCTCTATCTGATACGATACTCCTCGGAACTCCATGCAAACAAACGATTCTAGTCATGTATATCTTTGCCAACTTAGCACTGGTGTAAGTGGTCTTAACTGGAATGAAATGTGCTACCTTCGTCAAACGATCAACTACTACCCATATCGAGTCATATCCGGCTTTTGTCCTGGGTAGCCCTGTGATAAAATCCATGCCTATCTTATCCCACTTCCATTCGGGTATCGGCAGTGGTTGTAACAATCCTGCTGGCTTTTAATGTTCTGCTTTTACTCTCTGACATACGTCACAAACTGCTACATACGCTGCAATATCCTTCTTCATTCCGGTCCACCAGAATGTTTCCTTCAAATCCAAATACATCTTGGTATTCCCTGGGTGAATCAAATATGGTGAATTATGTGCCTCCTGCAAAATCAACTTCCTGATCTCCGGGTCATTGGGCACATAAACACGGTCCTCAAACCATAGGGTATTGTGCTCATCCTCACGAAATCCCTTTGCTTTTCCTTTGCTAAGTTTCTCCTTTATAGCAGCAATCTCCTTGTCAGATTTCTGAGCTTCTCTGATCCTATCCATCAATTTTGACTGAATCTCCAATGCTGCTACATAGCCTCTCGGAACTATTTCCAAACATAGCTCACGAAGGTTTTCTGCTAATTCCTTTGGTATTTTCCCCGTCACTAGGGTATTGACATGGCTCTTACGGCTCAATGCGTCAGCTACTACATTAGCCTTTCCGGGATGGTAATGCAATCTCATGTCATAATCCTTGATGAGCTCCAACCATCTCCTTTGTCGGAGGTTCAACTCCTTCTGCGTGGAAATGTACTTCAAACTCTTGTGATCCGTGTACACCTCACAATGATTTCCAATGAGGAAATGTCTCCACGTTTTCAACGCATGCACTACGGCTGCTAACTCCAAATCATGCGTGGCATAATTCAACTCATGAGGCTTCAGTTGTCGTGATGCATACGAAACAACTCTCCCTTCCTGCCTAAGCACTGCTCCAAGTCCTCGACGTGAAGCATCGCAATACACCTCATAATCCTTGGTCTGATCTGGCAAAATCAATACCGGTGAGGTAACCAATCGTTTCTTCAACTCCTGGAAACTAGCCTCACACTCCTCAGTCCATTTGAACTTAGTATCCTTCTTCAACAACTCCGTCATAGGCTTCGCAATTTTTGAGAAATTCTCAATAAATCTCCGGTAGTATCCTGCGAGTCCAAGAAAACTCCGGATCTCTCCAACTGTTGTTGGTGCTTCCCATTCGGTTACGGTCTCAACCTTTGTGGGGTCAACTGCTATACCTTCTCCGGATATAACGTGTCCGAGGAATCCAACTTCCTTCAACCAAAACTCACATTTGCTGAATTTGGCATATAACTGATGTTCCCTTAGTTTCTCCAAAACCAAACGCAAATGTTCCTTATGCTCCTCTTCATTCTTTGAATAAACTAGGATGTCATCAATGAACACTACGACGAACTTATCCAAAAACTCCATAAACACTTTGTTCATCAGGTTCATAAAATAGGCAGGTGCGTTAGTCAATCCAAATGACATAATGGTATACTCATACAGTCCATATCTTGTGGTGAATGCTGTCTTAGGTATGTCCTGCTCTCGAATCTTCAACTGATGGTACCCTGATCGCAAATCGATCTTGGAAAACACTTTAGCTCCTTGTAATCGATCAAACAGATCATTAATCATTGGCAGTGGGTACTTGTTCTTGATGGTTACTTCATTCAATCCCCGATAATCTACAACCATCCTTAATGATCCATCCTTCTTTTCCACTAGAAGTACAGGTGATCCCCAAGGTGAAGAACTTGGGCGAATGTAACCTTTATCCAATAACTCCTTAATCTGATTCTTAATTTCCACCAAATCCTTTGCTGGCATCCGGTACGGTCGCTTCGATATTGGGCCTGTACCTGGCAATAACTCAATCAAAAACTCAATGTCTCTATCCGGTGGCATGCCTGGTAATTCCTCAGGAAATACATCAGGAAAATCCTTTACCACTGGTACTTCCTCCTGCACAACTCCTGTTAGGCAATTCACTTGTGTCCTGTTTGGCACATGCCGGGATACATACTTGATCCTTCTTCCTTCTGGTGTGGTAAGCAAAATTGTCTTACTGGCGCAATCGATGTTTCCTCCATACATCGACAGCCAATCCATACCAAGAATCACATCCAGTCCTTGGGATTCCAGAATAATTAAATCCGTTGGGAATACATGCCTTCCTATACTCAATGGTACTTGGAAACATCCTTGTCTGGCCATGTATTCTGCTCCTGGCGAGCTTACTAGCATAGGTGTTTTAAGGGCTTGGGTGGAGGCATCTGAGGGTTTAGAAAAGACGAGAATTAAGAATAGAGGGGGTCTAAAGGGAAAACACTACCCATATGCTCATGAGGCAAATGCACACAAAATCACTTCAATCAATCAAGCAAGGGCTTACAAACGGTCTATCTATCACAAAAGTGCTCGACTATAATGTGTTTACATGGGGGAATACTACTACTATCTGGTGGTCATCTAGAAATTTGAACCGGTGGAAGACTCCATGATATCTACTCCAGCTTCGTCTTCAAAGTCGGGTTCACTTGGATCCGAATCGGTGTCGTTGATGATGATGTAGTTGTCCGGACATGCGACGTACTTGTCGTCCTCCTGGGATGCTAACTTGCTCTTGAGTTCTTCAATCTCCTGCTTAAGATCGCAATTGTGCCTTGCTAGAGCTACGATCTCGTCCATGTAGTCCTTGCGTGTAGACTTTAGTTCTCCTTCTAGCTCGATGATCCTTGCCTTCGCATTCTTCAACTCTACCATATCATTGCACATCTGGTTCTCGTGGTGTCGAATGTGCTGGTTTAACTCCTGGATGATTGCTGCAATAGATCTATCCTTCTTGGTGCTGACTAACTCCCATTGTTCATCACGGCGTCCGCAAATCTGGTAGATAGTGTCCTTGAGGTCTTCTTGATAAACTTCTCCAATGTGTCCTATGGTGATATGAGCTGCCATGCTCCTTCCTAGACTCCAGGTTGGTGCATTGAAAACACTATATATGGGTTTCGTGATTGGCGCGAATGTCCTTCCCGGAACGTGAGCTTGAATCTTCCAGCGCTCCTCTTCAGGCAGAGTGGCGTTGAAGGTTCCCGTGAAGCTTGGTAATCCAATGTTCAGGTACTTGGTGACTTCCTTCAGGTGAAATCCAAAAGGTGTGCCTTCATCCGGTTGAGCGTACTTAATCTTCGCGTGCGTCATCCTAAAAGAGTAGAAAAGATGAGGAGTTAGAAAATGAGAAGAGAAGGGTGATCTATGGCTTTAACTTAGTGGTCGTGTCCTACAGTCAGCGTGTGCTCTGATACCATCTCTGTAGCGACCTGACCCGAATGGATCACGTCTACTGTGCTACGGTGTCATCCCTGGATCAGTAATGCTGACACCACACAGTACATCGAGGTTTTATAGCAGAGTTGCAATCACACACTTATTACATCGATGGCTCAAAAAGAACTTATTACAATAAATATGACTTAAGGCCATATTTTAAAGATAACAGTGGAAGACTTGGAAGATAAATGGGTCCATCAACTCCAGCGGCATCACTGAGTATAGGGCCACGACCTAAACACCTCAATCATCGTCTGAAAAGTCTGCAACATTAACGTTGCAGCCCGAAAATGGGTCAGCACATGGAATATGCTGGCAATGTAACACATAGAGAATAATGGAATGAAACAGCTATACTATATGCACATATGGCTGGTGGAAAGCTCTATGGTTACAGTTTTGCGTAAAGCCAATTTTTCCGTACTGCAAAGGAATAAATTTTATTTACTATCATGGTGGTTGTGAAACATTGAGAATGGTTGACAGCATTCTCAATCCCAATTAAAAGTAATTAAAACCCAATAACATTAATTAGAAGTAACATGTTGAGATTCACAATGATATTCAAGTACTAGATACTCAAGTTGTCCATAACCGGGGACACGGCTAATCATGATTAGTTTGTTACTCTGCAGAGGTTTGCGCACTTTTCCCCACAAGACTCGATCGTCTCTGTTTGGTTTCTCGCACTACATGGTGTTTGAGAAGACGGATGACCGAGACATAGTCTTTCAGAAGCACTAGCACCTTACATGTGGGGTAGACCGGTACACCTACATCCCCTACATCTGCTAGTCCACCCCGTAAGAGTTCGCACAACTTAGTCAACTATGCCAGAGCCCATAGTAGCATGTGGCTGCACACGGAAGTTTCTAGCATGAATTATCTTATGATCCCTTTGAGCCTGGGTGGCGGTCCAAAAAAAAACAGGCAAGTCCTGATAGACATCAGGTGCCTCAATCCACCCAGATGTGTGTTTAAGTTGCCACCTTAAATAAACCATTAAAATTATCATCTCACATCTGTCATGGATATCACTCACCCAATCCACGTCTACTAGCATAGCATGGCATAATAAGCAAACGTAGAAGTAACTCCCAAAGGTTTCATAGTAATACAGGTAATAGGTACTACCTCATCTACTTCCCATCCCACAATCTAATTAGATCCTAATCATGCAATGTGTGAGGATTGATCTAATGCAATAAAACATGGGTTGTAGAAAAGGTATGATCAAAGTGTTACTTGCCTTGCTGATGATCCGCGAGTCCTAGGGTTTCGAAGTAACAGGCGGCGCAATCCGGGTAATCTATCGTAGACAAACAACAAGCATACAATAAGTACTCATCTAATGCACAGGTAAAACTCGAACAAGAGATCGAACCAAGTAGTTCAACTTAAGAACTCCGGTTGCAAAGAAAGAACGAAAAACAAACGGCGGAAGAAAACAACTCGGTTCTAGCAAGTTGAAACTAGGTCAAAATTTTAATGTAACAAAAGCTTGTTCAAGTTGATTAGACAGAACGGCGGTTTCGAGACGAAACTCCAGGCGCTTGAATCACCTGATTCCGATAAACGAGCGGAAAAATAGACTAGGAAGAAGATCGGATCTGAGATCGCGATCGCGGAATAAATCCGATGAAAAGAAAAAGAAGAACGGTTAAACGAACGGACGTTCGTTAACCTAGAAGAATCCGGTGATCACGTTCGTTAGGACGAACGGTCCGGCGAACGGTCCAAAGGCAACTAAATCGGAGAAGAAAACGAATCCGATCTAGGGTTTCGGAGAAGAAAAACAGATCGAAAAACTGATCTAGAAAACCGGAACGGTTTAGAGAAGAAAAGAATCGGAACGATTAGAAGAGAATGATCCGAGGAAAAGAATAGATGTAGCGCGGGGCTACCTTGGCGAGGTCTCCGGTGAACGAGGCTCCGGCGGCGTCGGCGTAGGGCGGCGGCGTGGGCAAGGTGCGGCGGCGGCGCGGGTGTGGCGGCGGCGGCGGCGAGGTGCGGCGGCGGCGCGGGGTGTGGGGTGGCGGCGCGGGTGAGGCGGCGCGGCGGCGGTGACGCAGGGCGCGGTGTGATGCGGCGCGGCGGCGGTGCAAGGCGCGGTGTGGAGGAGAGCTTTGATTTGATGTGTTTAGAGGGGGGGTGCTTGGGTATTTATATTGGGGAGGGGAGGGGTTTACTTGGGGTAGAGGACAAGGAATTAGAATAGGAGTAGGAAAGATCTAGAAAATAAACGGAGTAGGACTAAAGAAAACGAAATAAGGAAAAGGGGACAAGGGGGCGCCCTAGAATCCTAAAAGGATTCGGTCCTAGCAAGAGGCGGCGGCGGCCGACCGGCTCCTGGCTCGGCGCCTGGCGCCTGGGAGCGCGGCGGTAGGTGGCTTGGCTTGGGCCTTTGGCCCAAGGCGCTGCTCAATTTTTTTTTTATTTTTTTTTAAAGTTTCCTCGCGCAGAAGAAAAACAAAAAGGGATCTAAACGAACTCCGAAAAATCTAAAGTAAATTTTCCCCGACTCCTAAAAATGAGCCGAACAAAATGAACTTTTCTCCGGACCTAAAATGCAATTTTTGAAAACGCGCATTTTTCCCTATCCAAATAAAATGCAAATAAACACCGGAAAGCAAAATTGATCTATTTATTATATCTTCATTTTTCCTAAATTTGGGAAAGTCATATTATTCCCTCTCTCATATATTTTGACACCGGAAAATTTATTGAAGATAAAATAAATAAATCAAATGATCCTATTTTTCAAAATTTGAGAAAACTCTCAAATATGAAAATAACGAAATCTCCAACTCTCTCCGAGGGTCCTTGAGTTGAGTGAAATTTCTAGGATCAACCAAAATGCAAGAAAATATGATATGCATATGATCTAGTGTATAACATTCCAAATTGAAAATTTGGGATGTTACATTCCAGCAAGGTATTCTCTGCAAGTACTGAAATAAGTGGTAATAGATAGTTTTGTGATAAGATAATTTGTAACGAGCAACAAGTAAAAAAATTAAATAAGGTGCAGCAAGGTGGCCCAATCCTTTTTGTAGCAAAGGACAAGCCTGGACAAACTCTTATATAGAGAAAAGCGCTCCCGAGGACACATGGGAATATCGTCAAGCTAGTTTTCATCACGTTCATATGATTCACGTTTGGTACATTGATAATTTGGTATGTGGGTGGATCGGTGCTTGGGTACTGCCCCTTACTTGGACAAGCATCCCACTTATGATTAACCTCTATTGCAAGCATCCGCAACTACAACAAAAGTATTAAGGTAAACCTAACCATAGCATGAAACATATGGATCCAAATCAGCCCCTTACGAAGCAACGCATAAACTAGGGTTTAAGCTTCTGTCACTCTAGCAACCCATCATCTACTTATTACTTCCCAATGCCTTCCTCTAGGCCCAAATAATGGTGAAGTGTCATGTAGTCGACGTTCACATAACACCACTAGAGGAGAGACAAGATACATCTCATCCAAATATCAAACGAATACCAAATTAATATGACTACTAATAGCAAGACTTCTCCCATGTCCTCGGGAACAAAAGTAACTACTCATAAAGCATAAACATGTTCATAATCAGAGGGGTAGTAATATGCATATAGGATCTGAACATATGATCTTCCACCAATTAAACCAACTAGCATCAACTACAAGGAGTAATTAACACTACCAGCAACCTACTAGAACCAATCCCGGACTTGGAGACAAGAATTGGATACAAGAGATGAACTAGGGTTTTGAGATGAGATGGTGCTGATGAAGATGTTGGTGGAGATTGCCCTCTCCCGATGAGAGGAGCGTCGGTGATGACGATGGCGATGATTTCCCCCTCCGGTAGGGAAGTTTCCCCAGCAGAACAGCTCCGCCAGAGCCCTAGATTGGTTCTGCCAAGGTTCCGCCTCGTGGCGGCGGAGTTTCGTCCGAGAAGATGGCTTATGATTTTTTTCCCATCGAAAGACTCCATATAGCATAAGATGGCCACCGGAGGGCCACCAGGGGGCCCACGAGGTAGGGGGCGCACCCAGGGGGTAGGGCACGCCCCCCACCCTCATGGGCAGGGTGTGGCCCCCCTGGTGAAGTTCTTGCTCTCAGTATTTTTTATATATTTGGAAAACATCTTCCGTGAAGTTTCGGGACTTTTGGAGCTGTGTAGAATAAGTCTCTAATATTTGCTCCTTTTCTAGCCCAGAATCCCAGCTGTCGGCGTTCTCCCACTTTATGTAAACCTTGTAAAATAAGAGAGAATAGGCATAAGTATTATGACATAATGTATAATAACAGCCCATAATGCAATAAATATCGATATAAAAGCATGATGCAAAATGGACGTATCAACTCCCCCAATCTTAGACCTCGCTTGTCCTCAAGCGAAAAGCCGAAATCGAAAAATATGTCCACATGTTTAGAGATAGAGGTGTCGATAAAAATAAAATACGGACATGAGGGCATCATGATCATTCTTAGAACAGCAACTCATATAATTCTTTGTCATATAATCTCTAATTCTAGAGTAATACTTCAATCACAATATCAAGTATGAATCGTAAACTTCATTGAAAACTAACAAACTACAATCTCAGTCATTGAAGCAATTGCAATTTATCATAACATAGGAAAGAGTCAATGTATAAGAGCTTTTCAGCAAGTCCACATACTCAACTATCATATAATCTTTCACAATTGCTGACACTCACACAATGCTTATGGGTATGGAGTTTTAATCGGACACAGAGAAAGATAGGGGCTTATAGTTTTGCCTCCCAACGTTTTACCTCAAGGGTAATGTCAATAGTAATAGTTCATGAAAACTCACATCCAATTAGCCATATATACCAGGATCTTTCCAACATATTGTGCTTGCCAAAGGATAAAGTGTAAAAAGGAAGGGTGAAAATCACCATGACTCTTATGCAATGTAGGAGATAAAAGTAAAAGATAGGCCCTTCGCAGAGGGAAGTAGAGGTTGTCATGCGCTTTTATGGTTGGATGCACAAAATCTTAATGCGAAAGAACGTCACTTTATATTGCCACTTGTGATATGGACCTTTATTATGCAGTCTGTCCCTTTTATTACTTCCATACCACACGATCGTATAAAGCTTATTTCCTCCACACCAATCAATCATACATATTTAAAGAGCAATTTTTATTGCTTGCACCGATGACAACTTACTTGATGGATCTTACTCAATCCATAGGTAGATATGGTGGACTCTTATGGCAAGACTGGTTTAAGGGTATTTGGAAGCACAAGTAGTATCTCTACTTGGTGCAATGAATTTGGCTAGCATGAGGGGGAAAGGCAAGCTCATCATGTTGGAAGATCCAAGACAATATAATTCATCTCATATGTAAGAAAACATAACCCATTATGTTGTCTTCCTTGTCCAATGTCAACTCTTTAGCATGTCATATTTTAATGAGTGCTCACAATCATAAAAGATGTCCAAGATAGTATATCTATATGTGAAGACCTCTCTTTCTTTATTACTTCCTATTAATTGCAACGATGACCAAAACTGTGTTTGTCAACCCTCAACAACTTGTATTCATCATACTCTTTCTATGTGAGCTCATTACTCTCCATAAGACTCACATGATCTCTTTGTTTCTTTTTATTTCTTTCTCTTTTCTTTTGTTCACTTAGGATCATGGAAAAATAATCAAGCCCTTGACTCAACACTAATCTTTATTATATAGCTCACGGACTCGATTACATAGAAGGGTAATAAAGCAAAACTCACAACTAGATCATACTAAGAACTTTTATTCTACTAGATCAAGATATTACCAAAAGGATCGAACTAAGAAAAACGGTAAAGATAAAAGTGATGGTGATACAATACCGGGGCACTCCCCCAAGCTTGGCAATTGCCAAGTGGAGTGCCCATACCAGATACTCAATTCTTCTTTGTTGGTGGAGACGGTGGTGATTTTGTTGATGGCGTAGGCTTCTTCCTTAATTTGCGCTTGAGGACAGAATTTTGGTCCCTTAGGTCCTCGATCTCCTGCTCCAAGCTCAGTATCTTTTTTGCATAGTTCCTGTTTGTTCTCCTGCAAGAGGCGAAACGGGATAAACTCAACCTTAGGTTTCTTTACCCTATCCGGGAGGCTTGACTTTTTGAACTCCACATGCATGTCCCCAGGTTGAGGTAGTGGGACTTCATCTTCATCTGAGCTCGTCTCCTCCTTTCCCTTGGGTTCATAGTCCTCTTCTTATTCCGTAGTCCAACCGCAATGCTCCACATCCCCATAAACCTTAGGATCTGCAAGGTAATCAGCCACGTAGCTTTCTCCTTCCGAATCCTGGGACGACATGTTGCTCTGTTTGCAGCAGGGCAGCTCAAAACAAAGACAAGAGATATTTGCGTGATACGGGAGTCAAAACCTCCGGGAGATTATATAATGAATTTTTAACGACAAGAATATGTGTCGTGTACGAAAACGGAGTCCGGAGAGCACATGAGGTGCCCACGAGGTAGGGGGCGTGCCCAGTAGGGTAGGGCGCACCCTCCACCCTCGTGGAGGCCTCGTGTCCTTCCCGGACTGCATCTTATTTTTCTATTTTTCTAAATATTCCAAAACGGAGAAATATTGCCTTAAAAACTATTTTGGAGTCGGTTTACTTACCGTACCACATACCTATTCCTTTTCGGAGTCTGAAACATTCCGGAAAGTGTCCCTTATGTATTCCTCCGGGGTTACGGTTTCAATAACATTGGTTTCAACATTTATGGGATTACCTGAGATATAGTGTTTGATTCTTTGACCGTTCACCACCCTCGGATTTGTGCCTTCGAAGTTGTTGATTTTTATGGCACCAGAATGGTAGACCTCCTCGATAACGTAAGGACCTTCCCATTTAGAGAGAAGTTTTCCTGCAAAAAATCTTAAATGAGAGTTGTATAGCAATACATAATCACCTACATTAAACTCATGCTTTTGTATCCTTTTGTCATGCCATCTTTTAACTTTTTCTTTAAACAACTTGGCATTTTCGTAGGCTTGGGTTCTCCATTCATCAAGTGAGCTAATATCAAATAACCTCTTCTCACTGGCAAGTTTAAATCATAATTAAGTTCTTTAATAGCCCAATAAGCCTTGTGTTCTAGTTCGAGACGTAAGTGACATGCTTTTCCATAGACCATTTTATACGGAGACATACCCATAGGATTTTTATATGCAGTTCTATAGGCCCATAATGCATCATCAAGTTTCTTGGACCAATTCTTTCTAGACCTATTAACAGTCTTTTGCAAAATTAATTTGAGTTCTCTATTACTCAATTCTACTTGACCACTAGACTGAGGGTGATAAGGAGATGCAATTCTATGATTAACATCATATTTAGCAAGCATTTTACGGAAAGCACCATGAATAAAATGTGAACCACCATCAGTCATTAAATATCTAGGGACTCCAAATCTTGGAAAAATAACTTCTTTAAGCATTTTAATAGAAGTTTTATGATCAGCACTACTAGTTGGAATAGCTTCTACCCACTTAGTAACGTAATCAACAGCAACTAAAATATGTGTATATCCATTAGAGGAAGGAAAGGGTCCCATATAGTCAAAGCCCCAAACATCAAATGGTTCAATAACAAGTGAATAATTCATAGGCATTTCTTGACGTCTACTAATATTACCAATTCTTTGACATTCATCACAAGATAAGACAAACTTATGGGCATCCTTGAAGATAGTAGGCCAATAAAAACCAGATTGCAATACCTTATGTGCAGTTCTATCTCCAGCATGGTGTCCTCCATAAGCTTCGGAGTGACACTTGCATAGGATCTGTTCCTGTTCATGCTCAGGTACACAACGTCTAATAACACCATCTACTCCTTCTTTATAAAGATGTGGGTCATCCCAAAAGTAATGCCTCAAATCATAGAAGAACTTTTTCTTTTGCTGGTATGTGAAACTAGGTGGTATAAACTTAGCAACAATGTAATTAGCATAATCAGCATACCATGGAGCAGTATGAGAAGCATTTATGACATTTAATTGCTCATCAGGAAAGCTATCATCAATAGGTAGTGGGTCATCAAGCACATTTTCTAACCTAGACAAGTTGTCTGCAACAGGGTTCTCAGCTCCTTTTCTATCAACAATATGCAAATCAAATTCTTGTAGCAAGAGAACCCATCTAATAAGTCTAGGTTTAACATCTTTCTTTTCCATAAGATATTTGATAGCAGCATGATCAGTGTGAATAGTTACTTTAGAATCAACAATATAAGGTCTAAACTTATCACAAGCAAATACAACTGCTAAGAATTGTTTTTCAGTAGTAGCATAATTTCTTTGAGCATTGTCTAGAGTTTTACTAGCATATTGAATAACATTTAGTTTCTTATCAACTCTTTGTCCTAGAACAGCACCTACAGCATAATCACTGGCATCACACATAATTTCAAAGGGTAAATTCCAATCAGGTGGCAAAACAATAGGTGCAAAGATCAATGCTTTCTTAAGTATTTCAAATTCTTCTACACAATCATCATCAAAGACAAATGGTATATCTTTTTGTAATAAATTAGTCAGAGGCCGAGAAATTTTCGAGAAGTCCTTAATGAACCTCCTATAAAAACCGGCATGACCAAGGAAACTTCTTATACCCTTGATGTCCTTGGGACATGGCATCTTTTCAATAGCATCAACCTTGGCTTTATCAACTTCAATACCTCTTTCAGAAACTTTATGCCCCAAGACAATACCTTCATTAACCATAAAGTGGCACTTTTCCCAATTCAAGACAAGATTAGTTTCTTCACATCTCTGCAAAACTCGATCAAGGTTGCTCAAGCAATCATCAAAATAAGATCCATAGACGGAGAAATCGTCCATGAAAACCTCACAAATCTTTTCACAAAATTCAGAGAATATAGCCATCATGCATCTTTGAAAGGTAGCAGGTGCATTACATAAACCAAAAGGCATACGTCTATAAGCAGAAGTACCAAAAGGGCATGTAAAAGTAGTCTTTGATTGATCTTTGGTTGACACAAGTATTTGAGAGAAACCAGAATAACCATCTAGAAAGCAAAAATGTGTATGTTTGGACAATCTTTCTAGCATGTGATCGATAAAAGGTAAGGGGTAATGATCCTTTTTAGTAGCCTTATTTAATTTGCGGAAATCAATTACCATCCTATAACCTGTAATAATTCGTTGAGGAATCAATTCATCTTTATCATTAGGAACAACAGTAAGACCTCCCCTCTTAGGGACACGATGGACAGGGCTTACCCATTGACTATCAGCAATGGGATAAATTATACCTGCCTCAAGGAGCTTTAATTAGCCAGCGTTGATGGTCATGAACTGGTTTAGCATCTTCTTCCAAATTAATTTTATGTTGACATAGAGTGGGACTAATGCCCTTAAGATCATCAAGAGTATACCCAATAGCAGCGCGGTGCTTCTTCAGAGTTTTCAATAATCTCTCTTCCTCATGCTCTAAAAGGTTAGCACTAATAATAACAGGATATATCTTTTTCTCATCAAGGTAAGCATATTTAAGAGTATCAGGTAACGGTTTAAGCTCAAACATAGGATCACCCTTGGGTGGAGGAGGATCCCCTAGGATTTCAACAGGTAAATTGTTTTTCAGAATAGGTTCCTGTTTAAAGAATACTTCATCTAATTCCCTTCTTTCATTCATAAACATATCATTTTCATGGTCTAGCAGTTATTGTTCTAAAGGATCACTAGGAGGTACGGCAATAGAAGCAAGACCAATAATTTCATCCTTACTAGGTAATTCTTCTTCACGGTGTTGTCTACTAAATTTAGAAAAATTAAATTCATGAGTCATATCATCTAAACCGATAGTAACAACATCTCTTTTGCAATCTATGGTAGCATTAACAGTATTTAAGAAGGGTCTACCAAATATAATGGGACAAAAGCTATCTTGTGGGGAACCAAGAACAAGAAAATCAGCAGGATATTTAGTTTTCCCACACAATACTTCAACATCTCTAACAATTCCCATTTGTGAAATAGTATCTCTATTGGCAAGTTTAATTGTGACATCAATATCTTCTAACTCAACAGGTGCAATATCATGCATAATTTCTCTATAAAGGCTAATAGGTATTGCACTAGCACTGGCACCCATATCACATAAGCCATAATAACAATGATCTCCTATTTTAACAGAAATAACAGGCATTCCTACCATAGGTCTAGGTTTATCTTTATCATAGGGTTTAGCAATTCTAGCAGTTTCATCATAGAAATAAATAACATGCCCATCTATATTATCAGACAAGAGATCTTTAACAATAGCAATATTAGGTTCAACTTTAACTTGCTCAGGAGGTGTATACATTTTAATATTGCTTTTACGAATTACAGTTGAAGCTTTAGCATGATCCTTTATCCTAACAGGGAAAGGTGGTTTCTCAACATAAGAAGTAGGAACAATAGGATCATTATAAGTGATAGTATTTTCTTCAACTTTAATAGGTGCAGCTACTTTTACTTCTATGGGAGGATGATATTTAAACCACTTCTCCTTGGGGAGATCAACATAGGCAACAAAAGATTCACAGAAAGAAGCTACTATCTCAGAGTCAAGTCCATATTTAGTGCTAAATTTGCGAAAAATGTCGTTATCCATAAAAGATTTAACACAATCAAAACTAGGTGACATACCTGACTCCTTACCATTGTCGAGGTCCCAATCTTCAGAGTTGCGTTTAATTCTTTCCAATAAATCCCATTTGAATTCAATAGTCTTCATCATAAAAGAGCCAGCACAAGAAGTATCAAGCATGGTGCGATTGTTACCAGAAAGCCGAGCATAAAAATTTTGAATAATCATTTCTCTTGAGAGCTCATGATTGGGGCATGAATATAACATTGACCTAAGGCTCCCCCAAGCTTGAGCGATGCTTTCTCCTTCGCAAGGCCAAAAATTATATATATAATTGCGATCACGATGAACAAGATGCATAGGATAAAACTTCTGATGAAATTCCAATTTCAATCGTTTATAATTCCAAGACCTCATATCATCACATAGCCTATACCATGTCGATGCATCTCCCCTCAAAGATAAAGGGAAGACCTTCTTCTTAACAACATCTCTGGGTAACCTGCAAGCTTAAATAATCCACAAACTTCATCCACACATATCAGATGTTCATCAGGATGTTTTGTTCCATCTCCTAGAAAAGGATTAGCTAGAAGTTTTTCTATCATACCCGAAGGAACTTCAAAGCAAGCATTTTCATTTTCATTTTCAGTAGGTTCAGTAGGTTGAGGAGAAACTCTTTGCTCTACTGGTCGGGGTGAAGATACCCCGAACAAGCCCCTCAGAGGATTACTTTCCATGGTAACAAGTGACTGTAAATTTCAGCACACTATATAAATTTTTCCTTACCAAATTCCACCTACCAAAAGCGCTTCACTCCCCGGCAACGGCGCCAGAAAAGAGTCTTGATGACCCACAAGTATAGGGGATCTATCGTAGTCCTTTCGATAAGTAAGAGTGTCGAACCCAACGAGGAGCGGAAGCAAATGATAAGCGGTTTCCAACAAGGTATTCTCTGCAAGTACTGAAATAAGTGGTAACAGATAGTTTTGTGATAAGATAATTTCTAACGAGCAACAAGTAAAAAAACTAAATAAGGTGCAGCAAGGTGGCCCAATCCTTTTTGTAGCAAAGGACAAGCCTGGACAAATTCTTATATAGAGAAAAGCGCTCCTGAGGACACATGGGAATATCGTCAAGCTAGTTTTCATCACGTTCATATGATTCACGTTCGGTACATTGATAATTTGGTATGTGGGTGGACCGGTGCTTGGGTACTGCCCCTTACTTGTACAAGCATCCCACTTATGATTAACCTCTATTGAAAGCATCCGCAACTACAACAAAAGTATTAAGGTAAACCTAACCATAGCATGAAACATATGGATCCAAATCAGCCCCTTACGAAGCAACGCATAAACTAGGGTTTAAGCTTCTGTCACTCTAGCAACCCATCATCTACTTATTACTTCCCAATGCCTTCCTCTAGGCCCAAATAATGGTGAAGTGTCATGTGGTCGACGTTCACATAACACCACTAGAGGAGAGACAACATACATCTCATCCAAATATCAAACGAATACCAAATTCATATGACTACTAATAGCAAGACTTCTCCCATGTCCTCGGGAACAAAAGTAACTACTCACAAAGCATAAACATGTTCATAATCAGAGGGGTATTAATATGCATATAGGATCTGAACATATGATCTTCCACCAATTAAACCAACTAGCATCAACTACAAGGAGTAATTAACACTACTAGCAACCTACTAGCACCAATCCCGTACTTGGAGACAAGAATTGGATACAAGAGATGAACTAGGGTTTTGAGATGAGATGGTGTTGATGAACATGTTGATGGAGATTGCCCTCTCCCAATGAGAGGATCGTTGGTGATGACGATGACGATGATTTCCCCCTCTGGGAGGGAAGTTTCCTCGGTAGAACAGCTCCGCCAGAGCCCTAGATTGGTTCCGCCAAGGTTCCGCCTCGTGGCAGCGGAGTTTCGTCCGAGAAGATGGCTTATGATTTTTTCCCATAGAAAGACTCCATGTAGCAGAAGATGGCCACCGGAGGGCCACCAGGGGGCCCACGAGGTAGGGGGCGCGCCCAGGGGGTAGGGCGCACCCCCCACCCTCGTGGGCAGGTTGTGGCCCCCTTGGTGAAGTTCTTGCTCTCAGTATTTTTTATATATTTGGAAAACATCTTCTGTGAAGTTTCAGGACTTTTGGAGTTGTGCAGAATAGGTCTCTAATATTTTCTTCTTTTCCAGCCCAGAATCCCAGCTGCCGGCATTCTCCCTCTTTATGTAAACCTTGTAAAATAAGAGATAATAGGCATAAGTATTGTGACATAATGTATAATAACAGCCCATAATGCAATAAATATCGATATAAAAGCATGATGCAAGACGTATCAATTTTCAAGCTTTTGGTAACTTGTTGTCAAAGGGGGAGAAAGTGTATAGATCATTAGGCTTCGAGAGAGAGAGAGAGAGAGAGTGTGTGTGTGTGTGTGTGTGTGTGTTTGCCTTTTTGTTGCCTCTCTTGCTACTTTGATCATTTGTTTTGATCGTTTGCTTGTTTGTTTCATGCTACAATATTTGTGTTATGTGTTAGATACTCTTGTGATCATGTGTTTGATCATACTATGCTTAATGTGTGCTTGCATGCTTATATCCATGAATACTTGTGTATGATCAATCACTTCTACCCTTTGTGATGAGTGCATGTTATTTAATTCTTATCATTTTGAGTGCTCCACCAAGATGTATGTGACATGGAAAAGTGACCCATGATCCTAATCGATTATGCATTTGCATTCAAAAGCAAATCTTAAATAATGCACAAATTTAGTGGAAGCTCTTGCTTATCACATACTTCTCAAGGCGGCGATGTATTTCATTCATATTATCATTTGTCGAAGCTTTGATCTATATGTTGTCATCAATTACCAAAAAGGGGGAGATTGAAAGTGCAACTAATCCCCGAGTGGTTTTGGTAATTCATAACAACATATAGCTCATTGAACTAATATCCATTCAAGTTAAATATTTCAGAAAGTTCAATGATTGGCATGGCATGGACTAGAGATGTGGACCCCTCAAAATGCTAAGGACAAAGATTGGCAAAAGCTCAAGACTCTTCATTTTCATTTTAGTGATCCACGACCACATTGAGTCCATAGGAAAGCTAATACTATTAAAAGGGGATGAGGTGTTGCTTAATGGTCTACTTGCTCAAAGTGTTGAGTGATATTGCTCCTAAAGCCTCAGCCACTTTCTCATTTCCACATATGTCCAAAACCCAAAGTCAAACTCGGTGCCACCGATTTGATCTATCCGGCACCACTGAGTTCTTTTGACATAGCCACTGCCAGAAACCCTAGACAATTCGGTCTCACCGATACGGATCTCGGTCTCACAGAGATGGCCTTGCAAACTCTCTGTTTCCTGTTGTAATTATTTTGCTCTCACAGAAATGTGCAATCGGTCCCACCGAGTTTGCTTGACCAACTCTCCGTTTGATCTTTGCTGAAATCAGTCTCACCGAATTCATGCAACCGATCTAACCAAGATGAGGTTTTGCCCTAACCCTAGCACATCGGTCTCACTGAGTTGATCATGTCGGTACCACCGATATTCTTAACATTCACATTTTGAACTGAATCGGTCACACCGAGTTATTCTATTCGGTCTGACCGAGTTGGGTCAAATGTGTGTAACGGTTGGATTTTGTGTGGAGGCTATATATACCCCTCCACCCCTTCTCCATTTGTGAGAGAGCCATCAGAACGTGCCTACACTTCCACTACTCATTTTCTGAGAGAGAACAACCTACTCATGTGTTGAGACTAGTACATTCCAATCCAACCACAAGAATCTTGATCTCTAGCCTTCCCCAAGTTGATTTCCACTCAAATCATCTTTCCACCATAGCCAAATCTGTGAGAGAGAGTTGACTATCGGGGAGACTATCATTTGAAGCACAAGAGCAAGGAGTTCATCATCAACACACCATCTATTACCTTTTGGAGAGTGGTGTCTCCTAGATTGGTTAGCTGTAACTTGGGAGCCTCCGACAAGATTGTGGAGTTGAACCAAGGAGTTTGTAAGGGCAAGGAGATCGCCTACTTCGTGAAGATCTACCCGAGTGACGCAAGTCCTTCGTGGGCGATGGTCGTGGTGGGATAGACAAGGTTTCTTCTTCATGGGCCCTTCGTGGGTGAAGCCCTCCATGGACTCACACAACCGTTACCCTTCATGGGTTGAAGTATCCATCAAAGAGGACGTACGATAGCACCACCTATTGGAACCATGCCAAAAATCTCCGTGTCTACATTGTGTTTGCCTTCTCCAAACCCTTCCCTTTACCTTCATATGCAATGTTTTACTTTCCGCTGGTACACTCTTAGAATTGCATGTGTAGGTTGATTGCTTGACTTGTGATAATTGAAAAAATCTGCCAACAACTAAAATTGGGAAAAGGTTAGATTTTTATTTGGTCAAGTAGTCTAATCACCCCCCCTCTAGACCTACTTTCGATCCTACACTAGGGTTTACATGTGCTTATATAATCCCTGATGTGCTAATAAGAATAAGATAAATTGGGTCGGGCCCTTAACTGCATGCGCCATTGGGCCTCCTCCGGCTATAGCGTACACCGGTCATAACATCTCTCCCCCCTGCGCAAATAGCTTGTCCTCGAGCTGGAAGTCAGGAAATGCTGGCAAAACTCCTCGAGTTGCTCCCAAGTGGCGTCCTCCTCCGAAAGACCAAGCCACTTGATCAAGAGGCGCCAAACCCCGCGGCTCTATTGTGCCTTCAACACCTTTTTCGGTCCCGGAAGAAGACGACCATCTGTGGTGGGGGGAAGAGCCGGCGCGGCTGCCGGTGGGTCGTCGTGGAAGGGCTTCAGGAGCCCCACATGGAAGACGTCGTGGATGCGGGCGCCAGATGGCAGCTGGAGGCGGTAGGCGACCTTGCCGAGGCGCTCCAACACCGGAAACGGTCCGGCATAGCGATGGCCGTGCTTGCGCTTGGCCCGTGGGTCCAGGGACTGCGTGGAGCGGTGGAGAAGCCGCAGCCAGACCCAATCACCCATCGCAAACTCCGCCTTGCGGTGGTGGGCGTCGTAGTCTTTCTTGGACAGCTGCTGGGCTTGGAGAAGACGCTGGCGCACCTCGGCAAGGATCTCATCCCGGCTGCGGAGAAGGTCGCTCGCCGCCTCAGAGTGGCCCGTGCCCAGTTGGAACGGGAGGATGGGTGGGGGGATGGTCGTAGACCACCTCGAATGGTGTGGCACGCAGGGCAGAGTGGTAGGAGGTGTTGTAGCAGTACTCCGCCCAAGCAAGCCAGTCCACCCAGGCATGTGGGTGATCAAATGTAACACAGCGTAAGTACATAGCAATCACCTTGTTGACCACCTCGGACTGGCCGTCAGTCGTGGGTGGAATGTCGTGCTCATCCGCAACTTCATGCCTGCCATCCGAAAGAGATCGTGCCAGACATGTCCAGTGAACACCGGGTCGCGATCGCTGACATCAAAGAGGGAAACCCGTGGAGACGAACGATGTCGTCGAAGAAGGCACGTGCGACGAGGTGGTAGTGTAGGGATGGTCGAGCGCGATGAAGTGTGCATACTTGGAGAAGTGGTCAACCACTGTAAGGATGACGGATTTGCCGCGCACCTTGGGAAGACCCTCAATGAAGTCCATGGAGATGTCGGCCCAGACCTGAGAGGGCACCTCAAGGGGCTGTAGCAGTCCCGTCGGCTGCAGTGTCTCCGTCTTGTTGCACTAGCACGTTACGCACGACCGCACCCAGTCCTGTACCAGCGTATGGTCGCTGGGGATGTAGAAATCTTCTCGAAGATGGTGGAGGGTCTTCTGCACACCCTCGTGGTCGGTCGAGTGGGCCAGCAGCAGGGCCTGGTGGCAGAGGTCATCGTGATCCAGCACGAACAGTCGCCGCCCGTGCAGGAGCAGGCCATCGTCCAGGCTCCTCCAGGTCGCCAGCCTTGAGGCGCTGACGAAGGTGATGTGCGTCTGTGGCGCTCGCTGTGGCACGGCGGATGTCGTTGATGTAGGCGACCGCCCCCTCAGTGTTGACGGTGTCCGTGTCATGGTCAGTGTCGCGGCGGGACAGCACATCCTCCACGGTGTTGAGGCGACCCGTACGGTACTCGAAAGTGAAGTCAAATCCAAAGAGCTTGCTGATCCACTGATGCTGCGACATGGTGGAGAGGCGTTGGTCCAACAAGAACTTGAGGTTGTAGTGATCCGTGCGAATACGGAATGGCGCCCCCATAGATACGGCTGCCAGTGGCGCACATCCCGCACCAAGCCGATGAGCTCCCTCTCGTAGGCCGCTAGCTTGTGATGGCGCACGGCGAAGGGCCTGCTGAAGAACACGAGCGGACCATCGCCCTGATGAAAGACAGCGCCAAACCCCACGCCTGAGGCGTCGTAGTCCACCATGAATAGCTTGTCGAAGTCAGGCATCTGGAGGTCCGACCCCGTAGTGAGATCCTGGTTGAGGGTCTGGAATGCATCGGTCGCCTCAGTATCCCAGAAGAAGGCGTCGCAGCGCAACAGGCGTGTGAGCGGAGCTACGATGAGGCCAAACTCCCGGATGAACTTTCGATAGTAGCCCGCGAGGCCCAGGAAGCCATGGAGGGCCTGTGGCGAGTGCGGCGTTGGCCAAGCCGCGACAACCACGACCTTGTCGGCATCCATAGCGACACCCTCTGTCTAGATGACGTGGCCGAGATAGGCAATGGATGTCGTGTCGAACAAGCACTTCGAGCGCTTGAGGTGCAGATGGTGCGCTCAAAGCTTGTTGAAGACGATGGCCACGCATTGTAGGTGCTCCGCCCATGATGAGTTGTACATAAGAATGTCATCAAAGAAAATGAGCACAAACCGACACAAGTAGGGGCAGAGGACGTCATTCATCAAGGCCTGAAATGTTGTTGGGGAATTGGAGAGGCAAAGGGCATCACCAAGAACTCGAAGTAGTCGTGATGAGTGTGAAAGGCTGTCTTTGCGACATCGTCTGGGTGCATCCGCACCTAGTGATATCTCGAATGAAGGTCGAGCTTGGTGAAGAAGTGTGCCCCGTGTAGCTCGTCGAGGAGTTCATCCACGACGGGGATAGGAAATTTGTCCTTGGACGTCTTGGCGTTGAGAGCGCAGTAGTCGATGCAGAAACGCCATGAACCATTGGCCTTGCGCACGAGGAGCACCGGCGCGGAGAACGGTGATGTCAAGATTCGGATGATGCCCTGGGTGAGCATGATCGCACATTGCCGCTCCAGCTCATCCTTCTGCAGCTGGGGGTAGCGGTACAGCCGCACACCGATGGGAGCTGTGTCTGGCAGCAGGTGGATGCGGTGGTCATAGGGCCAGACTGGAGGGAGGCCTTGTGGCTCATCGAAGAGGTCACTGTGCTGCTGCAACAGGCTAGCCAACAGGGGATGCTCAGTGTCAACGGTGGCCGCCGTCATCTGGGGCTGGGGCACCGCCGGGGAGGCACCACCCACGCCCTCCCACCAGACGCGGCGACCCAGGCGCCGGAAAATCATTGTCATGGCATCGAATTCCCATAGGATGGGACCCAGGATCCATAAAAAGTCGACATCGAGGATGAAGTCGAAGCAGCCCAAGTCAATGCCGACGCAGGTGACAGTGAAGTGCTCATTGCCGATAATGATGGGGACATGCCGAGCAATACCCTGGCAGTGTAGACGGTCACCGTTGGCTATGGTAACTCACAGCTGCTCCCCGCCGGTTGGTTGCAGTGCCAGGCGGGCATGGTGGCCCCGGGCAGGAAGTTGTGGGTGGAGCCCGTACCCAGCAGTGCGAGGAACCGCTCTCCGTTGATCGTCACCGGCAGCAGCATAGTCTTCTCCATCCGTATGCCCGCGAGTGCATGGAGGGAGACTATGAGGGCGTTCGCCTGGGCGAGCCCCGGGGGAACCTCGTCGATCACTGGTGTAGCCGGGTCGCCAAGCCCAGCGGCGGCGGCGGCCTCCTCGATGTGGGCCGCGGCCTCCAAGTAGAAGAGGCACGGGAAAACATGGCCCGGGACGTAGGGCTCGTCGCAGTTGTAGCACAACCCCTGACGATGGCGCTCGAGCTGCTCGGCCGGGGTGAGCCGATGAAAAGGGCGCATCGTGGATGGGGCATTGGGCCTCGCGGGGCCTGGGCAAGACGCCCCGGCGCTGGTGGTGTTGGTGTCGGCCGGCCCGGGGCGGTGGCGCCTGCTGCATGGCCACCGCACGGCGCTCAAAGGCGCGGGCATAGTACATGGCCATCTGGAGGTCATGTGGCCAGCGCATCTCCACGTCCATGCGGATATGATCCGGCAGACCGCCAACAAAGAGCTCGGTCCGCTGGCGAGCCGTGACGCCGGGCGCGTGGCATGCCAGGGCCTGGAAGCGGTCGGCGAAGTCTTGCACCATGGAGGTGAAAGGCAGACGCCCAAGCCCCGCCAGCCGGCTCCCGCGTATCGACGGGCCGAAGCGTAAAAGACATAGCTCACGGAAGCACTCCCATGGGGGCATGCCACCCTCGTCCTATTCGAGGGTGTAATACCATGTCTGCGCTGCGCCTCGGAGGTGATAGGAGGCGATCCAGGTGCGATAAGACACAAGCGTGCGCTGCCCCCTGAAAAATTGGTCGCACTGATTGATCCAATTTAGGGGGTCAAAGGTGCCGTCGTAGGTGGCGAACTCGAGCTTGGAGAAGCGCGGCGGCAGATGGTCGTGGACGATGGAGGGGTACGCCTCGTCGGCGCGGAGCAGCGAGGACCGACGGAGCCAAGTAGGTGGGCATCAGAGGGCCACCCTAGAACAGGGGCCCGTCCATGCCGTCGTAGGGGCCGGCGGAGCCCGAGGTCCCGCTGAACTGCATCGCCGGGGGAGGCGCCGGCGGTGGCAGCACGTGCGGCTGGACTGAGGCCGTTGTGTAGAGCAGCTCGGTGGACCCGTCGAGTCAGGCCGGTAGCGGAGATGGTGACGGGGGTAATCGGACCTGGTGGATGGGCACCCCGCGCCGTCGTCAGGAAGCCTGGCCCCGAGGTCGCCGGTGGCGGCGGCGGTAGTTGTTGCTGTTGCGGCAGCAGCATGATGGAGGCGACGGAGGTCGCCGGGGATGGCGACTGCCACGGGAGCTGTGGCGGCCCTGGGATGGTGGCGAAGGGGGCGGCCGGCTGCGGCCCATATGGCCCCGCGAGGAAGGTGTGGATGCCCTTGACCGCCTGAGTAAGGTCTCGGAGCACCATCGACATCTCCTCCGGGGTGAGGACGGCGGGGGCGGGCGGCGAGGTGGCGATCGGTAGCAGGAGGGTGGCGGAGGAGACTGGCCCGATCAAGGACGGCGCACCGGCCGCAGTGGTCATCGGCGGCGAGGTGGCGATCGGCAGTGGGAGGGTGGCGGTGGGCAGAGGTGCAGACATGATTGAACCGGAGACAGCTAGTACTAGATTGAGAGGAGCTGGGTTCCTACCGGGTCTAGCCCTCAGTTTGTAGGGGTGGAAGGGAGGCTGCCGGAGCGAGGGGCGCGAGCGGTGGCGCTGTGGCGCCGTGGTCGCGCAGGAGAAAGAGGGAGGCGCAATGGGTGCGGCTAGGGTTTAGGGTTTCTGTCTCCTGAGGGAGCCGGGCAATAGATATGACTTATTGCCTAATCTCGAAACGAGTCTTTACATGTGCTTATATAATCTCTGATGTGCTAATAAGAATAAGATAAATTGAGCCCTTAACTGCCTGCGCCATTGGGCCTCCTCCGGCTATAGTGTACGCCAGTCAAAACAATAGTAGAGATAAGTATTTCCCTCGGTAAGAATCAAGGTTATCAATCTAGTAGGAGAATCACGCAAAGCCTCGTGAACAGCACCTGCACACACAAAAGCAAATACTTGCACCTAATGCGAACGAGAGGGTTGTCAATCCCCTTGGCGGTTACTTGCAAGTATTAAATCTTGTAGTGGTAGATAGATAAATTGCAAGAAAAAATAAAAAGAAATTAAATATTGCAGTAAATATATTTTTGGTTTTTATATATGATAAAAGTAGACTCGGGGCCATAGTTTTCACTAGAGGCTTCTCTCTCGAACACATAGCATACGGTGGGTAAACAAATAACTATTGGGAACTGATAGAAAAGTGCATAGTTATGATGATATTCAGGGCAATGATCATGTATATAGGCATCATGTCCAAGACAAGTAGACTGCCTCCTGCCTACATCTACTACTATTACTCCACCCATCGACCGCTATCCAGCATGCATCTAGGGTATTAAGTTAATAAAAATAGAGTAGCGCCTTAAGCAAGATGACATGATGCAGACAAAAGTAAACTCAACTAATATGAATAAACCCCATCATTTTATCCTTAATAGCAACAATACAAATACATGTCTTGTCCCTTTCTATCACTAGGATAGAGCACTGCATGATTGAACCCATCACAAAGCACCTCTCTCGCTGAAGATAAATCAATCTAGTTGGCCAAACCAAACGAATAGATCAGAGAGAAATACAAAGCAATAACAATCATGCATAATAAAGTTCAGGAAAGACTCAACTACTTATCATGAATATTCAGATCATAAACTCACAATTCATTGGATCCCAACAAACACAACACAAAGGAAGATTACATCGGGTAGAACTCCAAGAACATCCAGGAGAACATGGTATTGAAGATCAAAGAGAGAGAAGAAGTCATCTAGCTACTAGCTATGGACCTGTAGGTCTATGGTAAACTACTCACGCGTCATCGATAGGCCAACAAGGTTGATGTAGAAGCCCTCCGTGATTGATTCCCCTCTGGCAGGGTGCCAAAAAAGACCTCCAGATGGGATCACGAAAGAATAGAGACTTGTGGCGGCGGAAAAAGTGCTTCGGATGGGTCTCTGTTGGTTTGCCAATATTTGAGAATTTGTAGAAGTGGAATTAGGTCACACGAAGCCTTGAGGGGCCCACAAGGCAACAGACCCCCCCTGGGTGTGCCGGGTTGCCTTGTCGTCTCCTCGTACATCATCTAGTCTCCTCCCAAAGCTTCCAGGGTCTCTTATTGTCATGGTGATCTCACGGCAGATGCCATGGGATGGCTTAAAGTGGGGGGCTATGTGAGGACGTCGGTGGCTTCCGGAGGTGAGGTTGGCACGTGCAAGTATGGTACACGAGACATACCCACGTTCGGGGTCCTTCGGGGAGATAAAACTCCTAGTACCGCCGAATGTAGTATGGAGTGCACAAGGGCTACAATGTTGCTCCTGGAGCTATTTGGGTGAGAAGGAAGAAGGGGCTGGCCTTCTACCCTGCCTCTGGTGTGTGTGTTCTACTAAGAGAATCCCCTTGTATGGAGGGGCACCGGGGGGTCTTATAGGCTAGCCCCCAGGTACAACGGTAAGATTACATGGGTGCGGTGTTGGAAATATGCCCTAGAGGCAATAATAAATTAGTTATTATTATATTTCCTTGTTCATGATAATCGTTTATTATCCATGCTAGAATTGTATTGATAGGAAACTCAGATACATGTGTGGATACATAGACAACACCATGTCCCTAGTAAGCCTCTAGTTGACTAGCTCGTTGATCAATAGATGGTTACGGTTTCCTGACCATGGACATTGGATGTCATTGATAACGGGATCACATCATTAGGAGAATGATGTGATGGACAAGACCCAATCCTAAGCCTAGCACAAGATCATGAAGTTCGTATGCTAAAGCTTTTCTAATGTCAAGTATCATTTCCTTAGACCATGAGATTGTGCAACTCCCAGATACCGTAGGAGTGCTTTGGGTGTGCCAAATGTCACAATGTAACTGGGTGGCTATAAAGGTACACTACAGGTATCTCCGAAAGTGTCTGTTGGGTTGGCACGAATCGAGACTGGGATTTGTCACTCCGTGTAAACGGAGAGGTATCTCTGGGCCCACTCGGTAGGACATCATCATAATGTGCACAATGTGATCAAGGAGTTGATCACGGGATGATGTGTTACGGAACGAGTAAAGAGAATTGCCGGTAACGAGATTGAACAATGTATCGGGATACCGACGATCGAATCTCGGGTAAGTATCGTACCGCTAGACAAAGGGAATTGTATACGGGATTGATTAAGTCCTTGACATCGTGGTTCATCCGATGAGATCATCGTGGAACATGTGGGAGCCAACATGGGTATCCAGATCCCGCTGTTGGTTATTGACCGGAGAGTCATCTCGGTCATGTCTGCATGTCTCCCGAACCCGTAGGGTCTACACACTTAAGGTTCGGTGACGCTAGGGTTATAGAGATATTAGTATGCGGTAACCCAAAAGTTGTTCGGAGTCCCGGATGAGATCCCGGATGTCACGAGGAGTTCCGGAATGGTCCGGAGGTAAAGAATTATATATAGGAAGTGCTATTTCGGCCATCGGGAAAAGTTTCGGGGTCACCGGTATTGTACCGGGACCACCGGAAGGGTCCCGGGGGGTCCACCGGGTGGGGCCACCTGCCCCGGGGGCCACATGGGCTGTAGGGGGTGCGCCTTGGCCTATATGGGCCAAGGGCACCAGCCCCAAGAGGCCCATGCGCCAAGAATCAAGGGAGAGGAAGAGTCCTAAAGGGGGAAGGCACCTCCGAGGTGCCTTGGGGAGGAGGGACTCCTCCCCTGGCCGCACCCTTCCTTGGAGGAAGGGCCAAGGCTGCGCCTCCCCCCTCTCCCTTGGCCCTATATATAGTGGGGGAAAGGGAGGGCAGCAAAACCTAAGCCCTGGCGCCTCCCTCTCCCTCCCATGACACATCTCCCTCCTCCCGCAGCGCTTGGCGAAGCCCTGTTGGAATCCCGCTACTTCCACCACCACGCCGTCGTGCTATTGGATCTCCATCAACCTCTCCTCCCCCCTTGCTAGATCAAGAAGGAAGAGACGTCGCTGCTACGTACGTGTGTTGAACGCGGAGGTGCCGTCCGTTGGGCGCTAGGATCATCGGTGATTTGGATCACGACGAGTACGACTCCATCAACCCCGTTCTCTTGAACGCTTCCGCGCGCGATCTACAAGGGTATGTAGATCCACTCCTCCCTCGTTGCTAGATGACTCCATAGATAGATCTTGGTGACACGTAGGAAAATTTTGAATTTATGCTACGTTCCCCAACATGCGGGCCCCTGGTGTCATCGTCTAGGAGCAGGCAGTGGGGCCCACTGGATCACTGGGTCCACCGGACACGGGCCTCGCCGGCTACACGACATTGTGCCATGTCTCGTCTAGCGTCACGGAGTGGTTGGCACTATGTGGCTACAGTGTCACGTCGCCCGATCGCTATCCACCCCGGTCAGCGATACGGGGGGCGTTGTAGCCACGCTCGCCTCGGTCAGCGTGGGTATGTAGCACACTATTGCCATGCCTGCCCTGTCGTGGGGAGTTGTCTTGTTGTACATCCGGATGGGACAACCGCTGACCCGTGGCTAGTCGGCGCGCAGCCAGCCGGCCGGCCAGGTGGCCATGCCAAGCCGGCTCGCACCAAGGAGCCGGCCAGCAGACCTGCCGGGTTGAGGGGCGCCTACCGCCCCGATGTTTTGAAAAGGGATCTGGGTTCCGCTGCCTACCCGGGGGCCCGACACTTATGTCCTAAAATATCATCAAAAATTCGTAGCGTTTGGACTCCGTTTGGTACTGATTTTCTAGAACCAAAAACAAACAAAAAACAGCAACTGGCATTGGGCACTAGGTTAATAGGTTAGTCCAAAAAATTGATATAAGATAGCATATAATTGCATATAAAACATCCAAGATTGATACTATAATAGCATGGATCTATCAAAAATTATAGATACATTGGATACGTATCACATCATCATATCTTACATATACCTGTGATATGCATACATGGGATTGGAAGTACGATACGCTTGATCTTGCAGATTGGTGCACGAGTGCGAAGCTAGCCCACTTGAGCAATCAAGCTAGCGTCTCTCCTAGCGTTTGGGCAACACGAGCTTGGTCCTGGAAAATCATATTTGCTCATTTCCTTGGTTGCATAAGCCCAGTTTATCTATAGTGTGTGTTTCCATGCCCAGCACCTAGCTATTGATCTATTTGAAATTTGTGAATCTTTTTCAGCATTTTCAATATCTAGACTAATTATTGCATGATTTTATGACACAATTCCTAACCAAACCACACTATAAGCTTGTTGTGTACATGTGAGATTGATAAGATCTGGTACCAATTCCACTCTCTTTGCATTTCACATTGAGTGAAGACTTGATCCATTATCAACTTTGGGAATAGGTAATTTCAATATTTTTCTTCTCATTTCCTACTTGCACTTGGTTTGAGTGTTGTGATGGATAAGGCAAGGTACATCATCACCAGTCTTCGATGGTGAAAACGACTATGTCACCAAGCTACACCCTTTTGTACTAAAACAACCTACATATGCATGAGGCAAATGAAGCTTTGGATGAGCTCATCAAGAACCTCTCCATCGACATTTTTCATTCTAAAGCTCGGACCCAGAAATATCTTGACACCAAGATGGACAGCAAATGTCACAACTCCGAGAGATGATTGCCAACTGCAAGTCTTACTAATCTTTGTCATCCTCTAGGCAAAATGATCAAGTAGCCATTCTTCGGTGTTTCCATCCGATGCAAATACTCTATGGCATCATCATCATCTACGTGACGACCTTCAAGGTCCTCAAGCTTCAAATCCTCTCCATCTTAATGGATTGCAAGCCCGCACCCTCGAGCAACAAGATGCCTTTGACCACCTATCATGTCGAAATGATGGAAGGCATCGACAACCAGAACAACGTCGTCGCCAATATGAAGAGTCTGAGGCACATTGCCAAGAAGAAGCTTGGTGTGCGAATTAAGCAAATGAAGCTTTGCCAATTAAGGAACAAAAGGGAACAATAAGAGCGCCAAGACAAAGAGGCTCTACATGAGGAGTGAATTGTGGTGTATGGTGAACACAACTCGTTTCCCACATCAACAATATCATGAGGAGCATCGAGATATTCCTCTTCCTCTATGTCCAGAGCAACGCCAACCTTGCAACAATCGCAAAGATGAAGAGCGCTTGGGCAAGCTAAAGTTTACAATGCCAAAATTCTTAGGTAGAATTGATTTTGAAGAATACCTTTCGCGGGTACCTAAAGTGGATACAATCTTTCGCATGCACAACTTTGATGAAGCAAAGAAGATGGAAGTGGATTCTCTTGAGTTTGACGGGTATGTTCTCATTTGGTGGCAGCAAGTCATCGAATGAAGAAAAGAACAAAGGAGAACCTCCTATCTATTACGGTATATGTGGATTGCACTAGCCCTCTCCATCAGTTCGGATTTTGGTTGCGTTGGCTAGTGCATGAATCTTAACATGGTGTCAGAGCTAAGGTCATGAGTTCAAGTCCTGACTTTCGCAATTTATTAAAAATTGTTGGTAACCCCCCTTTATGTCCATGTAGAAGCCTCTTGAGTAATGCTTTAATTTCGTGCGTTGCCGCTCTCTTATGGTTGCACGTGTTGACTTGTATTCCCCGTCGCACATGAGAGGGGGTGTTACAGTATACGTGAATTGCACTAGCCCTTGCCATCAGTTCGGACTTTTGGTTGCTTTGGCTAGTGCATGAAGCTTAACACTATCACCACTTGGGATGACATGAAGCAAGTTATGAGAGCAAGATTTGTACCTACACACTATACTAGAGACCTCTTCAAGAAGTTCCAAACTCTCAAGCAAGGCACAAAATCCGTGGAAGAATACTATAAGGAGATGGAGATTGTAATAATAAGAGAAAATGTGAAATAAGTCGAGGAGCAATCTATGGCAAGATTCTTGAATAGTCTCAACCACCCAATAATGTTGGCTTTCAACCATACTCTAACCTTCTCAAGCTAATCCACCGAGCAGCCGAAGTGGAGCTCCAAGTGCAAGATGGCATTAAGTACTCTAAGTACTCGTCATACACATCAAGACCCTTTGGATTATATACACGTGCTTCTCCAAGTGTGGCACCATACACTTGAGCTACACCCACCAATGGTGGTACTTCAAGTTGCAAGCCGGCGACAACAACATTAAGTTGTCCTCCTCCTACTACAAGCTCCTTCAAGCTTCAGGCTTTTACAACTATAACTCTTCTAATGGACCCCCAATGTAGTCAAAACAACCCATAACCCAATCGTATGGAGTAAAAATCATGTGCAAAGCGGGACTCAAAAACAAGTGCCGAATCGTCTCCTCTATGTGACAAAAGAATAGTTCCTACTTCCTTAATTACACTCATCTAAATTATAAAACATGTTAAAGACAACAATATATTTAGTACCAGTTCATTATGATTAACCTCGTAGTTGGGCGAGTCACCAGCTAGTTGCTAATAATGACACAACTGGTACAACCAATGCAACATGCTGGCACGCATATTTCAGAGATTATTCTTAAGGATCTAGTACTGTCGGAGGAGTGCATTTTGGGCGCAAGCACTCGCACAAGGGCACCAAATAAGGAAACTTCCACCAGCAACGCCCGTCAATGAACTGGTGCTCTTGGCAAGCTCTCCTGCATTTGGCAGTCCTCATGCAATAATAGTAGTACACACGACTTAGGACCCAACATTCATCCGCTTCAAGTCCAACTCCAAGCATAGGCGACACTGACCCTGCAAATACATGTTGTGAGTGAATTGTGCCTAGCTATGTGGTGCAGTGCAGTGTCCTGAACCAATGAAGTAAACCATGAATACATTAGTGAGTGAGAGGTTGCTTTACCACAAGGCATGAAAAGTAGCCATAGGAGGAGGCCGGAAGCCGTCGCCTTCATCAGTATATCCATATCTAGCATGTATTGAAGAGGCCCTAAGGGAGAGTGGTTGCTTTATACATGCTAAGGAAAACAGGGGTATACCTGACAAGAAATTCTATCATGAAGACGTGTCACGACATTCAATGTTCACCTCAAATGGAGAAAAATACATAAGATATGCAAGCGGCGCAAAGAAAAATAGAAGATATGCAAGGCTCTTGGGTATTCAAGGGCAAAAGAAATAATGCCTCATCTACATCTTTAAGTCACTCCCAATGCATCATATCTTAAACATGTATCTTAATCATTAAATAAGTGATCAGATACAGCTCCACTAACACATTAGTTGTATCTTAGTCTGGTATATAAAGAGACATGTGTTTAATATGTCTTGGGATCAATACTAACATTTTAACCTTGTGGTCCATTTGTGACAACACATACAACTAACTCAGTTTGTATAACATGGATCAACTATTTTTCATCAAGAGAGAACAACTTATGATGACCATTTTGGAGAACAAAAAATATATGTTCTGCGTCAATTTTTAAGTAAATATCTATTTGATCACAGAGTTGCATGAAATGTGGCAAGCCAATGTGCATCCCCAATGGCCATCTCTTAATCTTGAAAACATAATATTTATAACCTTGATATGTAAATCAATGTCTACATATTAGCATTACAGAATAAGCACATGTCCTTGCTAAGTATGTTGCGGAGATTGAGTACTGGTGTTTTGTTTGAGTCAATACCAACTTGTGAGTTGTGTTTAGTGGACAAAGATTGGAGTGACTATGTTATCAAATTAATATAATACATTTTCTTTGAAAAAAAGAACACAAGAAATGCATGTCCAATGTTTTGATAGGCATGTGATGTTTCTATGAGGGATGATGGTTGTGTACATGAGTTGTGTATTATGATTAATTTCCAATATGTTTTTGATACTTATCCAGAATAACTTGTGGTGGATTATGTGAAAGGTTGCAAAGCAAAAGAACAAAATAGATAATCAACCTGGTGGGCATAAGTCAGTGTCCTTGTTTTTTACCACATTGCCGGTCAATGGAACTCAAATCTTTCCCTTATGTTCTCAGGTCCTGACAGAAGTGTAGTTTGTCAATCCACACATGCTTGGAGTTTGACCTCTGCAAATACCAACGAAAATAACATGATTCCTCCTTCAACGATAGCAACAGATGGAGGCCGCCCAACAGTGTGATGCCAGAGTAGCTACCATCGAGGACGCAGTCCTTTACAATGAGGACAAGTAGCACCAATCACACAAGGAAGAGCATGATGTAGGACATGCTAGTGGTGTATTCCAAAGTAGAAGGGCATGGGGATAAGAAGATCGGTGGCTTCTATATAAGTACATGCAAGACGATGAGGGCATGAGGATTGTTTGTGTCTGTCATGGTAGCTTCCTCACACCTGGTGAGTTTGTGAAGCATGTTGGTGGGGGTGATGTCTTGGATCCTCTTAGGCATATCGTTGTCAACCCCTCATTGTCAACCTTCTTGTAGTTCTGAACTATATCTCGAGAAGAAAGTATTTTCTTAATGTTGTTATATTACATATTGTGTGTTTTAACTTGGTACGCATACATGTTTCAATGTTTATGTGATAACGTCGAAACATACAGAGTCTCATTTTAGTACAAATTGGAAGAACTATATTTTGTTTGAACTGTTAGTTCATTTCTAAGGGCGTTCATCTAATTAATTTTCAGTTTGTTTGTGGACAAGGGGATTCATCAAATGACCTCCCTCATTTGTCCGCAGACATGTCCATGCATGTCCGCTAATAGAACCCATTTGTCTGCCAAAATAGTGATGCCTAAGGGCATCATCATGCTTTTGTCCTCACCCGTGTATTTGGCCCTTTTTCATATTTTCACTGTTTTCAATGTTTCAACTATAAATATTGAGCCAAACTATTTGAACACATCTCACTGATAAATATGAAGCACAAACCATTCAACAAGTCAAACAATTTAACAATTGAAACATAGTCAAAAAATTGAATCAATCAAAGTTGATGGTGCGCATTGATGTTGATACACATTATGCGAAACTACTTCTTAGCATCATAATTAATAATGCTAGTGTCATTCAACATGAACCTCAACTCCGCGGTGATCCTTGCGAGTACAACTTGCTCAGCCTCGGTAGTCGCTCTCCTTGCTTTGATGACCACCTTCTCTACGTGAAGTCTCACTTGCTCCCTTTTCTCCGCAAGTCCCATCCTCTCCCTCTCAAGTCCCATCCTCTACCTCACCTTCTACTCCTCAAGATCCATCTTTTGTAATTAGACATTTAAGTAGACCTTGTATCTTTCGTCTTTCTTCTCCTCCTTAATTTCCTCCTTTTTTCCATTTCCACCTCTTTGTTGGAAATGATTTCCACCCACGAGGCCGAAATTGCGTTTGCACTCCATCATGCTTTGCATTATATTTTCCCACTTATTTCCCCGCATTCTTTTCACGTCGATCGTTGGTGCAATTCCACCTCCACTTGGCACATCTCTTCATCTTCCCTAATAAATTGTTGGGAGCTTCAGCCATCATTTGTTTTTGGCTTATTGTTGGGGGTTTTGAGTTCTCTAACAAGTTCACTCCATTTACTAGTGTCGTTAAACTTCATCCAACAATGTGGCAACGTAAATGGCCTCGTGTCAATTTGTTGGTACAATGTCACCACCAAGCTCAACTATCAAATGAACCACATGTCAACATAAGCAAGAAAACAAACATGATGATCAATGTAAAGTGGCAAAAATTGAATGGCTTCCGACTCCCAATGCACTTGGATTTTTTTATTCGTCACTTGCGTATATGCACCCCAAAAATTTTGACTCATTCTTGCATGGCATACCATCCATGAGTGAGCGTGGTCTCATTGTGGTGGCTTGCGATTTGATGCGGTGGGTAGTTCTTGAACTCATGGTAGTAGTCATGATTTTTCTTCCAATATTTAGAACCCTTTTGCTTCGTTCCACATATTGGATCCATCTCATCTCACCTGCAAACAAGTCGTGTAGAACAACACATCTTCCTTCCAGGTGTATGCACTTCCTCACTTCACCACCTTCTTGGTTTGAGATGGTTGACCAACATCATACATTGGCGTATTTTGATCACCATTGTCAAATATTGGAGGTACTTGGCCATTGTTCATCATACCCATCATCAATTCATCCTAAATATGCATCACAGTACCCATTGCAACACAAAAACATTCACATTGATTCTAAATATGCATACCTAGTCAATAGCATCACCTCGTTTTTGTTGAGGGTGCACATATCATCGGATAGCCGCCTCCCATCAGCCAACTGAAGCCTTGGTGCATGCCCACCCTTTCGACGAGACCAAGGATGACGGCATGGGAAACCACCACCACCCCTCCTTGGGCACTATCGAGCCCAAGCCTAAGAGAGTCATCTGACGGGACCGATAGAGAAGATGTGGCGTTGGTTGTGGTGGGGACGGACACATAGGGGACAAATAGACTATGCCATTGGAGATGCCCTTGCGCGTTTGACAAAACTGTCAGTTGTTAGCACTTATGACCGTCATTGTTATGCCAACAGCCATGTAGAATTGGCCTTTTTTAGCGCGTAAAATGTTAAGCTTGGCCTTTTCAAGTATTTATCACTTTTAAGACCATCATTGGATTACCGGCTCGATAATTCAAAACCGTGCCCAGACTCATCTACACATAATGAACAGTAAATTCAAAAAAAATGAATTTTTTAAGCATCCAAGATGCTCATGTAGGGAAGGTGCATGCAAATTTTTGTGGTGTTTGGACATCTGAGGAGCACGTGCCAAAAAAACAAAATCACCTCCGAATAGTGTTCTTTTTCAAAGTTTCTTAGACACCTAAATTTTATTTTTTTTGGCATGAACGCCTCAATATCTAAACACCACGAAATTTTGCGCGTAGCTTGCACACATGAGCATATTGGATGCCTATCTTTTTCCTTTTTTACTTCTATTTTAATTTATTGTTCCGCCCTCCAGCAGACATGTACCATTGTCCTTTTCATAAGTGTTACCTCCATTCAGAAAATCTTGTCTTAAATTTATCAAGATACAGATGCATCACTGGAGATGTACCATTGCCCTTTTCACAAGTATTACCTCCGTCTCAAAAAAGCTTCTCTTAGATCTATCTCCGTCTCTAAAAGCTTATTGTTAGAAGGAAGAGAGAGGTTTGGTGGAATTGTTTGTTGTATTGCTTGAGCCTTATGGGCATATATATAGGAGTATAAGGTCGTCTTGGAGTACAAGGCAAGGTGGAATAAATCCTATGCTATCCTATGTTTCCATAATAACAATGATACTCAACATCCCCCCGCAGTCACAACGGTAGCGACGCAGACGGTGAGAATGGAGAAGAATCCGAAGGCAAGCCGAAGGCAAGCCGATGGACACCCCCCACAGCCATAACGGTTGATGCATCACGGAGTCATAGCTGGAGTGAAAACCGACGAGGTTGCTCAAGCATGGCGGTAGCCCTTTGTGCCGTTTGTCGAGGTAGCCGAGAGTGTAGGTGGTGTAGCCGTAGTCGAGGTAGCCGTGCGAAGAACGCCGTGGTCGGTGTCGAGTCGGGGTCGTCGGTGTCGAGGTAGTCGCTGTGGAGCCGCGAAAGAAGAGCAGCGGCGGCGGCGGCTAGAGAAGGGGCGCGGCGACGGTGCTCAAAGTAGGCGATAATGAAATCGACAGCGTGACGAAGACCGGTGCGGACGGTGACGTCCCCGCGCCAAGGGAGGCGGCGCGACGCATATCACGTGAAAATCAACGCGCGTGGACGGCGGTGGACCGCGGGCCGCGGCGTTACGACCCGAAGGGGCGACGCAATGGCGGCGGGCGGATCGGGGCAACGGCGTGGAAAACCTCAGGGCGGTTGCAGGGATCGCGTGCCACGCTCGCTACGGCCCGACGGGGCGACGTAGCGGCAGCGCGAGGGTCGGTGCAGCCTCGGGGACGGCCTAGAGCGGACGGCCTCGGTGCTGCAATTGACCGCGGGCCGCGGCACTACGACCCGAAGGGGCGACGCAGCGGCAGCGCGCGAGGTGGTGCAACCACGGGAACGGCCTCGGGGTGGCGGCGGAGATCACGTGCCGCGGCAGTACGGCCCGAAGGGGCAATGCAGCGGCGGCGCGCATCGGTGCAGCCACGGGCAGAACCATGGGGTGGCGGCGCTGCGGCCCGACGGGGCCACGCAGCGGCGGCCTGTTACTCGATCGGCGGAGGGGCGCGCTGAACTCGGAGACAGGGCAGTGATGGCCGATGTAGATTGACGAGCGGGCCGACGCGCAGACGACGGTCGTGAGAGGCCGCCTGTCACGCGAGGCCGCCGGGTCTGGGCGACGAGCGAGCAGACGCGCGGACTACAGCCGTTAGGGGCCGCTTGTCGCGCGAGGCTGCCGGGTCGGTGAAGAGGCCGGTCGGTCGCGCCGGTGTCGGAGTAGAGACGCACGGGGATCGACGCGATGGCTGGCGACACAAACCGATCAAGTATAGATCGGAAAACCAAAAAGAAAAACGCCGATCAAAACGACCGGCGAAAGAGCGAAAAACCCCGAAGCAAGGGCTCGGGAAAAAGACTCTCTAAGGCAACCGGTCAACACAACCGATGGACGAACCCTAGGTACGGGCAGCGCGGCCCCTGACGACGGTCATGGAGGCTGACCACCCCGAGGGCGGTGCGCGGATGCGAAAGCGGCTAAGGTTTAGAACCCGAAAATTGATACCATGTTAGAAGGGAGAGAGGGGTTTGGTAGAATTGTTTGTTGTATTGCTTGAGCCTCATAGGCATATATATAGGAGTATAAGGTCGTTTTAAAAAGACAAGGTGGAATAAATCCTACGTTGTCCTATGTTTCCATAATAACAATGATGCTCAACACTTATTTTAGATTTATCTAGATACAAATGTATCACTAAAAATATTTAGTACTTGTACCTAATTCGGACGCGTGTAGGATAGCAATCACTGGTTTGTCCACGTAGTATCTCCGTCTCTAAAAGTTTGTAGTATTCCGCTTTGCAGATGGAATCATTTGATAATTAGAAAAATATTACTCCCTCCGTTCCATATTACTCGTCGCTGATTTAGTACAACTTTGTACTCGTCGCTGATTTAGTACAACTATGTACTAAATCAGCGACAAGTAATATGGAACGGAGAGAGTACGTATGAAAGACAGGGAGCCATCACCGTTGTGTTGAGTTGCGTTTTACAGAGCAACGCAAAGAAAAGGGCAGGCCACGAAAGATTTATGCAAAATCATCAAGGATGTAGCAATTGTGTCCTAAACAGAAACTGTAACAGTGTCACAGGAAACTATGATAAATCGATACAGTGATGCTACAACAAAATAGGGGGACACCTTCTACCGCTGGTGTGGAAAAAATCCGCAGAACACAAGACAACTAAGCCTTTGCAACTTTCTTCTTTGATTTCTTGCTTTCCTTTTTCTGCTTGTTGTACTCCTTGTACATGTTTATGGATGACAATGCATGGTTCAACTCGGTCCTCAGTCTCTCATTCTCAGAAATGCCTCTTAGTACCACGAAATGATTTTGCAACTTCTCTCTCAGTTCATCTTCGCCCACCGTGCAATCTGCCTTCTCAAGCACATCTGGACTTAGAGCGACAAACTCCTTACTGCGCCGTTTCCTTTTGCTCTTCAATGTCTGTGACACTTTGTGGGTTGGCTTTGATAATTCCCGTCCCATCGACAAGTCTTTGTATGCTTCCAGAGGATTCGAGCTAGAAAGTTGAACTGGATTCTGGGTGGCGTTCAGATTTGCCATGCTCAAGATATTTGAAGCCATTCCACTAACAGTTTCGTCATAATGCTTCTGCAGAAGGCTAAGCTCCCAAAGTACTGTTGCTAGTGCCCCACTCAGATAAGGATCTTTAGCCTCTGGGTCATATTTCTGAACAAAAGGAAATAAATGATATGATAATAGTAAAATAAATACAAACTGTACATGATAAACAAAATACAGAAGAGGAGGTAAGGCATATACCGCAACTAAGCTAGACAGGGAACCACCGCCAGCATCATTTTCCAACATGTTTCGGCACTTGGTATTCTTCTGGAGAAGATGCTTCAGCGTGATCAAGGCTGAAACATGAGCCCAACATGTAAATCATTATACCAGCAAGACAAACAGAAAGCGGTGACACTTGACAACAAGTGCTTGTAAGAACTAGCCAGGGAGAAGAAATGAATGCCTTACAAATGCCTCTAATGCTCTACTAATGATTAACTCATCTTGTGATGCATATTTTGTACAGGTTTATTAGGCCTCTTAGCATCACAAGTATGTCCTTTTTTATAAGGCCTCGCTTTGGAAAGGTGCATGCATGCAACCATTTCATTGGTTGCATTGAAAGTCATTGTTGTTGGTGCCATGACTGGGAAATTAATATACTTCATGCGTGTTTTTTCATTGGCTGCATGCATGTGAAAGAGTGCATTGAGAGTGAAATGGAAGAATTAATGTGAGCAAATTACTATGTGTCTTGGTCTAAGAGAAGTTGTCTTTAGGCCTAATAAACCCGGACGGAGGGAGTAGGAAGCAACTAAGATGGGATCACCTGCAGCAAGTCTAACATGCTTACATAGGGGTTGTTTACTACTCCCTCCGTTTCAAATTATAAGATGTTCTAACTTCCATCTGAATTGGATGTATGTAGACGCGTTTTAGTGTTTTTGTTCACTCATTTCAGCCCGTATGTAGTCTATATTGAAATATCCAAAACATCTTTTTATAATTTGGAACGAAGGTAAGTAATTTATTATGAGTTTGTTCCATGAATTCTGCTACACAATATTGCACTCGGCTGATGCATCACTGCATCCCTAAATGCTCCAAGCTCCTTAGGAACCGAGACCTGTTGGGAGGCCCGATGTTTTTCCCACAGCAGACCCCGCTTGTCAGTGCCAGGTTGGCACGTCGGTCCCGTAGGTCAGCTCACAACCAATGTTAGCGTGCTGGTCAAACCCCTTCTGCGTCATGTCAGTTGGCTGTAATTTGGGAGTCCCCGTGTCGATTCACGTCCTCCATTGTGTTCGTGGAGAAGGGGAGGCGATCTTCGCCTGCTCCCTTTTCCTTCGGGCAAGGGTTTGGTAAAAAAATTGGTGGCAGCCGGTGGCCGTCCTTCTTTGGAGCAGGCGTCGACCTTGTGCTGGCAGTCCATATCACTTGAGAATTTCTCATGGGGGCGAACAAAATTTCTCTAACAATCTGAAGTGTGTATGGGCATGTGAAAGCATCAATCAGCAAATTGAGGTTTAAGGCTATATACCGGAGACATGAGTGGAGAAATGGATGAAGAGGGTTGGCCATTTGTTGGGCTTAACTGCAATTTCAAAAGGGGAAAGCTACAATCTTGGAGATAGAGATCGCAAATTCATTCCCATGCTTTCTTGACAGACACTCCAGAGTAAGTGATGGCATGCATCCTTCGCAGCCGTGGCTTCTTGGTAGACATCAGTCAAGAAGAGTATGTGAGATGGGCAGTTCACTCCCAGAGGTTGCCAGATTTCATAGTAACTGAAGGAATAGTCAAGGCGGGCCTGGCGCAGTGGTCACTTGTGGCCTGGAGGCCCTGGGTTAGAACCAGCCTCCTTGCAGAATTATTATGCAAGGGTAAGGCTGTCTAGAAATTCCCTTCCTCAGACCCCGCCTTGTGTGGGGGCTTTCAGCACTGGGCACACCCTTTTGAAGGAAGGAATGGTACCCGGTGTTGGTATCAAACAAATTTGTCAGGTGATTTTGTTGGTGTTGTTCCTTTGAGATAACTATGTTGTGTGAGATATGGCGGTTCACGGTTTAGATTGTAGACCCATACAAAATTCTCGGTACAATGTACTAATTTCTTAATTGGTAGTTATGCAGTACTGTTTCCATGCAATTCTCTAAAAGATTACTGATGTCCGTTCATGAAAAAAGAAGTTCGGGCACTTGATGATCAAGGCAATATTTAGATTCTATGGTGTAATATGTAACACAGTAACAACAAAACCATAAGTTCTGTAATCAAGCTTGTGCCTTGCCAAGTGAACTGATATGTCCTTGAACAATTTATTATTTTTTTATATTTATTTTATATAAGCTGCTTGAAAAATAAAGTGTGCCACTAAACAAACAAACTCTCAACACCAATACCCAAACGGTGCATCAAGGCGCGCCTTTCTTCTAGTTCTACTGCCAAAAACTCGAACCAAAATAATACTACTCCGTCCCAAAATAAGTGTCTTAACCTTGGTACAACTTTGTACTGAAGTTAGTACAAAGTGGAGACACTTATTTTGGGACAGACGGGAGTACTTCGCAGGCATTAGTAGCCAAAAATTAGATAGGAAAATGATAAATTAAAACCTGCTATTGCTTCTGCGGAGCCAAATGACAGAGCAAATGTTGCCAGACGTTTAATGAAAGCAGCTGCTCTTAGCATATCCTGCTGCTTGCCTTCCCACAGAAGTGTCTTCAGAGCATCAGCCAAAACCTCACCACGATCTCTGCATGCAATGGATCAGGTCATTAATTCTCATGGTATGGACAGCTTAGCCATTACTATCTTTCTTCAATATAATAATACATAAATGCCCAAAGTTTATTAAATGTCAAAACAGTTTGAATAGCACATTATCGAGGAACAGAGGTAACAACTACTCCCTCCATCCCAAAATTCTTGTCTTAGATTTGTCTAGATACAGATGTATCTAATACTAAAACGTGACTTGATACATCCGTATTTAGACAAATCTAAGACAAGAATTTTGGGACGGAGGGAGTATATAGAAATAAAAATACACAGGATATAAGAACAGCGCCATCTACCCAGACTAGTCCGTGTTCCCCGTGAATAAATCAGTGACATGTGAAGTTATCTGGTGTTCAGGTACAAAGAACAAGAGAAGATATTTCCTCATTACAACCATTAACCATATGAAGAGGCCAAACCTGTCAGGTCGATACTCCAGTATAAGGTTATAAAACTGCACAAAGAAGTCCTGCAGGTCTACATTCAAAGCCTCAAGATTGCTCCTCCATACTTTAAAAGCAACTATGCAGCATTGTAGGCGTTCCGACACAGAGAGTGTATTGTCCGGTGGAATTTCACCTTGATGGTCTGTATACCCAGAAAGCTTCTTAAGGCAAGCGATAAGTTCACTCATGAAATCCAAATCAATTAAATGTGAGAATTTTCCTAAGCCCTCCAAGCATGGAGCAAGTAAAGGGTGTGAGCCACCAGGGAAGACACTAGTGGCCTTATACCTGGAAACATTGACATGCCAATATCATCATCATCAGGAATGTAACATTATGCTAAAAGAGAGAGAAAAATCAGAACTAAGTAAACTCGGGCCATATAATACCAGATACATATCATTTGTACTTGTAAAACTCAGATACACAATGCACGGACCTTGAATTTGAAGTGTTCATGCTATGCTTCAAAATTCGAAAATAGGTCTCAAAAAGGGCTGCAAGTGTTTCCCTTTGTATCATTTTTTTCTCCTTTGGATCAAGAGTAAATGAAACAGCTCTAAGATCTGCATGAACCTACAAAAGGATATTCTTATAAGAATTCATAGCCATGCTACAAGTTGAGCAAGTTGATTTGTATGAAACATCTGGTGTTACCTCTTGTCTGGCTTTAGAAAGCAATTCCTTTTTTATTTTCTTCTTCTCACTCGGTTTTGTGACATCCCGATTCTGATATCGTTTATTTTTCTTTGGTTTCAGTTTTTCTTCCTTGCTCTCATCTTTTCCAAGGTCTTCATCAAACTTCAGAGACAAGCATACCTAACAAAAAATGTGGTCACCGTAAGCAAGGGGATTGATTCTCAACCAAGAACACATATCAATTGCATGCAAAATGCAGGAAGATGGACGCTATAACCATTCAATTCCATCACATACATACCTCAATGACATCAGGATGGAGCTGGCAATCATTGAGCTTCACACTAGCTGATATCAATCTTACTGCTTCAACAGTTGCCTCACCGCGATGTTTTCCTTCATTTCTAAACAGAGATCTTATTGCCTCAGAACATAGTTTCCTACAAGTTAGAGAGAAAAAGATGCAAGTTAGGTCAGTACAGTGATGTACTACGTGGACTGCTTTTATACTCAAATTTACTTGAACTACTTTAAATACAGATGCTTAGGTTTATTTGCACATGAACTGCTCAACTTACTAATAGTTATGTTTAAACAAAAAGGCGGGAAATAGGCAACCAATAAATACTCATTAAATTATGAAATCATATAGTTTCCTCTATGCATTTCAGTTTTAAAGGAAAATATCAAGTTACAGATGAAATTTGTGTCACTGGAAGACCAAACTATTTGCCCCCCCCCTCCCTCGCGTTGCCTCGCTCGGGCGACACGAGGGACGAAACCTAATCCCGCCGCCGCACCTCCCCCTCCTCAATCTCCCCTCGCCACCACCGGAGGCAGCCGCCGGGCAAGCTTGGTGTGCTGCTGATGATGGTGGCAGCGGGGTCCTTGCTGCCTCGCCTCGCCCGCGGGGGGCTACGGGATCTGGGGCGGCGGCCCCGACTGGTGTGGCGCCTCCAGCCCTTCGGCTTCTGGTGGCGCGGGCGTGGGCCTGCGGCCTTGACCGTGCGGACGATGAGACCTCCGGAGGATGCGGATCTGGGCGCGGCGACGGCTCCGGCTTCCGCGGCGTCAGATCTGGCCGCCTCCACACCAACTCTCCTGCGGCGTGCTGCTCCCCCCTCCAGATCCGGTCTGCTACGACATGGGGGGCTGGTTTCGGTGGGTGGGAACGGATGGTGGGGTTCCAGGACCGGGGGAAACCCCTAGCCAGCCTTGCTGGCGCGACGGCGGCGACGCCCGCGGGCGCCGCTCACCTCCTTGGAGGCGCCGGTCAAGTCCTGTCCTCCCCATCCCATGCCTCCTTACTTCCCGGGTGAAAAGCCAAACTTTGTTGGACAGCAGCAACGCCTCAGACGTCGTAATCTTCTTGAAGACGTTGTTTTTGGGAACAAGTGGGGCGGTGGGCTTCGGTGTGGTGCGGTTTGGTGTGCGGCGGCGGCGGCGGCAGCAAGTCTCTAGCGGCAGCCATGCCTTCCCTGGTGCGGGGTTCAGTTATGGTGGTGCTCTTCGTGCGGCTGTTGTGAGGGCCTCCAGTGTCGTGGATCTCCTCGAAGGGAGGGGATAGGGTTCCCCTCCTCCGGTGGTTCCCTTCCTAGCTCGCCGAGGGTGCCAGAGCTTCTGAGTTTTGGTCTTGGTCCTTGCTGTTGCCCTTCATCCTGGCAGCTCACCCTCTTTCTCGCCCGATCTTCGGTTTTGGGGCTGCTTGGCTCTAGGTGAGTCGCCGTCGACAAGTGAGGAACGCCTGGTTCCGCTCCTGTGGCTGCCTTGGGTGCCATTCAGGCAGTTTCTAGGGTGAACTAGTCCATCGCTCAACGGTGCGGCGCCTTTCGAGCCAGGCGAGGAGGCAGGGGCCTCCTTTGACGATGGAACTGTCTGATTGTGTTCTCCACAAGTCCCTGGTGTTCTGGCAATGGCATGCCTCTCATCGTCGTCGTTTCCTTGCCTTGAACCGGCAGTTGCCTTCCCCATGGTTGCGTGTGTGCAAGAGGTCCCTAGCATCTCCTAGCTATTAGCTTCACGTTGATCTAGTATCTAGCGGGTTGTGTGCTATGTGAGCCGTCTCCCAGCGCCTTTGTATCTTTGCCGTGTTTTTTTTTCCTTTTCTTTGTGTGGTTCGTGGTTGTATTCTCTGTAATCCTGGCCGGTTGATGGCTTTGTTAATTCAAAGCCGGGCTCTCCTTGAGCCTTCGTTCCAAAAGACCAAACTATTTTGCTCCCTGGGTTCCATGAGAGATAAGATTTTCTTGTATTGACTCGTAGCCCAAGGGGCATATTATAATACATGAGGAAACACACAACATCCGGGTATCACCCTCATACACATGGATGCTACCATCACTACCTCTAACACCATGGAGCAACGATTTAAACACCTTGATATAGGGCTCCATTCCTAAGCAACTCATGAATATCAGAAAAGTTGTTGTTAAGTATATATGTTGTGTTTGTCTTGTACAGGCCCAGGCCCATAGTCTAGAGTGAGGCCCAGGCCCATGTAACCTTGTATATCTCTCTCCTCAATACAGAAAACTGTTTGGTCATTCTCTCTTCCTCACGTTTCCTACCATGATATCAGACCAGGACCAAACCCTAGTCCCTCTTCCAGTCGCCACCCATGAAATCGCCGCCGGTGAGGTGATTCAGGCGGATCTGTCTGGTGAGGAGACATCCACATCGCTGCCCCATCCCATCTTCGTCATCAACCTGTAGGAGCTGCTCTCCAGCAGCTCCTCTGTGTGTCCTCACAGCTACTCTGTGAGAATACTTCCCCTGCTCTCCAGCAGCCATCTCCAGCAAGCTCTTGGTGCCTTCCCTGCTCTACAGCAAGCTCCAGGCGTTCCCCCTTCTATCCAGCAAGATCCAGCAAGCTCCTACTATCCAGTGAGATCCAGCTCCTGTTTGTGGCTGTCTGCTGCTCTTCTCTTGTTGCTGCCTGCAGCTGCTATCAGATTGGGTGTTTCCAGCTGCTGGCCACTCACCACTATGGCAAGAAATGATTTCGGATTTGGTTCTCTGATCATAGATATCAAGCTTGATGGTTCAAACTACAGGGAATAGGCATTTTCTGCCCGAACTGTCTTGAGGATGGCTGGTTTTGTTTCTCATCTGACAGATGATCCACCTAGTCCAAATGATGATGCAGCAAGGAAGTCTTGGCAAAAGATCGATGATCGTGTGATGGGAGTTTTAATTCTGGGTGTTGAACCCTCACTCCGAATGAGTCTTGAGCATCACACTTCAGCTAAAGAGATATGGAAGTACTTTGAGCAGCGCTACCTTCAGACCAGCAGTGCACTTCATTTCTCGTTGTTGCAGAATTTACACAACACTCGGTAGCCAGAAGACATGTCCATAGAAGAGTACTATGGAGCTTTCCCTCGCATCACTGGGCAGCTAGGTTCCATGGTTCCAAAGGGTAATTCTGGTTGTGAGTCATGTGCAGCGAAGGAAAAGTATGACCATCAGACTCTCATGTTTCAGTTTGTGATGGGTCTCAAGCCAGACTTTGAGAACATTCGCACTCAATTGCTTGGTCGTACGACTCCTCCCACCTTGACAGAGGCACTTGCTAGCTTGATCGCTGAGGAGACTCGTCTCCGTTCTCTTGGGGCTACTTCTGCGCAGACTCTACACACTAGTGTTCTGGCTTTTCCTCAGCAGCCAGGTGCCTCCAAGGCCACACCTTCAGCTGTCGTATGCTCGTTCTGCAAGAAGGCAGGACACCACAGAGATGGTTGTTTCAAGCTTCATTCAGAGCTGTTAGCTGAGTTTCAGGCTAGACGGGCCCTCAATCAGCAGCGTCGTGCACCCCAGGCTCCTTATCAGCAGCAAGTGAGGGGTGCTTCTGCATCTGTTCTCTCTCAGCCCGCTGTTGCTGCAACCCAGCCTTGGGTTCTGGACTCTGGGGCTTCTTTCCATGTGACCTCTGATCGCTCTCAGCTTGTGTCTTGCCAGCCAGTGCGGGATGGTGCCTCTGTTCAGACTGCTGATGGTACACCTTGTTCTATTACTCATCAGGGTTCTCTTCGCACATCCAAGTTTTCTGTTCCTGCCATCTCCTTTGCTCCAGAGTTGTCCATGAATCTTATGTCTGTTGGCCAGCTTGCTGATATGAACTACTTTGTTGGTTCTGATGACTCATTTTGTTATGTGCAGGAGCGTCAAAGCAAGAGGGTCATTGGAACTAGCCATCGCCGTAGAGGATCCACATCCCTCTACATCCTTGACACCTTACACCTTCCTTCAGCTTCCACCACATCCGCGTTCCGGATGGCTGCATCAACATCAAGATCCACTTCGCCGTTTTCTTTTGCCCAGTGGCACCATCGCTTAGGTCACTTGTGTGATTCTCGTTTATCTACCCTTGTTCGACAAGGTGTTTTGGGTCATGTTTCCATAGATGCTGGTTTTCATTGTAAGGGTTGTAAGCTAGGGAAACAAATACAGCTTCCATACTCTTCCAGCACTACTCATTCTAGTCATCCTTTTGATTTAGTGCACTCTGATGTATGGGGTCCTTCCCCCTTTGTTTCGAAAGGTGGCCACAAACATTATGTCATATTTGTTGATGATCACTCTCGACATACTTGGGTCTATTTTATGAAGCATCGTTCTGAGTTGTTTTCTATATATAAGGCTTTTGTACATATGGTCCATACTCAGTTTTCCAGTGTTGTTCGTGTTTTTCGTTCTGACTCCGAGGGGAGTATCTATCTACTGCTTTTCGTGAGTTTCTCTCATCTGAGGGTACTCTCCCTCAGCTTTCATGCCCTGGTGCCCATGCTCAGAATGGCGTTGTTGAGCGTAAGCATCGCCATATTGTTGAGACAGCAAATACCCTTCTGATTTCTTCCTTTGTCCCCACTCATTTTTAGGGTGAAGCTATCTCAACTGCTGTTTATCTAATCAATCTCCAACCTTCTACTCGCCTTGAGGGCAAGTGTCCTGGTGAGGTTTTGTCTGGTTCTCCTCCCACGTATGACCACCTCCATGTCTTTGGTTGTACTTGTTATGTTCTTTTAGCACCTCGTGAGCGTACCAAGTTGACTGCTCAGTCTGCTCAGTGTGTCTTCCTTGGATATAGTCTTGAACATAAGGGCTACCATTGCTATGATTCTTCTGCTCACCGCATTCACTTTTCTCGCGATGTCACTTTTGTTGAGGATCAACCCTTCTTCTATTCCCCTTCCACTAAACCATCATCCTCAACTTCTTTAGAGTCTACCTCGTTTCTTTCACTTCCACCTATCTTTTTAGACGAGTCCATAGCTGAACAACCTTCCTCTGTCCTAACATCAGAACCATCTCCACCACATGTTTCATCTCCTTCCTCACCAGCTCCTTTCTCTCTTCCACTAGCTCCACCTCTAGATAGTCTTCCTTTCCATTACACTCGTCGTTATTCTACTGCTCCAGCCAGTACTTTCCATTACACTCTCGTTCTAAAGCTCCATGTGACACGCAGTCATCTATGCCTTTGTCTTCTACTCCTCCAGCCAGTACTACTGATCCTTGCACTGACGGCTCTTCTCTAGCAACGCGATACAAAAAGGACTTGTATGCAAGGGCTATTTCTAAGCCTAGTACCTATCAGGAGGCAGTTGTGTCACCTGAGTGGCAACTGGCTATGTCTGAGGAGCTTGCAGCCTTAGAGAGTACTGGTACATGGGATTTGGTACCATTACCTCCTAGTTCAGTCCCTATCACTTACAAATGGGTGTATAAGGTTAAAACCAAGTCAAACGGTTATGTGGAACGCTACAAGGCTCGCCTTGTTGCAAGAGGTTTTCAGCAGTATCATGGGAAAGATTATGATGAGACGTTCGCTCCTGTTGCTCACATGACTTCAGTTCAAACTCCAATTGTTGTGGCTGCTACTCAGTCATGGAAAATTTCCCACATGGATGTGAAGAATGCCTTCCTTCATGGTGATTTACATGAGGAAGTTTATATGCAGCCACCTCCAGGTATCAAGGTTCCATCAGGTCATGTTTGCCGTCTTCAAAAGGCTCTTTATGGGCTTAAGCAAGCCCCTCGTGCCTGGTTTGAGGGGTTCAGTTCTGTGATTCAAGCTGCCGGTTTTTCTCCTAGTGAACATGACCCTGCACTCTTCATTCATACATCTGAGCATGGTCGTACATTGCTTCTACTTTATGTAGATGACATGTTGATCACTGGAGATGTTGTTGGGTATATTGATTTTGTTAAGAAAAAAATGAGTGAACAATTCAAGATGTCAGATTTGGGGTCTCTCAGCTATTTTCTCGGGATTGAGGTCGAGCACACCAATGATGGTTACTATATCTCCCAACAAAAGTACACTCAGGATTTGATTCTTCGCTCAGGTCTCACTGACACACACATTGCTGCTACACCTATGGAGCTTCATCTGCAGTTGCGTCCTACTGATGGCACTCCTCTTGAGGATCCATCTCGCTATCGTCACATTGTCGGCAGTCTAGTGTACCTCACAGTGACCAGACCTGACATTGCACATGCAGTCCATATTCTCAGTCAATTTGTTTGTGCTCCTACCTCAGTTCATCATGGTCACCTATTCCGAGTCCTTAGGTATTTAAGGGGAACTACATCTCGCCGCTTGTTCTATGCTAATTCCAGTCAGCTAGCTCCAGCTACATGCTTACTCTGATTCCACTTGGGCGAGTGATCCTATTGATCGTCGCTCGGTCACTGGCTATTGCATATTTCTTGGTACATCTCTCATTGCATGGAAATCAAAGAAGCAAACTGTTGTGTCTCACTCCAGCGCCAAGGCAGAGCTTAGGGCTCTCTCTACTACTACAGCAGAGATTGTATGGCTTCGCTGGCTATTGGATGATCTTGGTGTCTTATGTCATACACCAATACCTCTTCTTTGTGACAGCACTGCTACTATTCACATTGCTAATGATCCAGTCAAGCATGAGTTGACCAAACACATTGGTGGGGATGCCTTTTTCACTCGATCTCATTGTCAACAATCCACTGTCAAGCTACAATATGTCCCATCAGAGCTTCAAGTCGCAGATTTCTTCACCAAGGCACAAACTAGAGATCAGCATAGGTTTCACACTCTCAAACTTGGTGTATCAGATGCTCCTGACCCACCTTAAGTTTGAAGGGGGGTGTTAAGTATATATGTTGTGTTTGTCTTGTACAGGCCCAGGCCCATAGTCTAGAGTGAGGCCCAGGCCTATGTAACCTTGTATATCTCTCTCTCCTCCTCAATACAGAAAACTGTTCGGTCATTCTCTCTTCCTCGCGTTTCCTAATAGTTGTCACCACCACCCTACATGTATAGGGCTCCATTCCTAGGCAGCTCATGAGTATCAGAAAAGTTGTCACCACCACCCTACAGGGTACCTCCCCAACTGCACTATACCCGTGTACATAAATAAAGATGTATAAACCATGGATATAACTAATATTTGCTGTATAAAGCATAGCTCATTTTAGGCCTTCTTTGGTTTACAGGAATTTTAAAGGATAGGAATTTTGTAGGAAAGACACTTTGGAGCCCTTGGTTTGTAGGAATGGATTCCTATTACTATGTAGGATAGGAACCAATTCTTCACATTTCAAAGGACAAAAAACATTAGCCTAGACTAAATGGAAAAATTCCTATCCTATGCATCAAATGACATGTCTTTCCATATAGGAATTGAGATACATGTCATCTCACTTCCTATGATTTTCCTATTCCTATGATATTCCTATCCAATGAACCAAAGGAGACCTTAGGGTTGTGCTACAATCTTGTGTGCAACTGTCCATACTGACCATCTGATGAACATAACAGAATAAACTAAACAGAACGCAAGGTATCGATGAGGATGTTAGCCACATAATCAAAGCGGGGTGGATGAAGTGGCGGATGAAGTGGCGGCAAGCATCTGGCATGCTCTTTGACAAGAAGGCCCCACAAAAGCTAAAAGGAAAGTTCTATAGGATGGCGATCAGACCTGCAGTGCTATATGGAGCAGAGTGTTGGCCTACTAAGAGACAATACATCCAACAAATGAGTGTCACTGAGATGCGCATGCTAAGGTGGATGTGTGACCATACAATAAAGGACCGAATCAGGAACGAGGGAATAGGCAATAAGGTAGGGACGGCACCAATTGAAGAGAAGATTGTCAAACACCGAGTAAGGTGGTTTGGACATATCCAATGGAGGCCTGCAGAAACACCAGTGAATAGCGGTATTCTAAAACGTAGCAAAAATGCTAGGAGGGTATGGGGCAACCGAAGTTGACATGGGAGGAGGCTGTAAAGAGAGACTTTAAGGTTTAGAATGTACTCAACGTTCTTATATTATGGGACGGAGGGAGTACCTAGGAATTTGGCTCTTGACAGGACTGTAGTCAGCAATCCATGTACCAGAACCTTAGTTTACTTTCCTTCACTTTGTTTACTTGTATTTTCTCCCTTCTCTTTTAGGTTCTCACAGGTTTCTGTTGGATTTCATCTCTAGCCTACCCCAACTTGCTTGGGACAGAAGGCTTCATTGTTAGAATGCAAGGATGGCTCTATACTGGCAAAGTGGCAACCCATTCCCACGACATTCACTATGGGGGCAGGGATGGAACTACAGGAGGAAAGTTGCACTCGGTAGCTACGGATGGCAATTGGAAAGTCACCCGTCATGGGGACTAACCTAGTAACCAACATTAACTTATACAGAAGTCAGCTGCATAATTGAGTCATATGACATTATTAGGTAAGAAATGATTCAAGTAAATATAAATAAGAAGATACCTTGCTACATCATTCGAGGAGCTTAAATTTTTTACCACACTGGCCAGTAAGCTTTCACGGTGGTTAAAGTGTGGGGCAGCATCTAATAAACTACACAAGCAACGAACTGCCACAAGATAAAAATAGGGTTGCTTCTCCAATGATATCAATTTCTGCAGGTATGCCTGGAAGTGCACAGAAAGGAAACAGAAAACGAATTTCAGCAATCAAAAAACATCTAGAAATATCTTGACCATCAAATGGAAGGTGCAGCAAATAAATATTTGTATGAAGAAAGCCAAAGCAAGTGATGAGCCACTGGAACATTGTTCATGATCACATATTTCATAACCAAATGACTGCTTGTCATAAAGTATTTAGGGTATGAAGCAGAATTCAGAATAAAACCTTGTAGGAACGAATAAGCGTGTACTCATAATATCTCGTCTTCTTCACTTCTTTCGAAACTTCTACGGCAAGCTCTTTTTCTGTCAGCTGCCTAATCCGATAACTGCAGAAGAAGATCAAAGCACATATAATATAAGTCACCTGGGAAACACTGTAGCAGTGGCTATAGTAAAAATGAACTGTCATGTCATGTACCTAGGAATTATGTCCCTGAACACAGCAAGCAAGGACATTATAGCAAGTTTAACAACCCTTTGGTCTGTGTCGTTGCATATAATTAATAAATCATTCAGAGATCTAATGTTTGATTCAGGATCTTCAAGCATGGCCATGCCTAATTCAGCAAGCTGGGCCTTCTTTTTCTCAAACAATTCATCAGCTGAAAGTTCTTCCTTCACCTCTTCCTGCCAATCAGAGTATACAGGAAAAATCACTGTTTGCATAGTAAAAATATATAGCAGTTCTGTATAAGATACAAAAGGTTTCAATTATGAACAAATGAGCTGGATTCTATCGCTGTAAATGACCTGACATTTGATAAACAGTTTTATAACTTGTCTGTTTGCTTTCATTGACACTTTTCAGGTATATACAAGCTCTACAACAGATATCCATATTTTCATCTATAATTCATGCTGAATTGCTGATGATGCATTAACTCATTTTGATTTTGCTCAAAATTTCTCACTTACCACATTCTAGCATTCAGCTTTGTATGTTAAGATTAGAACAGCTACAGGCCATGACACTTAATTTAGCTATCCTGCAATATGTTGACAATGTCTAAGATACTTCGATATTTGCAGTCAAACATGGCTAGGTAATTTGCATTCACGGTATTAAGCAGTATGAGTTTTTATTTTTAAGCTTTTGCAAAAAGAGATCATTTGAAAAATGTGCTTCAGACTAATGCAAAAAGAAGAACAGAAGTAGTACCAACACTACTGAGTGCAGTTTCTCCTTCGGAATTTCAAGTGGACGCTGCACATTCTGCAATTTACTATCTTCCTTTTTGTTGGATCTTCCCTTACATTCCTTTTGAGAACTTTGCTTGGCATCAGCATCTTTGTCATCAGATTTGGATTCAGCACCCTTAGCTTTGTCTTCAGACCTTGCTCTCTTGGCTGCATGTCATGACATAAATGTTACATGAGTAGGGTAACACTAACAACAATTCATAATCACAAACTTACTTAAACTCATATAGTAACACATGCTACACTTCTAGAAAACTTCTTTATGCTTTTGACTTATTTCGGTTCCGTTATGTTGCAGAATTTTTTAATGTTTTTTACTTGTTTTCTGTCTAATTGGACAAGGTTTTATCATGATCTTTTAGTTCTGATGGAACATAGTAGTTACAGGGGCATCATAAAATCAGTAATTCCAGTATCAAAAAGATTCATGCGTGTCATTCATTTTAACAAGAGAAAATATGGAGACAAATAAATGACCACAATAGTATCGACTCATGTGATTCTGAATTACTGCCAGCCCTTCCCCTGATTAATGTAAGTTGCATGTAGAACTTTAAGTCATGCCTGTCCATTTGGATCAGCAACAGTGTCCTGTATGCTTGCTCTGCAAATGGCAATACGGCAACACGGAATGACCGCTCTAGAGCGCATGTCATTATTCTGGGATCAAAAGGGCACGCCAGGCTCTGTAAATGGAGCCAGATAAGCTTGGCACAACTTAGATTGCGAGTACACAGCAACTTTACTTAGTTTAAGCAATGTCTAAAACGATCTTGTTAAGTCATGGACCAACAACAATAGGATAAGTTGTAAGACTTTATTAAATTCATGGACCGAGAACAATGGAAGCCATTGGTGGTACATTTCCTAGGGGTTTTTTCTTCGTCCGCATGTATTGGGTGTGTTTGCCAAGTGTCTGCGGTAGTCTGTTCCTACTGACTGCAACAAACAAACTTAGTAGAAACTCAGAGCCAAAATGATTTCATTTACTAATATATCTATAGCATTTGCTATGCGGTTCTCCAAAGCCTTGTGCAACTAGCAAGTGCTCCTATACCATATTCACTAGACTAACTCAACCGGCTCTGCTGAACCAAATATAACTGGGCATGCATGATTTTACCGGTTCTGTAGAGCAGCTCCCCCTGCAGAGTCTTGACAGGGAGCGCGTCAACGGGATCCACCTCGAGGTCATCGTCGTCCTTTGGTTTCAGGGCTAGGGCAGCCCTCCTCTTGCGCTCGCGCTCCTCGTAGAGGAGCTCGACCTTGTCCTCGTCGTGGTCGGGGACCCTGGTGACGACTTTGTCGAGGGCCTTCCTGTTGAGCCCGGTGATCAGGTGGACGTGCTCTCTATTCTCCTCGACGAAATCCACATCCTCGTCGGAGACTATGATGTCCTCGTCGTCGACTTCCGGCGGCAGCGGCGGCGCGAGGATGACCTTGTTCTTCTTGCTGCTCTTCCCCATGGGATACGACACAAATCTGGAGTGGGTTGTGCTTCCCCGAAGCCGACGCTAACCTCACAAGTTTCACGGTCGCGGTAGGAGAGGGGGGTGGCCGGAGGTCCTTCCGAACGGCGAAACTTAGATAGGCGGCGGCGGCGGCGATGGAACGAAGGGTTTATATGACTTTCTCTTTTCCCTTCGAAAAACAGTGGCATGGGTTGTTGCTGCTAGGTTTTGTGCGGGACCTTGGGCTTGGGCCATAGAAGTTTGGTGAGGCGTGGACAGAACCGCGCGCACCAGGCCCGAACAAGCCCACATTCATACTTTGTTTTTACGCGAAACTTAGGGGTCTTTGTACGAGATTGTCGTGGGAGGAACAAAAATTTAACACAGACACATCTCACTCTGTGCATTTGAAAATCAAACCGAAAAATCATACCAAAAATAAACCGAAATGAACAAATTTTTTGGTTTTTATGGTTTCTGGTTTCGGTATGGTATAAACTTTTCATACCGATTTGAACTTTGGTTTTTATGGTATATACCGAAAAACCGAATGCTTAACCGAATAAACCAAAGTAAAAAATAATTTTATATTTCTTGTGATGAACAACCATGCAAGTTGTCATTTTTCTTGTACATGAGTCAAATTCACTACTAAGCACCTTATTTTTTTTCTTGTAACATAGTCATTTTTCTTTTTTTTGAAATGCTAAGCGCGTCCATAACCATCAACAGATAAATCAATGCATGCATATATATACTTATATATAGTTATATATTGTATTTGTGTAAAACAGTATATGTGTTTTGAGTCATAAATTTGCAAATTGTTATTACGTCATTTTCAAATTCGCGTCAACTTTGGTTATTATGGTATATACTGAAACCATATCGAAATAATTTGGTATATACCGAAACCGAACCGTATTTTAATTTCATACCATATTTATTGAAGTATTAATACCGTACAAACTGAACTATGTAAACCGAATAAACCGAACGCACACACATCAAACACATTAAGCTACGGGAGAATGGCGGCCAACTAGCATGGCCACGTGACGCATGCTGGTTTGCCGTGGCAAAAAACATTTTTATATTTTTTGGAAGATGAAATTGAAAAACTTCTTGATTTTTTTGACAGATGAAACTGAGACTTTTTTTGTTTTGAGAAAAGTTTTTTTAGATTTTTCTTAAGATGGGAGTGAGACGTTTGTTTCTTTTTCATTTTAAAAATGTTTTTAGGCTTTTCTTTTTCTTTTTGAGATGGATGTGATGTTCACGTGTTGTGAGAATTTTTTTTTAATTTTGAGATGTAATTGAGGTTTTTTCTTTGAGAGGGAGAAATACATGCCCAGCTTCTTCTCAAGAGGCCCGCAATGACGGGCCCCAACCACTAGTCATGTGTTATTGTGTGTCGAAAATGAAAGTGCCATCACTTATTCTTTGCCTGGGTGTTTGCTAAAAAACATTTGGAAGCTCGTCTCTAGCGTACTTTGTTTTGAGAAAAGTTTTTTCAAGATTATTTTTTAAAGATGACTTTTTGTTTTTTTTTCATTTTAAGAACGTCTTTTAGGCTCTTTTTTTTAGATGGATGTGATGTTCACATGTTGTGATGAAGTTTTTTTGATTTTGAAATAAAATTGAGGTTTTTTCTTTGAGAGGGAGAAATACACGTACAACTTTCTCTTAAGAGGCCCGCAATGGCAGACCCCAACCACTAGTATCAAACACAATAAGCTATGCTACAAAGGCGCTATTTGAGTGTGTCCACGTGGCGATTTACTGTGGCGATAGAAAAATATCTAACTACATATCATTTCCTTTTAGTAGAAGCTTGCTTTGAGTTGATTGATTGGTTCATTTCCTTCCTAACGAAGGCAGCTCCGCACGTCTTCCTCTCCATCTCTCCCCCCCACACGTACGCCGCCAGCCGCAGCCATCGCCTCCTCTTCCTCCTCTTGTCTACCCAGCTAGGGCTGCTTCTATCGCCGCCGCCGCTGGCCCATCACTCGTCCGGCGCTGCCCACCGAAGGAAGGCCCTCTTCTCCCTAGGGTCTTTGTAACACCCACGATGCTGCTATAGCTCCCACGTGTCGAGGCACGACTTAGAGACATAACCGCATAGTGGTTTTGTCGCAAGAAGGGTCATCTTCACAAACATCCCATGTATTGAATAAGACAGGGATAAATAGAGTTGGCTTACACTCGTCACGTCACACAATACATAAATAATTCATACATCATCCAAAATACACTCATAGACCGACTACGGTCAAATCCGAATAAAAGGAAGATAAACCCCAAATGCTAGATCCCCGATCGTCCCAACTGGGCTTCACTACTGATCATCGGGAAACGAAACATAGTAACGACCAAGGTCCTCATCGAACTCCCACTTGAGTTCGGTAGCATCACCTGCACTGGTATCATCGGCACCTGCAACTGTTTGGAAGTATCCGTGAGTCACGAGGACTCAGCAATCTCACACCCGCGAGATCAAGACTATTTAAGCTTATGGGTTGGATAAGGTAATGAGATGGAGCTGCAGCAAGCACTAAGCAAATATGGTGGCTAACATACGCAAGTAAGAGTAAGATGAGAAGCTACGCAACGGTCGTGAAGCTAGAAGTGATCAAGAAGTGATCCTGAAACTACTTACGGTCAAACATAACCCAAACCGTGTTCACTTCCCGGACTCCGCCGAAAAGAGACCATCACAGCTACACACACGGTTGATTCATTTTAATTAAGTCAAGTGTCAAGTTCTCTACAACCGGATATTAACAAAGTCTCATCTGCCACATAACCACGGGCACGGCTCCTGAAAGTTTATACCCTGCAGGGGTGTCCCAACTTAGCCCATCACAAGCTCTCATGATCAACGAAGGATATTCCTTCTCCCGGAAAGACCGGATCAGTCTCGGAATCCCGGTTACAAGATATTTCGACAATGGTAAAACAAGACCAGCAAAGCCGCCCGATTGTGCCGACAAATCCCGATAGGAGCTGCACATATCTCGTTCTCAGGGTACACCGGATAGGTCAAGCTACGAATAAAACCAACCCTCAAGTTTCCCTGAGGTGGCCCCGCAGGTTGCCCGGTTCGGACCAACACTCAGAGGAGCACTGGCCCGGGGGGTTAAAATAAATATTACTGATGTAGGGTGGAACCCTATACGACCGATCTTTCACGAAAGGAGCGGATCCCGCGAAGAACACGAAGAACACGAGGGAAATCACAAGGGGAAACACAAGGGGAAACACGAGAGAATCACTCAAACCAACAAGATTAAGTCACACATGTGCTAGATCCTCAAAACACGAGAGGAGATACAAGATCCAAAGTCAACAAGGGACGATACAAATGGTAACCGGTCTTCTCCGTGAGGAGGTCTTGAATCCACAAGGGGATCTTCCCGTAAAGGGGTCTTGAATCCAAGGTGGAACTTCTCCAAAGAGGGGCCGCGGTCTCTCTCAAGGAGTAGATACGATATGGATGAGCGAAGCTCTATCTCACAAATGAACTAACACAACGCTAACCCTCACTAGGAGGAGGTGGAGGAGTATATATAGTCTAGGTCCACGAAGGGGTAAGTGGGAGAGGGATACATGGGCCTCGGGCCCGAACACTGTGCGCAGACAGGTACCGGACGTCCGCTGAGGACCGGTCGTCCGGTGGCTCATGGGCGGCCGGCCCTCCGGTAGACGTCGGACGTCCGCTTGATCTGGCTCGGACGCTGGAGTGCCGGATCTCCAGAGGTGGCCGGTTGTTCGGTCGCCGTTCGTCCGCTCGTTTGGCTCGGGTGCGGGATCGCCGGTCGTCCGGTCCGGGCCGGTCGTCCGGTGGGTCTTCAGGCGTCGGACGTCCGGTCCCGACCAGTCGTCCGGTGGCTGGAGCTTCTTCTGCATCTCTTCTTATTGTTCCTCATGCTTGGTGTCTTCGCCTTCTTGTCCATGGGCTTCCTCTTGGTTCCTGGTCATGCATAGCACACATGTTTGAGGTAGTAGCCATGTCTCACATGTGGAAAGTGACGATTCGGAGAGGAGCGAGTTCACCTTGTGTCCAATGGCGTATACTTGAGGTCTCGTCTTATGTTCACTTGGGGCTTGGAGAGTAGTCAGAGTGTACATGGGGATGAACGTGGGATGCTCCGCATCATCTCCCCCCCCCCTTGGGAAAGATCCGACCTCGAATCGTGATCCTCATCACCATGGAAACGGTTGTCGTGGGCGTACTTGTAGTTGGATGGAGTTGAAGGCATGGCGCAATCCAAGTACTCCAAGGTGTCTCCGATATGTGGTACATACAAAATGAGCAAACACAAAGTACACTTGGAAATACAATGGTTAGCGCACACAAAGTGTCCATCATAGAAGAATGAGTCTGTTCGGCAAGATTGTTCATGACAAAGCGCATGAAGCTTATGAAGATGATATAGAATGATATGCAAAGCATTCATGGGAGCAAAAGCATTCATTATGCATACAAATGTATTGTGAATATGATCAATGCAACCACGGTGCAAAATGATGTCATAATGGGATGGTTTATCAAAAACATGAACATGGTAATGGGTGCTCAAAATGAGTATGTGATCATGCAATTGATGATGGGCAATATGATCATGATGTATGAATATGCCATCAAGAAAGATCACAACAAATTTGCTAAGAAAATGCACGAGCTCATATATCATGGATGACATGGGAATACAAGATGCAACAAGGCAATCATAATATGAGTCAATCCATGCATAAGATGCAAATTTGTCATGAGTGTGAGATGTCCAATGAGCATGACATGTGTGAGCACAATCAACAAATATGGAGGTGTTGGTGTACCAATGCTCGATGTCGTGGCATGCGTGGAGGTTCGAAGGTGCTTCCAATAAGTCCGAGCGCTCCTCAATGTGAAGGTCCATAGAGCCAATCTTCAATGTCGCTCCTCCGTTCGCGAGATGTACCATGTAGACAACAAAAAGGAAACAACAATGAAAGAGTGACCCATCCAATATGCATATTTGAGGATGGCTCAAAGGGAAGGAGTTCACCTTTAGGAGATTCTCGCAAATGTTGGTGTTGCACATCGTGTATGCCTTCACATGACCAAATTGTCTCATGACGGTATCGCCTTGTGAATCCTTTAAAATGAAACAACATGACAAACACTCGAAAAAACAAATGATGTTAGCGGAGATGCAAAACCTATCATTCGTGTGGTAAAATACCCAACAAGTGGATGCATCATGCTCATCATAAGAAAGGACAAGGGAGCATTTCATAGTATGGAGGCATATGATGCGAGAACAACCAAATACAATAGGTTCAATCAAACAAGCATGCATCACAAGTAATATGTCCAAGTCTCCAAGATCAATAAGCATAGATGCAACAATTGGAGGCAAGCGACAATGAACAAGATGTATCATGTGAGAGGCATAAATATATATGTCATCAACCCAAGAAAGCGAGTAAGAATGGAACATGGGTGATGCGACAAAGCAAGCAATCTTAGTGATCAAGTCAAGCAAGCTAGTAGTACGAAGATGCAACGTACTAGAAGGAATCATGGCAAGCATGTCATGTGTGCAAATAGTGGGCATGAATAATGCACGAGACATATCACAAGCATGAAGGCAAGATATGAGCAAAATATCATCAATGTATTGATGAGAGGCCATATGTGAATAGTAATGGGACATCATGACTCTCCCAACACAACAAGCAACAATAGCATGAGGCACACGATAAACATGGCAATAGCAACAAGGATCTCCACCAAGCATGCAAATACACATAGGAGTAGCATAATGGTGAATCATGGGTAGATGCAAGCAAGGGTCACAATTGCATGGCAAAGGCATAGAAGCAAGCATAGCATGCAAAGTGAACATGGTAAAATGAGCATGAAGCGACAAGCGGTATATAGCCCATAGCCGTGTGAGAGCCAAGTGAGAGAGATGCATGTAGTCGTTGCGCGAAGAGAGCGGTGGGAAGGATAGTTCACGGGATCCCAAGTCATCTTTGCTCTCAAGAGCTCGTTTCGTCAACTCTTGGGATTGAGAGGTAGACGAGTATACGTGAGTACCTACACAAAACAACGACAAAGGGAAAATTGTGTGTGCATGGTATATGTACACATCATCCATCAGGATGCACACGTGCTTGTGTTGGTTAGCACAAAATATCCAATGCTCAAATAAATGAGATGCGTGATATAGAAACATGTCATCCATCATGAGAGGTTTGTTATTATGTATAACATAATGGAGACTCAAATTGTGTAATGCATCACAAGAAATGTGTAGAGCATTGTTATTCATAGAATGCATATGGTGCAAGCAATTATGAGAATCATGCAAAGTATGGAATGCATCAAAATCTCCTAATATGTATGAGGAAACTATGGGGTCTCCTCATGATCATTAGTGGAAACATCACATGGAGAATATTGACAACATTCAAAACAATGCATAGTTGGAACGTTGTGATCATGGCATGGCATAGTAGATGAATTGCGCAAATCATGTAAAGGAAGCATGGCAATGTCATCACATGAAAAACAAAAGATAATGACCATCATCTCGTCATCTATGCCATAAATGCAAATGGGATTTATTTGAATGGGGCATGCATAGCTACTATGTTGAGATTGAAATGATGTGATATGGGAGATCTCACTCATAGCATGTGACAAGTTTAAAGGAGTATCAAACATGATGTGACCAATAGAATTTTCACATGATATCCTATGTAGCATAACATCACAACTAGGCAACTCGACATGCTCGTCATCATATTCATCATAAATAGGTAAGTCATGACATGAGGGAGTCGCACTAGCATGAAGCATGGAAATAGGTGTGTCAACATCATGCAAGTAATCATTCGTAAAATAGTCCACTAGTGGGACAAGAGAAGCACCATCACCTATGTTACCTTTGGAGCATCGCTCATGTGTTGTAGGTGAGGTGTCGAAGACCGAGTTGTGGTCATCTTCATCTTGGTGGAACCATGTGGGGGGTGCATTGTCGTCCACCATGGCCATCGTTGTCTCCATTGAAGGTATGGACTCGTCGAGGGTAGGCACCTCGTCATGTAGGAGACCTAGCACCAAAGAGGAAAACACAATCGGAGTAGAGGTTAGGTCGTTATAAATCATAGTGGTCTCACATGCCATGTCAACTACCTCACTCACTAAGTGTTGTGGCTCACTCACTCCCTCTTGGATGCTCTCACTCATATGGTTGGTGGAGTCACTCAAATGGCTCTCAACCTCACATAGGATGTGTGGCATGCTCTCAAGTGTGGGGCTAGTGGTGGTCACACTCATCCTCTCATAGAAAATGATCTCAATGTCACGTATGATGGAGTCACTCATGTCACTCATGTGGTGGTGGATCTCCTCACATGGAAATTGGGGCATCTCGTCATATGTGGGTGTCGGAGAGATGTAGGTGCAAATGTCTCCATGCTCAATCATGTCGTAGTCTTAGCCATGGATGAAAGCCGAAGATGGCACATCATCACTCTCCTCTAAGACCAAAGATAAGGTCTCATGTGCGGTCTCGTAGCTTGACTCGGAGTATGAGTCCAATATGGGCGTTGTCTTCATGTTGTTGAAGAGGTTCATGCTCGTCGCCGTGGTCGAAGGGGATGGCCCAAACTCGACCGTCTTGTCGCCGTCTTGTTGTAGAAGGCCCACATGATGTGGCACCTCATAGCTCGTTTCCATGACCGAAGGGAATTTCCCATCCTGGCCATCTTCCTTGAGGTGCTTCCAAAGATGAAAGTGTCGCCCTCACTTGTAGGTGGTCGCCTTGTACTTGATGATGTCAATGTAGGCGAACTCACGGGAAGTAGGCGAAGATGCCGTCCATCCAAAGGCGAATATGCCTTAATAGCACTTGGCGAAGATGCCGAAGTGGTTGGTGTAGCCGTAGCTCAGTCTTGGTGGTGCTTGTCTCGCGGTCTTCTCTTGTGGTCATGAAGTTTGGACTTGGCGTGAAGTAGGGCTTGTTGGGACTTGTGCATTTGCGCTTGGTGAGCATCGTCATGATGATGTTGGCGTTGTCACACTTGAGCTCGTGGTAGATGTCGTTGTGACGCCCCCGATTTAATCGTACACTAGTCATACACGCAAACGTGTACGATCAAGATCAGGGACTCACGGGAAGATATCACAACACAACTCTACAAATAAAATAAGTCATACAAGCATCATATTACAAGCCAGGGGCCTCGAGGGCTCGAATACAAGAGCTCGACCATAGACGAGTCAGCGGAAGCAACAATATCTGAGTACAGACATAAGTTAAACAAGTTTGCCTTAAGAAGGCTAGCACAAACTGGGATACAGATCGAAAGAGGCGCAGGCCTCCTGCCTGGGATCCTCCTAACTACTCCTGGTCATCGTCAGTGGGCATCACGTAGTAGTAGGCACCTCCGGTGTAGTAGGAGTCTTCGTCGAAGGTGGCGTCTGGCTCCTGGGCTCCAACATCTGGTTGTGACAACCAGGTAGAAGGGATAGGGGGAAAAGAGGGAGAAAGCAACCGTGAGTACTCATCCAAAGTACTCACAAGCAAGAAGCTACACTACATATGCATGGGTATCAAATGGAATAAGGGTATCATATGTGGACTGAACTGCAGAATGCCAGAATAAGAGGGGGATAACTAATCCTGTCGAAGACTATGCTTCTGGCAGCCTCCGTCTTGCAGCATGTAGAAGAGAGTAGACTGAAGTCCTCCAAGTAGCATCGCATAGCATAACCCTAACCGCTGATCCTCCCCTCGTCGCCCTGTGAGAGAGCGATCACCGGTTGTATCTGGCACTTGGAAGGGTGTGTTTTATTAAGTATCTGGTTCTAGTTGTCATAAGGTCAAGGTACAACTCCAAGTCGTCCTGTTACCGAAGATCACGGCTATTCGAATAGATTAACTTCCCTGCAGGGGTGCACCACATACCCCAACACGCTCGATCCCATTTGGCCGGACACACTTTCCTGGGTCATGCCCGGCATCGGAAGATCAACACGTCGCAGCCCCACCTAGACCAACAGAGAGGTCAGCACGCCGGTCTAAACCTAAGCGCCCAGGGGTCTGGGCCCATCGCCCTTAGCACACCTGCACGTTGCGTGGGCGGCCGGAAGCAGACCTAGCCTAGTGGCGTTCCAGTCCAATCCAGCGCGCGCCGCTCCGTCGCTGACGTCAAGAAGGCTTCGGCTGATACCACGACGCCGGGATACCCATAACTACTCCCGCGTAGATGGTTAGTGCTATAGACCAAATGGCCAGACTCAGATCAAATACCCAGATCTCGTTAAGCGTGTTAAGTATCCGCGAACGCCGACCAGGGCCAGGCCCACCTCTCTCCTAGGTGGTCGGAACCTGCCCTGTCGCTCCGCCTCAAAGATCCACACAGAGGGCCGTTGGGACAAAGGTCCTTTCAGCCCCCAATCCGTGAATCACTCGCGGGTGCTCCTCAAGCCGACCCGTCTTTAGCCACCATATGTATCCTGTAGAAAGTATAGTATATACCCGTGATCAACTCCCGTGTGATCACGGCCCGATAGTATAGCATGGCAGACGGACAAGGATGTAGGGCCACTGATGATAAACTAGCATCCTATACTAAGCATTAGGATTGCAGGTAAAGGTAACAACAGTAGTAGCAAGGACAGGCTATGCATCAGTATGGGATTAACGGGAAGCAGTAACATGCAACACTACTCTAATGCAAGCAGTATAGAGAAGAGTAGGCGATATCTGGTGATCAAAGGGGGGGCTTGCCTGGTTGCTCTGGCAAGAGAGAGGGATCGTCAACTCCGTAGTCGTACTGGGTAGCAGCGGCGTCGGTCTCGGTGTCTAGAGAGAGAAGAGGGGGAAGAAACAATAAATATAATGCAAGCATATGCATAGTGATGCATGACATGACAAGCTACGGCGTTAGAGGTGCCCTAACGCGGTAGTAGGTGATACCGGTGAAGGGGGATAACATCCGGGAAAGTATCCCCGGGGTTTCGCGTTTTCGGACCGGTGAACCGGAGGGGGAAAGTTGCGAGTTTGATAGGTTAGGGATGCGTGGCGGACGAACGGGCTGCGTATCCGGGTTCGTTTCGTCGTTCTGAGCAACTTTCATGTACAAAGTTTTTTCATCTGAGCTACGGTTTATTTTCTATTAATTTTAAAAGATTTAAATCATTTTCAGGATTTATTTAATTAATTTAATACAACATTATCCAGAACAGTGCATGCTGACGTCAGCATGACATCAGCATGACATCAGCAGTCAACAGGGGTGTTGACTAGTCAAACTGACGTGTGGGTCCCGTTCGTCATTGACTGATTAGGCTAATTAGCAGTTAATTAAGTTAACTACTGTTTAATTAAACTAATTAGTGTTTAATTAAACTAATTAGTTAGTTAGGTTAATCTAATTATGATTAATTAACTTAATTAATCCCTTAATTAGTTAATTAATTTAATTATTATTATTTATTTAATTATTTTATTATTATTATTTTTTCTCTTTTTTTTTAATAAAACGTTCCAGGGTGGGGCCCCTTGTCATAGGCCCCTAGGCCTAACGGGTGCATGGGCGCACGGGCGCCCGATCCGGATGGAGCCCCAGTGGGCGCGGGCGCTGGAAGTGGCCGACGGCTCGGCAGTGGCCCGTGGGGCTGGAGGCGGGGCAGCACGGTGGAGCGGTGGCAGCGAGGCCGGGCCGCGGCGACTACGGGAATCCAGGGGGGGCACCGGACACAGCCGCGCGGGGCGACGGCCACGGCGCGAGCGGGCAGGGGTGGTCGCGGTGAGCGCACGGAGAGCGCGGGGTTGCGGGCGCGACGAGTGGGATGGCGAGGCGTGCACGGGGCGCACGCGCGCGGTGGCCGCGGCGACGAGCGCCGGGCGCGCGCGGTGGTGCGTCGAGCAGGGGAGGCCGGTGCGGGTGGCGACGGGGAGACGTGCAGAGCGGGCGCAAAGAGGAAGAGGAGGCCGTGGCCTCACCGGCGTTGCAGAGACGAGGGTCGGCGAGGCTCGGTGGAGCCTTTGGGGAGGAGGACGGGGAGGACGGCAACGTAGAGGGGGAGGTCCGGCGAAGGCGTGGCGGTTCCAGCGAGGGGCGCCAGCCTGGTGGCGGGGACGGGAGGCGCCCGCCGAGGTGGGCAGCGGGGCGCTGCCCCGATCCAGTCGAGGGAGGTGAGAGGAGGGGCGCGGAGGAGTCCGGGAGGGGCGGCGGCCTTAGCGGAGCGGCGGCGAGGGGGCGATCCAGGCGGCGTGGGGCGGCGTGGTGGCGGACGAGGGCGAGGTGGAGGCGACGGGTGGCGGCGTCGGGCGGGAGGTTCGTTCCCCCCGATCCGATCTGGATCGGGGAGGAGGGGGAAGAGCGACTGGGGGAGGGGGCGAGTGGGGGGAGTGGGTGACTAGGGGAGGGGGGTAGGGTTTCGGAGTGAGGGGCCATATAGGCCAGGCGCGGGGTGGGCCGGTTGGGGCCAGTTGGGCTGGCCAGCAGCTGGGCCGGCCTGGCTAACAGCTGGGCCAGTTGGCCCAGTGGGGGGGGTTCTTTTATATTTTTTTTGTTCTGTTTGTTTTCTGTTTTTGTATTTTCGTTTCTTTTAGGTTTTGTTTTATAAAAATATAAATACAACTCCTAAATTAATGTTATAACTTATTCTACTACCCCAAAAAGTTTGACACCTAAATAAAATAGTTTGCATTATTGTAATTTTTTTAAAGGCATTTAATCAATTGTCATAGCTGCTGTTTTAATTACTTTAGAACCCTTAAACATTTTATAAAAGTGTGGTTTCTCCACTAGTATTATCCATGATTTATTTGACACATTTTGGACATTTTAAATTCTAACGTTTGAAAACCTTTATTGTTTGCCTGATTTTGAATTTGAATTTGAATCGGCTTGAACCAACTCGAGTTTATCAACAGTAACCGAGGTGACGTGGCACCATTAGCAGAGGTTTACTGTAGCTTAATTATCCGGGCGTCACAGTCGTTCGTCGTCGTCGTGCACATGTTGCTTGGAGGTGACTTGCCCTTCATGACGAGGTGGATCACGAACGTGATGGTGGTCGCCATGGAGATATGGATGTGGACGACTTGCGCTTGCATCATTTTTGCGCTCCGAAGACTTGTGACTTGAACGTCGCCGCGTTGAGGATGATGAAGGGGAAGAACGGTTGATCAACAAGGTCCGAATCTCCTCCATCCTTGCATCTTGCTCCTCCTTTTGTGCGGAAAGTTTGTTGTCGATGTAGTCCCTTTTCCTTGCTTCAGAGTGATGAATGTCGATGGAGAGGTTCTCAATGCGCTCTCGCAATTTTGATTGTGCGCCTTGCATTTGTCCTTGTAGATCGAAAATTGACGCTTTGGTGATGTAGGTGTTCACGCCGTCATTGTTGTGGAAGACCGGAGATGAAATGCCTTGCCTATCCATCACTCCAAGAGAAAAATGTGAGTGGCAGAAAGAGAAGAACGAATACCAAATGTACCTTGACCGAAGTTGAAAGTGGATCAATGATCACTCCAATATGGACAAGGAAATAGCACAATTGGTACCAATTCTTGTCGGTTTCTCACACCTACACAAATAAGGCTTATGGTGGAGCTCAGTGAGGATAGTGGCACAAAAATTTAATGCAAAATGTTAGCAAGAGTCAATAATGTTGAAATAGATTCACAAATTCACAAGTGAAACAAGTAGACCAATAGCAATATGTGGCACACGGAAACACACACACGGATAGATAAATGGGGTCATGCAACCAAGGATGAGCACAAAATGTGGAATCCACGGAAAACGCTCGTGTTGCACAACTCAAGAGAGACGCTAGCATGATTGCTCAATAGGCGGATACACCACTTGTGCACAACCTATAAGATGCAAAATGGATAACTTTCTATCCCAAGTATGCTATGTATGTATGGTTCCCGGTGTTTCTCACAAGGTGATCCAAGATGATCTTATATGCAATGTGGTATGATGCTATGGCTATTGCTTACGAGCTCTTTGTTCACTATTTTGCTTAAAAGCTTATTCTTTTGTTTTGTGTGGCCACTTTGCGAAATGCACAAACCAAGATAGTAATTGTGTATATGCGGGAACAAACTTGAGGCACATGAGATGATATGATACCAAGATGATACCTATGGTATGGTATGTATGCAATGGAAGGTGTAGACCACTAATGTGCAGAAGTAACATTGCCGGCAATACTCAAATGGCTAGTCTCGATAGGCAAGTGACGCAAAATGGCCTAGTGGTTATCAATGCAATGGCAAGGGAATATACAATGGAGGGATATCACAATACCAAGATGATATGGAGGTTACCGTCCGTGTCGATGATGAGTGGCGGTGATCTTGATGGAGATACCAAGATAATGGAGACTCATCCCTAAGTAGCCGAAACACCTTAGGAAACTGAAAAACCGCGAACTCAAAATCTCAAATGTCAAATGTCAAAATGGTGGTAGCGGGATGCGGTGGTGGAATGATGGGTTATGCGTGTAGGCAATGCGGAAGTGGAGGTTATGGTGGTGTACTATACACGGTGTCGGAGTTGGAAGCACGGTCCCTAAGTAGCCGATACACCTTAGGAGACACAACTCACAACACAAACAAAATTGGGTTAAGTCGGTGTGGCGGAAATGTAAGGTGGGTAAGCCTATGCGGAAATGGTGGTGGTGGTTGATGAAGAAGCAACCGTCCCTAAGTAGGCTAGACACCTTAGGAGACTCAAATCACTCCTCAAGCAACCGCTAATGGTATGGGGAACAAAATTGGTTAGGTTGCGGAAGTCGGTGGTGGTGTAGCAGATGATGTGGTGGAAGCCCTAGGCAAATATGCCAAAATTCATGAAATTTGATGGAGTCAAAAGATGTTGGTGGTATTTTTGTGGGAAGGGGGATGTCAAGAGCTTCAAGACGAGTTAAAGAACGTCAAAATCGGAGTTCGGATGAATTAGTTATGGCCGAAACAAAATTCGAGCGAAGTCAGTTTTTACAGGTAGCGGATGTCCGGAAATGGACGGATGTCCGGTCGCCGGATGTCCGGTCGGGTCGGAAATCTGCTAATTTCAGCTCGGGTTAGAGGTTCCGGTCGTCCGGTAAGGTCGGACGTCCGGTGGTTCCTGCGGCTCCGGACGTCCGGTAAAGTGACGGTCGTCCGGTGGGTCTGGGTCAACGCGGGATTTGAGATCCAGGGCGCAATTTTGGGCGGAAATTGGGGATTTTGGGGTCAAAATAGAGGGAATTTCGTGGATGAAAGATGAAGAAACTTGGGGAGATGCTAGGTCCACTTGAAACCAAGCAAATCTATGGATCAGATCCAACAAAACTTCGTCAAACCAACAAATCACAAAAAAATTGGGGCTATTTTTGGTGGGGATTTTCGAAATTGGGGAAGAACACAACAAAATTAGGCTAGAAAACACAACAGGGAGGCTTCGAAATCATGATCAACGTGGCTCATGATACCAAAATGATGTAGGATGGAACCCTATACGGCCGATCTTTCACGAAAGGAGCGGATCCCGCGAAGAACACGAGGGAAATCACGAGGGGAAACACGAGAGAATCACTCAAACCAACAAGATAAGTCACACATGTGCTAGATCCTCGAAACACGAGAGGAGATACAAGATCCAAAGTCAACAAGGGACGATACAAATGGTAACCGGTCTTCTCCATGAGAAGGTCTTGAATCCACAAGGGGATCTTCCCGTAAAGGGGTCTTGAATCCAAGGTGGATCTTCTCTGAAGAGGGGCCGCGGTCTCTCTCAAGGAGTAGATCCGATATGGATGAGCGGAGCTCTATCTCACAAATGAGCTAACACAACTCTAACCCTCACTAGGAGGAGGTGGAGGAGTATATATAGTCTAGGTCCACGAAGGGGTAAGTGGGAGAGGGATACATGGGCCACGGGCCTGAACACTGTGCGCGGACAGGTACCGGACATCCGCTGTGGATCGGTCGTCCGGTGGCTCACGGGCGGCCGGACGTCCGGTAGACGTCGGACGTCCGCTTGCTCTGGCTCGGATGCTGGAGTGCCGGATATCCGGAGGTGGCCGGTCGTCCGGTCGTCGTTCGTCCGCTGGCGTCGGACGTCCGCTCGTTTGGCTCGGGTGCGGGAGGGCCGGTCGTCCGGTGGGTCTTCAGGCGTCGGACGTCCGGTCCCGACCGGTCGTTCAGTGGCTGGAGCTTCTTCCGCAGCTCTTCTTCTTGTTCCTCGCGCTTGGTGTCCTCGCCTTCTTGTCCATGGGCTTCCTCTTGGTTCCTGGTCATGCATAGCACACATGTTTGAGGTAGTAGCCATGTCTCACATGTGGAAAGTGACGATTCGGAGAGGAGCGAGTTCACCTTGTGTCCAATGGCGTATACTTGAGGTCTCGTCTTATGTTCACTTGGGGCTTGGAGAGTAGTCGGAGTGTATATGGGGATGAACGTGGGATGCTCCACATCAATGACCCTCGGGTCTGCAGAACCTAAGGGAAAAGGCTTAGGTAGGCAAATGTAAAACCAAGGTTGGGCCTTGCTGGAGGAGTTTTATTCAAGGCAAACTGTCAAGGGGGTCCTATAAACCCAACCGCGTAAGAAACACAAAATCAAGGAACATAACACCGATATGACGGAAACTAGGGCCAAGCTTGGCAGTTGCCAAGGGGAGTGCCCATACCCATGTAATTAGATCTCTTTCTTCGGGGGCGGTGATGAAGGAGTTGTTGCATTCTTCTTCTCCAGCTTGCGTCTAAGGCTAAAATTTCCTCCCTCATATCCCCATTCTCGAGCTCAAGCTTCATTATCTTTTTGCATAATGTCGCCTTGATGTCCTGCGAAAAACGTGGTGGAATAGATTGGACCTTAGTGAAGCTTGACTTCTTGAACTCCACACGCATGTCGCCAGGTTGGGGTAGTGGATCATCCTCTTCATCGGAACTTGTCTCCTCCTTCCCCTTTGGCTCATAATCTTCTTCTTCCTTCATGGTCCAACCATAATGTTCCACATCCCCATATACTTTTGGGTTTGTGATATAATCAGCCATGTAGCTGATAACCCACAAGTATATGGGATCGTTTGTAGCCTTCTTCGATAAATAAGAGTGTCGAACCCAATGAGGAGCTAAAGGCGGAACAAATATTCCCTCAAGTTCTATCGACCACCGATACAGCTCTACGCGCACTTGAAGTTTGCTTTACCGAAACAAGTATGAAACTATTTTGCAAGAATAAAACTACGAGTATTGTGAGAATAAAACTACAAATAAATTGCAAGGTAGTAAAAGTTGATAGCTTTTGTCAACAAGAAAGTCTTTTGTCCCTAGGCAATCAATAATAAGTACCGGTAATCATTCTTGTAATTTTATATGAGGGAGAGGCATGAGCTAGCATACTTTCTCTACTTGGATCATATGCACTTATGATTGGACCCCTAGCAAGCATCCGCAACTACTAAAGATCATTAAGGTCGTGAAACCCAACCATAGCATTAAGTATCAAGTCCTCTTTACTCCCATAGGCCATAACCCACTTATTCGCGTTTAGGTTGCTGTCACCCCCGCAACGCCGACAATAAGCAAATCGTGAACATATTACAACACCCTACAGCAGGGGCCCCTCACATTTGCGCGAGATGGAGGGCACCGTAGGACAGCACCATAAATAAAATATACAATCATACCAACCAAGATCACGATTAACCCATAGGACAAAACAGATATACTCAAACATCATAGGATAACCATAGATCATTGGGAAATAATATATGCAGTTGAGCACCATGTTTAAGTAGAGATTACATTGGGGAGAAGGGGTGTTACACCACTGCATAGAGGGGGAGAAAGTTGGTGTTGATGGTAGCAAGATTGTTGATGTAGATCGTAGTCACGAACCTAGCCTCGGCGGCACTCCGGCGCCACCGGGAGAGAGGGGGAGAGAGCCTCCCTCCTTTTTCTTCTTCCTTGGCCTCCCCCCTAGATGGGAGGAGAGTTTCCCCTCTGGTCCATGGCCTCCATGGCGGCAGAGGGGCGGGAGCCCCTCCGAGATTGGATCTCCCTCTTTGTTCTCTTCTGTTTCGCGTTCTTCTGATCTGGCTGAAACCCGTTTCTTATATTCTGGGAGATCCGTAACTCCAATTGCATTGAGATTTTAACACATTTTCCGGATATAAGCTTCCTTGCGCCCGAAGTAGAGCTCCAACCGATGTTCGAGGAGGGCACAACCCACCACCACGCGCCAGGGGCCTGGGGCGCGCCCTGGTGTCTTGTGGACTGTGTGGGCCTCCGTTTGCGGTGATTCCAACTCCCAAAAATCACATATATTTCAAAATAATTCTTCGTAAAATTTTATTGCATTTGGACTTCGTTTGATATGGATATTCTGCGATACAAAAAAAATGCAAAAAATAGGAACTGGCACTAGGCACTGGATCAATAGGTTAGTCCAATAAATCATATAAAAAGTTGCCAAAAATATGTGAAATTTGTATAATATTGGCATGAAACAATCAAAAATTATAGATACGATGGAGACGTATCAGTAGCTCTCTCCCTCCGAATCTTGGGATGACATCTTGCTCCAAATCTACCGCAGGAACAACTCAAAATGAAAACAAAGGATTTTGTCGTGGTACGGTGGTCAAAACCTTCGGGAGATTATATAATGAATTTTTACTGACCATAAGAAGTATCATGCAAGAAAACGGAGTCTGGAGGGCACACGAGGTGGCCACAAGGACGGGGGCGCGCCCTCCACCCTTGTGGTGGCCTCGTGTCTCTTTCGGACTACTTTTAATTTTCCTAATTTTTTAAATATTCCAAAAAAGAGAAAAAAATTATCATTGGAAACGTTTTGGAGTCGGTTTACTTACCGTACCACATACCTATTCCTTTTCGGAGTCTGAAATGTTTTGGAAAGTATCCCTTACGTACTCCTCCAATGTTGCGGTATCAATTATATTGGTCTCAACATTTATGGGGGTACCTGAGATATAATGTTTGTGTCTTTGACTGTTTACCACCTTCGGATTTTTTCCTTTGGCGTTCTTGATTTTTATGGCACCGGAACGATAGACCTCCTCGATAATGTAAGGGCCTCCCCATTTAGAGAAAAGCTTTCCTGTAAAAAATCTTAAAAGAGAGTTGTATAGCAAAACATGATCACCTACATTAAACTCACGCTTTTGTATCCTTTTGTCATACCATCTTTTAACTTTTTCTTTAAACAACTTGGCATTCTCATAGACTTGAGTTCTCCATTCATCAAGTGAGCTAATGTCAAATAACCTCTTCTCACCAGCAAGTTTGAAATCGTAATTGAGCTCTTTAATAGCCCAATATGTCTTATGTTCTAGCTCAAGAGGTAAGGTGACATGCTTTTCCATACACCATTTTTGTAACGCCCTCGATGCGGCTATATCTCCCACGTGTCGAAGCACGAATTAGAGGCATAACCGCATTGAAAGCAATGTCGCAAGAGAGGTAACCTTCACACAACCCATGTAATATATAAGGGAAAGAGATACATTGTTGGCTTACAATCGCCACTTCACACAAATACATGAATAAAGCATTACATCATCCAAATACACTCAAGGTCCGACTACGGAACCAAAATAAAAGAAGAACCCCAAATGCGACAAGGTCCCCGATCGACCCCAACTGGGCTCCACTACTGATCAACTAGAACGACACAACACAAAGGACAAGATCTTCATCGAGCTACTCCTGAGCTTGGTTGCGTCATCTGCACGGACTCATCGGCACCTGCAAGTTGGTTTTGGAAGTATCTGTGAGCCATGGGGACTCAGCAATCTCGCACCCTCGCGATCAAGACTATTTAAGCTTATGGGTAAGGTAAAGGTATGAGGTGGAGCTGCAGAAAGCGACTAGCATATATGGTGGCCAACATACGCAAATGAGAGCGAGAAGAGAAGGCAAAGCACGTTCGAGAAAGTATGATCAAGAAGTGATCCTAAAACAACCTACGTCAAGCATAACTCCAACACCGTGCTCACTTCCCGGACTCCGCCGGAAAGAGACCATCACGGTTACACACGCGGTTGATGCATTTTAAATAAGGTCAACTTTAGGTTTTCTACAACCGGACGTTAACAAATTCCCATCTGCCCATAACCGCGGGCACGGCTTTCGAAAGTTCAATCCCTGCAGGGGGTCCCAACTTAGCCCATGACAAGCTCTCACGGTCAACGAAGGAATAGACCTTCTCCCGAGACATTCCGATCAGACTCGGTATCCCGGTTCTACAAGACACTTCGACAAGTCAAAACAAATCCAGCAACACCACCCAGATGTGCCGACAAATCCCGATAGGAGCTGCACATATCTCGTTCTTAGGGCACACTCAGATGAGACTAGCTACGGGTAAAACCAAACCTCAAGTTACCCCGAGGTGGCCCCGCAGGAAGCTCAGTCGGACCAACACTCAGAGGAGCACTGGCCCAGGGGGGTAAATAATGATGACCCTTGGGCTGGCCGACCCAAGGGAAAGAAAAGGCTAGGTGGCGAATGGTAAAACCAATGTTGGGCATTGCTGGAGGAGTTTTATTCAAGGCGAACTGTCAAGGGGTTCCCATTATTACCCAACCGCGTAAGGAACGCAAAATCCGGGAACATAACACCGATATGACGGAAACTAGGGCGGCAAGAGTGGAACAAAACACCAGGCATAAGGCCGAGCCTTCCACCCTTTACCAAGTATATAGATGCATTAATTAAATAAGAGATATAGTGATATCCCAACAAGTAAGCAATGTTCCAACAAGGAACGATCTCCATGTTCCAACAAGGAACAAACTTCAATCTTCACCTGCAACTAACAACGCTATAAGAGGGGCTGAGCAAAGCGGTAACATAGCCAAACAACGGTTTGCTAAGACAAGGTGGGTTAGAGGCTTGGTTCAATAATATGGGAGGCATGATAAGAAGGTGGTAGGCATCGTAGCATAGGCATAGCAAAAGAGCGAGCAACTAGCAAGCAAAGATAGAAGTGATTTCGAGGGTATGATCATCTTGCCTGAAATCCCGCAAGGAAGAAGAACGAGTCCATGAAGAAGATAAACGGACACAGTCGAACGGATCCTCATACACACGACGTTACCGGAACCAACCCGAAGAAGCAAACACCGGAAAGGAAGCACACAACATAGTAAACAAACCACACATGAACATGGTATGATATGCGAGATGCGGTATGCGATGCATATGCATGATTTGACAAGAGATGAATGAACCTGGCCTCAACTTGGAAATCCAAGTGTGCCACTGGAAAGATGAGATGAAATCGCTTGAAAACAATATAAAGAACGCCGAAATCGGAGGCACGGTTTGGAAATGGCAAGCAATTGAAATATGGCACCGGTCTACGATTTACAGTAAGTAGCCAACTAAATGCAACAAGATGAACATACTATAGCACCCAAACATGGCATCAAAATACATGGAAGGAATCCATTCATGATGCTTAACAAAAGAGGAACACTGAGCTACGGCCAATTCATCCATTAACAGGTTCAAACAAGCATGGCAAAAATGCAAATGGTAAACAGATTTCAGACTTAGTGAATTTAACACTTGTCTGGAATTTCAGATCAGGTAGCACACTTCGGAGCATGAAAACTGTATGATACAAGACCTAAACATGTCAAAGTAAAGCATGGCATGGAGCTACTCAAAGAGCTTAACAAAAGACCCTTAGTGACCTTGAGCCAAAAGGGATCAGAAAATACATTTGCAAGCATGTCAACATGGAAAAAACATAATCAGTTCTCAGACTTAGTGAAAACTGGAGCATGCTGAAACAGATATCAAGTAGGCATGTTTACGAGCTCGATGCACTCACTACAGAGCAAGTCGTGACAATCTAAGAATGCACCCATCAAGAATACACATTATGCAAGATAGACATGGCAAGAACAATAACATGGCATGCACGGATCAACTACAACATCATCGGCAAAATCGCTAACAAGTAGACAATCTGCCCAGATTCATGAAATAGCAAAAGTAGAGCTCGATTGACTCAAGCTAGGGTGCTCCATAATTGCAAACAAAGACATGGATGGATAGATCACTACAAAATTAACAAAACATCCTTACTGATCATCCTCAAAATAGGCACGGATCATTAAGAAACAACATGAACATATGGCATCATGAGATAAACAGACCAAGGACTTAGTGGAATTGCTAAGTCCCTGAAATCAGCATTAACAAGTGCACCACTTTGCAAGCTTGTGCTAGTCACCACACACATCACAAAAATACATGGATGGCACCACCGGAAAGATGGCAAAACCTATAACAAAACATATGTAGAGCTCATGGGCATATCATGCACACAATAATCATGGCAAAAATGACAAATATCTAAATGGAGCAGCAGATCTGACAATTATCTCAACTAGCATACTTCCAACAGCATTTCGGGCATCAAGATTAACTCAAATGAAAATGATGCAATGAGATGAAATAATGTGCTCTCTGAGACGAACATTTTGATATGCTATATGCATGAATTGGAGCTACGGATGCAAAGTTACAGCATGATGAATATGGGCATATGAAACATGGCAATTTCAGTTTACTTTAAAGTTTGTCTTCGTCAAGTCATTGCCTGTTTGTCTGATCTGTTGGACTTCACTAATTGAAGACTATTTACTGTGGGCTTCATACTGTCTTCCATCCTGATCCATACTACCCAGCTACTGATAGTCTTCGTGCTTTCACTTCATTGATTACTTGATAATGGCTTGTCTAGTGTAGTCTTCCTTCCTCTGCATATCAATAGGTTCATTTCTATTGTTTGTCTTCAAAGACCTCATGTTTTGAAGACTTTCATAAAAATCGCCTATTCACCCCCCTCTAGTCGATAACTAGCACTTTCAATTGGTATCAGAGCAAGGTGCTCCCTTATTCTGTGTGATTCGGTTTAACCACCTGGAGTTTTAGCTATGTCGACTGCAGGGATAATCAAGGTGTTCTCTGCGTGCCCAGTCTTCGATGGCACCGATTACCCCTACTGGAAGAATAAGATGCGCATGCATCTTGAAGCCATTGATGTCGACCTCTGGTATGTCGTCAAGAATGGCGTTCCCAAGGTCGGTGAAGGTGTCACCACTGCTGATGTCAAGAGGTTCATTCAACTAGATTTGACTGCCAAAAACATCATCTGTGGTCATCTGACCAAAGGACAGTACGGCTGTGTGAGTGCACTGGAAACTGCGAAGCTGGTCTAGGCCTGGCTCTCCAAGGTCAACGAAGGCGTCTCAACTCAGAGAGATTCAAGGATTAATGTTCTTCGCAACCTATTCAACCGCTTCAAGAGAAACGACAATGAGAATGTCCAGCTCACATTTGATCGCCTCACTGATATCACAAATGAGTTTCGAGCACTTGGCGCCACTGAGATCACCAAGCACGGAATCATCAAGAAGCTCCTGAGATCACTTGACAGCTCATTCGACACACTGGCCCTGATGATTCAAGAACGTCCTGACTTCAAAAATCTCAATCTGTCTGACATACTTGAGAGGCTCAACACACATGAGTTCCAGTTATCTGAGATCTGAGAAGAGAGATATCTATGGCCCCAACTATGGCCGAACCCGGGCTTTGAAGGCAAAGGTTGTGTCCTCATCTGAAGAAGAATCTGACTACAGTTCTGGGGATCCTGAAGACATTGGAAAGGAGCTAGCTATGCTCATGAAGAAGTTCCAGAAGTTCTCCAAAAAGAAAGGTTTCAAGAAGTCTTCAAGATCCAGCTCAAGAAATGATGAAGCTTCCACTCATGACCACAAGAAGAGAACATGCCACAAATGCAAGAAACCTGGTCACTACATCTCTGAGTGTCCTCAATGGGACAATGAGACCAAGAATAAGAAAAAGAGCAAGGAATATGGTTCTGATGACAAGAAGAAGAAGAAATCCTCAAAGTCTTCTTCAAAGTCTCCATCGAAGTCTTCATCACACAAGAAGAGCTCATCAAGCAAGGCTCGTGCATTTGTTGGCAAGGAGATGGATTCAGAGGAGGAGTCTGCTTCTGAGGAGGCGGAGGTGGAGTCTGAGGAGGAGTCCGATTCAGGCATGGCAAGCCTGGCTCTAGCTTCAGCTTATGTCGCCAACGCCATCTTCAACACCGAAGACAATGGCCTCATCGCCGACGCTGATGCTGATGATGAGGATGACTCTGCTCCTACCTACTGCTTCATGGCACGTGGTGCCAAGGTAAAATCACACAGTGCTTACTTTCAAACATCCAGTGAAGATGACTCTGAATGTGAATCTAAACCTAGCTACAAAACACTTGTTAAAATTGCAACGGAACAACAAAATGCTATGGAACATATTCAAAAGTTGCTAGACAAAAGCGATGACCTGTTGGACGTGGAAATGACTCGAACTCAGTCCTTAATTGAAGACATTAAAAATCTTCACATTAAGTATGAAGAACTTGAAAGTCGTCATGAAACACTCGCAACTGCTCATGAGAAGCTTTCCTATGATTACCTCCAGAGGAAGCAAGAATTTGAGAACCTGAGAGCGTCTCATGAAGATCTTCAAAAGGAGAATGAGTCACTTCGTACTCAACAGATCATTACCACTTAGGAAGACTTTGAGCCACCATGTTTAAAATGTCTTGAGTGTGATAATGTTGTCTCGGTTGCTGAATGTTCTAATGCTGCTACTGTTGCTATATCTTCAATTGCTGATGTGGTAACTAACCCCTCTTCTGATGATATCACTATTATTGCTGATGAGAATGCTAGCTTGAAGACATTGCTTGAAACAGGGATGTTCAAAAGCCTCAAAGGGCATCAGACACTATGTGATGTCCTCAAGAAATAGATTCTGAACCAAAACCCTAGGAAAGAGGGTGTTGGGTTAGAGAGGAAAATGAACGTTGATGGTTCATACTGGAAACCTAAGCAGTACCCCAAAACCACATGGGTTGCTGCAAAGGGTCCTTCAATGGATCCATCTACCTTATCTGGCTTCACTTGTGCTAACCCGATTATCGTTGATGAATCCTTTGATACAAACTATAAACTGTTTAAGAATCAGAATGGTGAAGTGTTTGCCAAGTATATTGGTACTAACTGCAGGAATGGATCACCTTTGAAGAAGATCTGGGTGCCCAAAAGTTGTTGAGAAGCTTCCTGTGAATGTCATCATGACACCACCTGGGAAGAAGACAAACCCCAGACCAAAGGCTCTTCATATAGACAGAGGACCCACAAGGGTCACCCTAACGCCAATATTTTGCAGGGAAACCCCCACATGTAATCTCTCCCTAATCAATCGCCTCCTATCCCTCCTGACTCCACTCACCGCCAACTGCATGCACAACGCAGAGATCGCCTCACCCAGATCGGCTTCTAGGCCTGCCTCGCACGCACCCGCCTCCCTCTCCCGTCATCGTCATCGAGCAGCACGACCACCTCACCGGCCAGCCCCTTTCCCCTACTCCTCCCCACCGGATCGTCTTGTCCACCTCCACGACACTCATGGCTGTGATCTGCTGAGGTGCTAATTCTCCACGACACCACGACCGCAATCTGACGCGGCCAACAAGAGTGGGCACCGGCGACCGTGAGCGAGAAGTTTGATGGCCGATCCCATGGTGAGCGGTCACATCACAATGGTAGTTGATTCAATGTGTGTTCCTCACTGATTTTGCTGGCCATATCACAATGATTTAATTCTCTTATGGTTGATTCTTATGTGGTAGATTAGTAGGTGGCTGTGATGCCCATCGGGATACTGAATAGGCATCGCGCAGTCACCAAGCGACATGGGATTGCTTTCTTAGTGCCATGCCTTCTTGACAGCGATGGGAGCATGCCTGTCTAGCTGCACGAAACAGTGGCTCGTGTCCTGGGTTGACTTAGTTTTAATTTGATATTCAGTTCTCCTACTTTGCTGTAAAGGAGATCTTGACTAATGATGCATCGTTGCTGCAGTGCCGCTCCAACCATGTCCTTCTGAAGCCGATAACCATGGCAATATAAACAAGCACGCCCACCATATGAAGGAAGCACAACTACCATCACAAGGAAGCATGGTCAATATCGGAATGAAGCACAACTACCATGCATGGCCAGCATTGAAGGACGCACGTCCGCCATCAAATAGAAGCACGATTATGATCACAATGAAGCACGACCAACTTCGAAAACAGAGCATGGTGACCATCGGCTAGACATTGAAACACATGTTTCGAAACTGTGCCTAGATTCCACGTTTTATTTTATGGAAGCAAATTCTGAATTTTTTGGATGCACATTGTAGTTTCTTTGATAGTATTTGCTACAAATGCTTCGTGCATCTTATTTTACAATTTAGTAATTGTCCTTGTTATCACCATTGAAACACATGCTGCCATATTATACTCCGTACATATGTTTCTTCGTTTTAGGTAGTTTGCTTCCATGGTTATAGCTTCCAAATTTTGTCTGTATCATTCTCATGTAAGCTTTCTCTTCATCAGTACTGTGGGTACATATAATAACATTTGTTGCTTCCTACATTCGATACATATGCATCATGCCTAACTGATGCATGCTTCAAGCAGTTGTGTGTGCTCTCTTCAGGGTCGACCGGTGTCAGTGATATAGGTATATATGGAGGCAACTAGTGCATGCACTAAGAAGCATGGACAAATGTGGATCTACCTCCCAATGAGCATGACCACCCTGCTAGATGAAGGGAATCAAGTCCATAGTCTTTAGAAAATAAACAATATGAACTTAGGAAGCACTGTACTATTTGTGTCTAGAAGGAAGCTAATTTGTAGCATTTTCGAAACATGTGTTGTATGTACGGACAAAGTGCAGAGAAAACTTACGTTGGGTTACAAGCAAATTATTTTTACAGTGGAAACACTTGTGTAGTGGATGGAAGCAAAAAAATTCTTGTGGTGGAAACACATGTATAATAAAAATAGTAATTGATGGGACTCAAAATTTCCCTTGCGAAAACAAATACTTGGATGCAAGATTTTGGTACATGGAAGCATATTTCTTGAATACAAATTTTTGTTAGGTCCAATCAAATTTCACACACAAAAGAAGCAGATTGTGTCCTTGATTGAAGCAAACAAACTATTGTCTTGGAAAGAAAAGTCAAGTGTTACACAAGATACACGTTTTTATTACATCGAAGCAATTTAAGAAAATTTATCTTTGGTTTTTTCCTTTCTAAATCAAACATGTAAAAACATTTACCTGTATTGGATGAGACATCCTGAACTTCGTTCAGAGTTTGAAGTAGAAACAGCATGGATACGTTTAGGAAGCAAAGGCTGGCTACATGGACACGTTATAAGAAGCAAGGCTGGCTATGTACGTTTTTAGGGATCAGTGGCGGAATCACATAGCAAGGCTGGCTACGGTCATCAGTTTCGTGATCAGTTATGAATCACGTAATAAAAGATGGACATTCGATAGAGAGATCTACTGTCCATTCATGTACTAATCCTATGGTCATGGGCTAGTCTGATGGGATGCTAGGGATCAGTAGTCTGATCCCTAGTGGTTCCCATTCTTATAAGCAGTTCTATAGGCCCACAAAGCATCATCATGTTTCTTAGACCAATTCTTTCTAGATCTATTAACAGACTTTTGCAAAATTAATTTAATATCTTTATTGCTCAATTCTACTTGACCACTAGACTGAGGATGATAAGGAGATGAAATTCTATAATTAACATCATACTTAGCAAGCATTTTATGAAAAGCACCATGAATAAAATGTGAACCACCATTAGTCATTAAATATCTAGGGACTCCAAACCTCGGAAAAATAACTTCTTTAAGAATCTTAATAGAAGTGTTATGATCAGCACTACTAGTTCAGGCCCTCTTGATGGAGGTAAAACCCTACGTCCTACTTGATTAATATTGATGATATGGGTAGTACAAGAGTAGATCTACCACGAGATCAGAGAGGCTAAACCCTAGAAGCTAGCCTATGGTATGATTGTATGTTGTGGTTGTTGTCCTACGGACTAAAACCCTCCGGTTTATATAGACACCGGAGAGGGTTAGGGTTACACAAGGTCGGTTACAAAGGAGGAGATATCCATATCCGTATTGCCTAGCTTGCCTTCCACGCCAAGTAGAGTCCTACCCGGACACGAGACGAAGTCTTCAATCTTGTATCTTCATAGTCTAACAGTCCGGCCAAAGGATATAGTCCGGCTGTCCGGAGACCCCCTAATCCAGGATTCCCTCAGTAGCCCCTGAACCAGGCTTCAATGACAATGAGTCCGGCGCGCAGTATTGTCTTCGGCATTGCAAGGCGGGTTCCTTCTCTGAATACATCACAAAAGAATTTGAATACAAGGATAGTGTCCGACCCTGCAAAATAAGTTCCACTTACCACCGTAGAGAGAATAATATTTTTGCAAATCTAATTTGCTGACTTGTTTTGGCAGCATGACGTTATGTCATAGCCCGGTGATTATTCAAACCATTTACTTTAACTAGCCCCGCACATAACGCGAGGCAGTTTTTCGACACGTCTTTGTCAAAGCTGAGATCGTGTCCCCTTATTACGAGATTCTCATCAATACGGGCGTGGGTAACCCAACCGCGCCATCGATTACGGCGCTTGGGGGATAAGCGAGTTTTACCAGGCAAGTGGGGAAGCTTAGTTTCGTCCGCCCATATAAAGGGATAAGGATTTACCTTTTCATCCACGCCTTCTTCCTCCTTTGCTCATCCGTTTTCGCACACTCGAGCTCTAGCGCCCAAGTCCATCCTTCCCACCTCAACCTTCTCCAACCATGTCCGGAGCGGGAGGCAGGTGGATGGTCTCCTCCGTCACAGAGGGAGACATCAAGAAGCTGCGCGGAGCCGGATACTTAGCCGCGAATATCGTGCATTGGCTGCCCGCTGCAGGGCAGATCGTCCCTACCCCGGAACCTCACGAGAGGGTAGTTTTCCTCCACCACTTCCTCCGCGGACTGGGGTTTCACCTCCAACCATTCGTCCGTGGTCTCATGTTCTACTACGGGCCGGACTTTCATGATCTGGCCCCGAACTTCGTCCTCAACATTTTGGCGTTTATCGTCGTGTGTGAGGCTTTCCTCCACATCCGGCCCCACTTCGGCCTGTGGTTAAAGACCTTCAATATCAAGCCGAAGGTGGTACGAGGCCAACAAGCAGAATGCGGCGGAGCCATGGTGGGCAAGATTCCCAACGTTATATGGCTTGAAGGCTCCTTCGTGGAGACAATAAAGGGATGGCAATCGGCGTGGTTCTACATCACCGAGCCGCGCAACGCCAAATGGGCGGCAGCCCCCGAGTTTCGATCTGGATTCCCTACACGGCTCACTTCCTGGAAAGAGAAGGGCTTGTCATGGGGTTCATTGGTGGAGCTGGATGGACTCCAGAAATGTATCCGGAGTATGGCAAGCAAGAAGCTTAAGCTTGTCAACATAGTCCAGGTTATGCTCATCCGCCGGATCCTCCTGTGTCAACAACGGGATTTTAACTTGTGGGAGTTCGACCCGGCCCGACACCAGACTCTGAGCGAGCTCTTTGATACGACGCACAAGGACATCTGGAAGGTGCTGTTCAAGGGCGCCGAGGTCCCTCCTTCTCTCGCCGAGGACCGCGGACTAAGCGCAAAGCGCCTAGCGCGTTCGGTGAGTCCAATACGTCCTGTAGGACATTTATTTCCCCTAGCTTAATCATGTGCGGGGTCTAATCTCCATGCCTTTGATAGGACTGGGTGGAGACGTTGGGGCAAATTAACTGTCCGGCCCCTTTGCTCGAAGACACTGCGGGCGCTCTTCTGACGGAGATGCTGACTCCGGCTCCTTACAAGGTGCTGGAGAAGACCAAGAAGGCCAAGGGAACCCGAAAGAGTTCCCGGCGCCAGGTATTATTGGACTCATCGTCCGATAACTCTGCGGCACACTCCTCCCCGGTTGGATGCTCCCCCTCCAGGCGGGGAGACAAGAAAAGGAAGGCCGCCCCAACTGGGGGGGCCGAAGGGTACAAGAAGGGAAGGACTCTCCTTCCGGACAGTTCCACCGCCGCCGACGAAGGCGAAGACGAGTGGTTGCCCAGGGCCAAGCCCTCGGGGAGATCGTAAGTATTCGGATACCAGAGTAACTCATAGCATTCCTTTGTCGCACTGCTTTCCCTAACGCCGAACATAATTATGCAGGCCGCCACGAGCCAGTATCGATGTATCATCGGATGGCTCCCTGGGCTCGTCGGATATGGATAGCGATCCAGTCCTGACCACCACCTCCCCTCATCCTGCCTACGACGCTGAGGTGTTGTCCCAAGGGGCACCGGATCTAGGGGAGACAGTCCCGGAGGTGCCTCAAGGCGACCTTTCGGACTCCGGGAACCGAGGGGACGGGGCCCCTGAGAGCTCTGAGTTCGGCCCTCAGCCGAACACCATGCCGGAACCTCCAGCGGTTCCAGGCTTGGGCAGGCGGCCTCCTTCTAAGAGGGGCAAGACGCCTGTGCCGGTGACCTCTGTCCATCCAGAGGCGCCGGACAATCTGCTGGAAGCGCTTCGCAGCGCTTCCATCGACGAGGAGCACCGTACTGTTATGAGTGCGGTGGTCCAGAAGGTTCAGTCCGCCAAGAGCGGTTTGACTGAAGCATGTGCCAGCCTTCTAACAGGCTTTGAGGTAAGTGTTTTAAAATGTAGTAGAAATATTACCGCATAGACAGTAGCCCCTGATGCTTTGTTCGGTGTTCACAAAGAAAAGCCGAACAGAGGATCAAATAATATTGCAGGAGTCTAATATAAGTATGTCAATATGCATATGCAGGCTTCGCTGCTGGCGTCCGCCGCACTGACTGCGGAGGTCGCCGTACTGAAGCAGGACCTCGAGGGGTCCAGGAAAGAGCTCGGCCTTGCCAAGAGGCAGCTCGAGGAGAACAAGGGTAAGTAATACCCTGTCTATATATATATATATAAGAAGACGTGATTTCAAAATGACAGGATCATCGTATATTTGCCAGGGGCCACGACCGAGGTGGCGACCCTGAAGCAAGCGCTAACCAAGGCCGAAGATAAAGTGGCCAAGGAGCGCACCGAGCGAGAGAAGCACAAGGCTCGGGTGGGCGAGGTGCAGCAAGAGCTCCAGGCTCTCGTGGCGAAGCATGAGGCGTTGGAACTTGACTCAAAGATGCGGGAGTCTGAGCTTGCCGCAACCCTTGAGAGCGTAAAAAGTGCCAAGGCCGAAGCCCAAAAGGCCCTCCAGGAGATCGACGCAATGAAGAAGATAGCGGCGGGTAAGGCTTTCTATATGCAAAGCAAGCATGTAAAAGTAAATTACCGATTACTTACCCGAATCCGGAGCTCTCCAGGAGCATTCGCAGATTTGCCCTGCAGCGTGTCCGATGCTGCACAATTTTACCAGGCCGAGGATGGAAGCTCAACGGAGAAGCTGTTCTGGTCTCAGTATGCTGAGGCCGAACACCCGGTGCCAATGAGCGACCAGCTGAAGCAGATGGTCGAGCTACATAAGGCGGCCGATCGGGCCATGAAGAGCTTTATAGTCCGGCTGTGGCCTGGCGACGCCCTTCTGAATAGCTTCTTTGGCCTGGTGAGGCGGCTTGTGGATGCCTGCCCACGGCTGGAGGTCGTCAAGCGATCTGCCTGCATTGAAGGTGCACGCCGGGCTTTCGCCCGTGTGAAATTGCAGTGGGTCAAGCTAGACGCCGTGAAGCTGATCAGGGAGGGTCCGCCGGAGGGCAAGGAGCACCGCCACCCCGAGATGTACTACGAGGGTGTTCTGCCGGGTGCCCGTCTCATAGCGAACGAGTGTTCAAAAGATGTAATATTTGAGTGAGACTTGCTCGTTTTATCCTGTATTTATGAAAACTTGTTTCATATGTGTTATGCAACGCTTGTTTGAATTTAAAATATGACCTTCTGTTTGGCTGTTTATCCAATCTGAGAGATGGCTAGTCCTCGGCTTCTGCCCCCGTGCCACGAGTGCTGGGGTGTTCGGGATAAACCTGAGCACTCTTGTTCCCATGTTTGGGTCCTTCGAGGGAGGTGCTCAGCACAGTGAACAAGGCAACCGGACTAATAATGCTTTATCACTCTCACTTAGCCATAGAATTCTATAATTTTAAATTTCGGCGAAGCCCCTTGTATTCGGAAGGCTGAATTTGGGGCGCAATACACGCCTTTAAGCCGGACAGGGCCGTCCCCTCGCTTGAAGCGGCATAAGTCTTTAGGGACTCGAAAACCTCGCCGAACAACGCCAGTCTCTCGCCTTATCATGACAGTCAGTTTTAGCTTTCTCTACTGAGGTGCTGAACCCAGCAGAACCAGGGCACAATCGCAGTAGTTCTCCTAGCACTACCTTAGCCGATAGAGCGGAACGTAAGGTACCAAAACATAGCAGCCGGGAAAACCCAACATTTGACCAAAGACATGATCCGGAGTTGATGCATATAATGCTATAAGTTCGGGGTGCTGCACTTGTGAAAGTGTTCGGACTTGTCACACCGTATTGTGGGGTACGTAAGCCCCTGGTGTACTGGCTATACCAAAGTGTACAGTTGCAAGGCATCATTAATGAACGCATATATATATATAACAAGAATGCAATAATAGTCGTAATGTCATGCATTGTTTATTCAAAAAATTGCGTTAAAGCAGAGTGATACAGATAGTGTGATAAGCAAAGAGTAGGACTATGTCCCTTCCAAGGGCAAGCTGAGGAATGATATTAAATCGAATATTTCGCTCGTTACTGTAATCCACCTGGGAATTCCGTGGTATGACGTAGTTGTCTGCCTCCTTGGTTGCTGCATCATGTGTTCGGCAATAGTGCTGCCGGACAGTGTTTCCAGAGATTAAGGTCCTGAAAAAAAGAGAAAAATAACCAAATGGGAAGCCCCTAGTGCGGTTTAAGCCGCATCTTGGGGCGTGCCGCAGTTGTGCCCCTCCCCACCTGTGCCCATGGTATTTTTAATGCGTAATTATGTACGCGTGGCACGAGTTTTGCCGTTGGGCTGGGATTGGGGTAGCTGCCGTATTGCTACACGAGCTCAGATCGCGCCAGGCGGTCTATTTGCCGATTGCTCCGAGCGCGCTTGAAGATGTCCGGGCTTTGAAGCGCCGAACTGGTTGATTGCCTTGAGAGGCTGCTTTGCGCTTCTGCTGCGAGGGCCGCGGTGTGTTCCTCTGTTCGGAGAGAGCGCTCTGTGTTTCGATTGACTGTAATAACTCCGCGAGGTCTTGGCATTTTGAGCTTGAGGTATGCATAATGCGGTACCACATTGAATCTAGCAAATGCGGTTTGCCCGAGCAGCGCGTGATAACCACTGCGGAACGGGACTATATCGAAGATTAACTCTTTGCTTCGGAAGTTATCCGGGGATCCGAAGACCACTTCCAGTGTAATTGAGCCTATGCAATGAGCCTCTACACCTGGAATGACGCCTTTAAAGGTCATTTTCGTGGGTTTGATCCTTGAGGGGTCTATACCCATTTTGCGCACTGTATCCTGATAAAGCAGGTTCAGGCTGCTGCCGCCATCCATAAGGACTCGAGTGAGGTGAAATCCGTCAATGATTGGGTCTAGGACCAGTGCGGCAAATCCGCCATGACGGATACTAGTGGGGTGGTCCCTGCGATCGAAGGTGATCGGACAGGAGGACCAAGGGTAGAACTTTGGGCCGACTGGCTCCAACGCATATATGTCCCTGAGCGCACGCTTCTGCTCCCTCTTGGGGATGTGGGTTGCGTATATCATGTTCACCATCTGCACTTGCAGGGGAAACCTCTTCTGTCCTCTGGTGTGCGGCTTCCGGGGCTCTTCCTCGTCATCACTATGCGGCCCCTTGTCCTTGTTTTCGGCAATTAACTTGCCGGCCTGCTTGAACACCCAACAATCCCTGTTGGTGTGATTGGCTGGCTTGTCTGGAGTGCCGTGTATTTGACACGAGCGATCGAGTATACGGTCCAAGCTGGGCGAACCCGACGTACTTTGTTTGAATGGCTTTTTCCGCTGACTGGGTTTAGAGCCTTTGAATCCGGCATTGACTGTCCTATCCTCGGTATTTTCGCTGTTAATGCGACGCTTATGTTTGTTGCGACGTGACCTGCTATTGCCGTCCTTGGTATCGGAGGTACCATGGTTCTTTGATATGTTATTACTGCGAGCCAGCCAGCTGTCTTCTCCCGCACAAAAGTGGGTCATGAGCATCGTGAGAGCTGCCATAGATTTCGGCTTTTCCTGACCAAGGTGCCGGGCTAGCCACTCGTCTCGGATGTTGTGTTTGAAAGTCGCTAAGGCCTCTGCATCCGGACAGTCGATGATTTGATTTTTCTTTGTAAGGAACCGAGTCCAGAATTGCCTGGCCGACTCTTCTGGCTGCTGAATTATGTGGCTCAAGTCATCGGCGTTTGGTGGTCGCACATAAGTTCCCTGAAATTTGTTGAGGAATGCGGCTTCCAGATCTTCCCAACAGCTAATGGAGTCCGCTGGCAAGCTGTTAAGCCAATGTCGTGCTGGTCCTTTGAGCTTTAGTGGGAGGTATTTGATGGCGTGTAAGTCATCACCGCAGGCCATGTGGATGTGGAGGAGGAAATCCTCGATCCATACTGCGGGATCTGCTGTGCCGTCGTATGATTCAATATTTACAGGTTTGAAACCTTCTGGGAATTGATGTTCCATTACTTCGTCTGTGAAGCATAAGGGGTGTGCGGCGCCTCTGTATTGGGCTATATCGCGATGCAGCTCGAATGGGTCTTGCCCGCTGTGTTCGGCCCGGCCGGATTTGCTTTTACTGTATCCGACATAACGTTTATCGTCTCGCAGAGTTGTGCACCCTCGTGATCCGTAGATCGATCTTGCATGCTTTGCTTTGTCCTCCAATATGTCTCACAGGTCTGGCGTATCTCCCCATGCCTTTTTATTTGAATGGCGTCGGGGTAGAGGCTGAGTTTTTGGCTGGAATGCCTCTCTATCGCAGCCATGAGGTGGCCGATCAGCCGTATCATACGCTTCTTCCTCCAGTCGGGGTAGTGACCTGCACTTTGGGTAATTCTTGGAGGGGCGCTCGAGTTTATATTCCTCGGCTGCGAGGACTTCAGTCCATCTATCAGCTAGCAGGTCTTGATCAGCTAGAAGCTGCTGCTGCTTTTTCTTCAGGCTATTTGCCGTGGCCATAAGCCGGCGCTTGAAGCGCTCTTGTTCGACGGGATCCTCTGGTACGGCGAATTCATCGTCGCCGAGGCTTGCCTCGTCTTCGGAGGGGGGCATGTAATTGTCATCCTCCTCCTCTCCGTCTGCCGCTCTCTCAGGAGGGCTAGCTCCTCCATCCTCCTGCTCTAAATCTTGCTGGAGGGGATTGTTGTTGTCTTCGGCACTATCCGGAGTGTTATTATCTCCTGTGCCGGTATCACCACTTTTGCTTTGGCGGGACTTAGAGCGGTGCCGCTGACGTCGGCGCTTGGGTTGCTTCTTGGAGGGGTCATCCTCCGTTGTCTCGTCACCATTGCCTTCTTTGGGTGTATCCACCATGTATATGTCATATGACGAGGTGGCTTTCCAGTGCCCTATAGGCGCTGGTTCATGTTCGTCTCCTACATCGTCGTCCATACCGTCGATGTCTTCGGAGTCGAAGTCGAGCATGTCGGTTAAATCATCGACAGTGGCTACGAAGTGGGTGGTGGGTGGGCGTCGAATTTCTTCGTCGTCCACATCCCAATCCTGTTGGCCATAGTCCGGCCAGGGCTCTCCTGACAAAGGGAGAGACTTTAGTGAATTCAGAATGCCGCCGAAGGGCGAGTGCTGAAAGATATCCGCGGTGGTGAATTCCATGATCGGCGCCCAATCGGATTCGATTGGCAGGGGCGCGGACGGTTCGGAGTCCGGAAAAGAGTCCGACACCTTGGAGTCACGGGCTTCACAGAGGATTAGGCTGGTGTTTGGCTCGATCACCGTTGAGACTGCAGCCCCTGAGGCGGTGTCTAGCCACCCGTCCTCGATTGGCGCAGTTGGCTCCGAGCTAAGGGTCGGAGCTGATGCGGGCGCGGCCTCTGGGGTACTGTTTGGCGGCAGAGCTAGGTCGTACCCATCATGATAGTGCGGCGCGCCCGGCTGTGGCTCGAACCCGTCGAAGATCAAGTCTCCGTGGATGTCGGCCATGTAGTTCAAACTTCCAAATCTGACCTGATGGCCAGGGGCGTAGCTTTCAATCTGCTCCAGATGGCCAAGCGAATTAGCCCGCAGTGCAAAGCCGCCGAACACGAAGATCTGTCCGGGGAGAAAGGTCTCACCCTGGATCGCATTGTTGTTGATGATCAGAGGAGCCATCGGGCCTAAAGGTGATGACACAGAGGAACTCTCAATGAAAGCACCAATGTCGGTGTCAAAACCGGCGGATCTCGGGTAAGGGGTCCCGAACTGTGCGTCTAGGCCGGATGGTAACAGGAGACAGGGGACACGATGTTTTACCCAGGCTCGGGCCCTCTTGATGGAGGTAAAACCCTACGTCCTGCTTGATTAATATTGATGATATGGGTAGTACAAGAGTAGATCTACCACGAGATCAGAGAGGCTAAACCCTAGAAGCTAGCCTATGGTATGATTGTATGTTGTGGTTGTTGTCCTACGGACTAAAACCCTCAGGTTTATATAGACACCGGAGAGGGTTAGGGTTACACAAGGTCGGTTACAAAGGAGGAGATATCCATATCCGTATTGCCTAGCTTGCCTTCCAGGCCAAGTAGAGTCCTACCCGGACACGAGACGAAGTCTTCAATCTTGTATCTTCATAGTCTAACAGTCCGACCAAAGGATATAGTCCGGCTGTCCGGAGACCCCTAATCCAGGACTCCCTCAACTGTGAATCCTCCAGCTAGTTAGACGCCTCGTTCTGAGCATCCAAGAGCCATTGTGGATCGCCAGTGAACAAAGTCTATGAAGGTTTGGAAGTCTACCTTGAAGACTTACCAGAGTGATTGGGCGAGGACTAGGTGTCCTTAGCTTAAGGGGAATAAGGTGAAGACGCGGCCTTCTGAGTTAAATCTTAGCCTCCCTAACTAGACGTACAGTTGTCAGAACAACTGGAACTGGTCTACCAAATCCTTGTCTTCACCAAGCTACTAGTTCTATCCTTCACTTCCCTTTACTTTACAGTTTGTCTTCGTGAAGTCATTGCCTGTTTGTCTGATCTGTTTGACTTCATTAATTGAAGACTATTTACTGTGGGCTTCATACTGTCTTCCATCCTGATCCATACTACCCAACTACTGATAGTCTTCATGCTTTCACTTCATTGATTACTTGATAATGGCTTGTCTAGTGTAGTCTTCCTTCCTCTGCATATCAATAGGTTCATTTCTACTGTTTGTCTTCAAAGACCTCATGTTTTGAAGACTTTCATAAAAATCGCCTATTCACCCCCCTCTAGTCGATAACTAGCACTTTCAATTAGTATCAGAGCAAGGTGCTCCCTTGTTCTGTGTGATTCGGTTTAACCACCTGGAGTTTTAGCTATGTCGACTGCAGGGATAATCAAGGTGTCCTCTGCGTGCCCAGTCTTCGATGGCACCGATTACCCCTACTGGAAGAATAAGATGCGCATGCATCTTGAAGCCATTGATGTCGACCTCTGGTATGTCTTCAAGAATGGCGTTCCCAAGGTCGGTGAAGGTGTCACCGCTACCGATGTCAAGAGGTTCATTCAACTAGATTTGACTACCAAGAACATCATTTGTGGTCATCTGACCAAAGGACAGTACAGCCGTGTGAGTGCACTAGAAACTGCGAAGCTGGTCTGGGACTGGCTCTCCAAGGTCAACGAAGGCGTCTCAACTCAGAGAGATTCAAGGATTGATGTTCTTCGCAACCTATTCAACCGCTTCAAGAGAAATGACAATGAGAATGTCCAGCTCACATTTGATCGCCTCACTGATATCACAAATGAGCTTCGAGCACTTGGCGCCACTGAGATCACCAAGCACGGAATCGTCAAGAAGCTCCTGAGATCACTTGACAGCTCATTTGACACACTGGCCCTGATGGTTCAAGAACGTCCTGACTTCAAAAATCTTGATCCGTATGACATACTTGAGAGGCTCAACACACATGAGTTCCAATTATCTGAGATATGAGAAGAGAGATATCTATGGCCCCAACTATGGACGAACCCGGGCTTTGAAGGCAAAGGTTGTGTCCTCATCTGAAGAAGAATCTGACTGCAGTTCTGGGGATCCTGAAGATATTGGAAAGGAGCTAGCTATGCTCGTGAAGAAGTTCCAGAAGTTCTCCAAAAAGAAAGGTTTCAAGAAGTCTTCAAGATCCAGCTCAAGAAATGATGAAGCTTCCACTCATGACCACAAGAAGAGAACATGCCACAAATGCAAGAAACCTGGTCACTACATCTCTGAGTGTCCTCAATGGGACAATGAGACCAAGAATAAGAAAAAGAGCAAGGAATATGGTTCTGATGACAAGAAGAAGAAGAAATCCTCAAAGTCTTCTTCAAAGTCTTCATCGAAGTCTTCATCACACAAGAAGAGCTCATCAAGCAAGGCTCGTGCATTTGTTGGCAAGGAGATGGATTTAGAGGAGGAGTCTGCTTCTAAGGAGGCGGAGGTGGAGTCTGAGGAGGAGTCCGATTCAGGCATGGCAAGCCTGGCTCTAGCTTCAACTTATGTCGCCAACTCCATCTTCAACATCAAAGACAATGGCCTCATCGCCGACGCTGATGCTGATGATGAGGATGACTCTGCTCCTACCTACTGCTTCATGGCACGTGGTGCCAAGGTAAACTCACACAATGCTTACTTTCAAACATCCAGTGAAGATGACTCTGAATGTGAATCTAAACCTAGCTACAAAACACTTGTTAAAATTGCAACGGAACAACAAAATGCTATGGAACATATTCAAAAGTTGCTAGACAAAAGCGATGACCTGTTGGATGTGGAAATGACTCGAACTTAGTCCTTAATTAAAGACATTAAAAATCTTCACATTAAGTATGAAGAACTTGAAAGTCGTCATGAAACACTCGCAACTGCTCATGA